>NC_090932.1:1374918912-1375221942 GCF_040938575.1 Ambystoma mexicanum
AGGAGGCTTCCCCCAAACTGATTGTAAAATAGAAACCCACATTTAAAAAAAATCCATAACCATCTCGATTTCCTCATTATTTAGAAACCATTTGTATGAGGGTGTGGCTACCAGATGAAGGAAATGGTTGCCTGAACCCTGATCCTTCTCCCCGATGAACACAATAAACCACCCAATAGAGCATATTCCTGCATCTAAGGGAGATATTACAGTGATTCTTTACATACATAATATGGATAACTGGCCGCAAGAGGAGAAACAATTTAATATAAACACTATGCATCTTGAGAAATGGATAGAGGCTACATGAAATGGCTACTGATGACAGGTGCAAGAAGTGGAAGGACAGTAGATGTGAAAAACTGTCTTTGCAGTAAGTGACTCTTTGGTGGCAGATTGGCGTGGTCTAAAAGCAGATTCTACGGCGTTCACTGGGCTGGTTGGTCCGAGGCAAGAGAATGGAGATGAGTGCATTCAAAGAAAATGGATGGATTACTGTATGAGAAGAGTCCACACAACACAATGGGGCAACAGGTGGGCTAGAAAGGATACGGTCAGTGAAAGCTGAATGGAACTCAGGAGGGGATGCTGTATTATCAGTCACCTATATCCCCAAACATTTCCACCATTATACTGACCAGCAATAAACAGCCATTCCATGGGGAAAAAGGAATAATAGAATGTTGATCCACTAACTACAGAAGTGTACACACATCAACCATTTTGGATCTGCATAAATGTATCTCCCTATGGTATACATGTTCTACATGAAGCAGTGAGAGACTGAGCACTGTGCACCTGAATCATCTGATTAAATGAGCCCGTGCTTACAACATACCTAATAGTGGCAGGTATTGAAGAATCCAGACCTGTAAGTGGAAAACACGTTTGTTCGCTGCTTGAAAGTTAGTGGAATTTATTTTGTTTTTACTCATCACCTGGAGAAGATACTACATAACTAATACAACAATCCACAGCAGAGGTCTACCAGGAGGCCAATCTTCTATAAAAAGTATGAACACATAAAATGACAGCTCTCATAGCCACTGTAAATCTTTAAACCAAAGAAACTCACATGGAAGATAGCTGCCATCAACGGTCAAATGTACAGGTTCACAGACAGTATGGCTGAGGACAGGATAAACAAAGTAGAAAAGACAGCAAACCATGTCTACTATTTCCAACAGCAAGTGCATGCACAAACAATAGTTGTGACAGAGCTAGTAGATAAAAGAAAGCGAGGTAATATTTTCTTCTTTGCATTTACTGAAGGGGATAACCTGATACAATTTCTAGAAAAATGGATACCAGAAAACATGCAATTATCTTGTGATCAGCCACTGAAAATAGAAAGATTGCACAGAGTACGAAGAAAAGGAGTTAAATTGTAAACCTCAATACTAATAATTGCCTGCCTTTTGAGATACCCACAGTGAAAACAAATATTACTGGTGGCAAAGAAACAGAATCTGATACAGTGGACAGATCTTAAAATACATGTGTCCCCAGATTTCTCTATAGAGAGACGATGGGCATCAAAAAGAGGTTCCTCGATCTGTGGTCAGATTTGTAGAGGTGGGATATAACATATGGTCTGCTTGAACCTTCGAGGATGCTCATCATGAAGAATAATCATATGAAAGAATTCAATGATCCAGAGGCATTAACACTTTTTTGAAAGAACAAGAGGAATAGTCAATGGACACTTCACTTGTGTGATCTTCTGATCTTTGAGGTCCAGGGCATAGTGCAATAGTGCCCTCACAACAGAGCAAGAAGAGCGATCCACTATCACAGTGGTACACATGTGTACTAAGAAAGATTTTGCCAATGGGTGGAAACATGAAACAAGAGGGGACAAGTGATAGGGAGAGGGAAACATCAATATCACCATTGAAGGAGGCAGATTAAGTAAAAATCATGTTTGTGGATGAAACCCTCTCATACAAGACTCAACGCTATGAAACACTCAGTCAGGAATCACTGTTGGCACTGTTAAGATGGGTCAGTATACATGCCTTGAATGCAACCTCTAAATGTCTGTATACAGATGGGAAATCAAATGCATAAGCGCTACATCCATATTCATGAAAATAAACCCCAACAAACTCTCTCACACATATATATTACTAAGCAGGGCGGCATGTTAGTCACAAATTTTACAAGAAAGGTGGCCCGATTCTTGTAATAATTCTAGCAGAATACTTAATGAGACAATTTGAAAGAGAACTTTGCAAGGTGAATTTGACAGAGCTGTAATCACCAAACCGAAGCAAGATCCTTTTTGATGCAGTAACTATAGACCAAAAATCACTCCATCTCCATCCACTCCTGAACTTGAGTCTTCTGCTGGCTGTCTGGGGTCCCTGGATTTTACTGTGCTCTCCCAGGGCTGGGCTGCTAGTGCGTATCTGCACGAAAATTCAGCAATTGAGGCACAGCTGGGATTGGCTACAGGTCTCACTTTGGGTCTAGGGGACTGGGCCAAGCCTTCATTTGGGGTACCACCATCTTGGATCCCAGTCCGTGGTTGTCTGTGGAGGACAAAGCTCTCCTATCTCTTCTACTCTCGCCTCCCTGGTCTTACAATCTTTTTGCTCTACTCCTGTTCCTCCTCTGTCCTTTGGCTGGCCTATCCCACTGAAATCTTCCAGGCTTGTCTGCCATGGTCACTCTTCTCTGCCTTCTCCTCTTCTGCATGTGACACACCTTTTATATTGCAAACTAGCACAGGTATACATTAGATAGACTGGTATGGAGACACAGTAATGAGATAATCTGGTAAGGATGGTTTATTTTACAGCAACACAAGTATCTACGGTCTGTATTTTTTGCCCTCAGTTTCCCAGTAAATCCTAAATAGGTGCAGAAACCTCCCCCCAAAAAAGTGCAAAACCTAGAGGAACACAGAGGGCAGATGAAACCTCTCACTGTAGTCATCACATGACTTACCTTTCGTGGTTACAGCCATTAGGAGGACCACCATCAGAGGATCCACTCTGCGAACATGAGGAGCAGGAGGATTTACGAGTGCTGGGCTGCCACATCAGAGGTATACCACTCCCATGTGAATCGATCAAATCCTGAGAAACTGCAGAAGAACAGAAATGCAAAAACATCACATTTTTGTTCTACTGCAAAGGAACAAGTATAGCAGTTCAATATAATTGCCAGCACAGTTCGATATCTTCATTGGGGAATGTAAGGAATACGTTTGCATTAATGTGTCTATGTAAGTGCTCTAAACTGATCCAATTTAAAAAGAATAGGCACTCCAATAATATATATTTTTAGGGCACTTTTAATATACAATAGCACATCGTTTTGAGTGATCTTCATCTTAGGTAGCCAATTTAATCAAAAAGGGATATTTACATGTTTCCACCTCAAAGCCTACGTCACCCAAACAGGAAATTGGTGACCAGCAACATCATTGTTTTTTTTTATTTTTTGTTTTTAGGGCAAACCATTAAGATCATTCCTACTAAAGAATAATATTCTCAACATCAATGCAAACTATGACTTTCAATACCCAACAGCAAACCGTGAATAAAAGGCATCCTACTGTACTGATTATCAACTTTTTTGATGCACCTCTTTCCCCGAGCAGATTGTGAATTAAGCATTTAATCATGAGACACCATGATGTAACCATGATCTGCCAACAGCCAACACTGTGTCATACAATTGACACCACCAAAGGGATTTCACCAAATATGTGATCGTTATAATTATTAGTATTTCAAATTATAAACAACACGATTAAAGAATTATTCACCATGATCATGTCTCCTACACAGCATTACCAAATTCCACCATTGTCCCACCTATGGTATGTGTCGTTTCACCAGTGAGGAATATATTATTTTGGGTTACTCACTTTAGAAGGGGGCCTACAGAGCTGAACTTCAAGGTATATTTTAGGCCTGAGAAAGTGCAAGAGTAAACATTGCTAGCCCACTGCCAATGCTTTGAACAGTCATTTGGAAATGTGACTTTTCCAGTGATCAAACATTAGAATTGAATATGTTGATATTTATTTGATGCAATGATCCACGAAGCTAACCCGTATGCGAGGAAAACAGTCTGCTTTATGGTAAATCGTTCCTGGATATATAGACTGGAATGGATTCTAAAAAAAATGATGTGCCCAATAAAACAAATGAAAATACAGGGGAACAAAATAAATATTTTTCAGCAAGGACGCCTGCAGGTAACAAGTGTAGACATAACACTTGCATTGCAAGAGACCTCATTGTGCAATTCCAATTGAAAGATACACCTTGTTTTTTAAATTGTTTTTATTTTAAGTATGCCATGAACACTGGTACTGTGTATATTTCATTTCCAAGTTTGGTGCTTTTTTTTTCTACAAAGGTATTAAAGCAGTGGCATATGTGTGAAATAAGGATCTGTGCATTTGTTGTGGAATTTCTGAAATTGTGCAGGAAATGTACAACTTACATATGCCATGCTGTTTCATTTTAACTGCAGAAAAGCACTAAGATGGAACTCTTTGCAATGGTGCTGTTTGCGTTGGCATCTTGCTAGCAAATACTGCATGTGTGATCTTGAACTCAAATGCAAAGTTTAAGTCCATTTCAATGCCACCACCCTTAATACGATACAAAGAACAGAGATGGTCGTTTTGTAGTGCAGGCTTAGAGCCACAATGGTGGAGAAGTAAACAAGTAGAAGACAAATTAGCACACTGTGTGAAGCATTTCATTCTCTTTAATCAGAAGAGAGCAATCATAGCAATGATCAAGAAACTGTCAAGAAAATCCTGATCAATTCTAATAAACAAAATAGGCACGTTTTGCTGGAAGCAATGGTATTCAGCATGTTGTCATTTGCACGCCTCCTCTAACTGTTTTTGAGGACAATGAAGTGTGATTCAACTAGCCGCAGAAATGAAGAGCAAATCATTATATTAAAAACAATCATACTGAGTATATTCTCTTATTCATCTCAATAACTCATTAAATATATTGCACTACTACGATGACAGCTGATTTTTTATCAACTCACATTATCACCGTCCAGATTGCAGATGTGCTTCTCTGTGCCCTGTCCAGACAAGAAGTGATGGCAGATGTTGCATCAAGAGCTTTATTGACTTTAGCATAATCATGACACTGAACGAGTGTGGCCTGTTGACTACAAAGTGTGATGAATCCTGCAGACTCCTCACAGACTTCCGGCCTAAAGTCTCCTCCCATGTGGCAAGGGGAAGGCGGCCGCTACCTGATCCTGACCCTGGCGGTGGTATTAGATCAGTGGATCACATGGGAGGTGAGGCCAATCCGGGGAATGTGCCGATTCCATCAGGGAAACCCTGATATTCATCGGTACGACGTCCTTTCATCACAGAATGTTTTTTTGCTGGATGTTTTATTTTTTAAAAAACATCTAATTTTTTAGGGG
This sequence comes from Ambystoma mexicanum, assembly GCF_040938575.1. NCBI lineage: Eukaryota > Metazoa > Chordata > Amphibia > Caudata > Ambystomatidae > Ambystoma > Ambystoma mexicanum. The sequence continues at coordinate 1,374,924,340 of NC_090932.1, forward strand.
GGTTAGTATATTATAGATATGGGGCGTGGGTGTCTGGGAATATATACAAATAAAATAAAATGGGGGGGTAAAAAACCCTGTGAAAAAACATCCTGTGATGAAATGACATGGAACCATATTCATAATTTCAAATGCTTAAAGCCCCTTCGGGTGCGGGGCATCAGAAGCAAGAGAAGGAGAAGCAGGAGTTGTGAGAAGCAGTGGAAGCTGCAGTTTGAATGCAGTGCAGGAGACAAGGCCGCAGCTGATGTGAACGGGGGACATTGTGGTAAAGCTGTGGCAGGAGTAAAAAATCCTGGAAAGTGCAGACAGTGTGCAGCTGGAATCAGTAAAGAAACTTGCTGCCTGCAGGGAGAGAGACATTCTCCCAATTCTGCGTATGGCTCCAGTGTGTGGCGTTCAACAGAACATAGCTGCCAAGAGAAGGGGTTTCCCCTGCTGAACACAGGAATACAGTCAGCGGGTCCGGAGGAGACGTGCAAGCAGACTGGTGAGTTGCCCTTGACTAGGGGACCAAAGTGATAACAAGAAAGATTTCAGATCCCAAGTTAATAAATTAAAGCAATTTGGGCGCAATTTCCACTTTAAGAAGGAGAGCGTTTACTTCCATATAATATTTGATCAATTAATTTATGTATTTTTACTCTTTTTCAGTCTGGTCAGCCTTCAATACGAGTTTCCATTGATTTTAATGTGCAGCAACTTTAGCAATGCGAGTGTTACACATAAGTGCAACTCTACCCTACTGGGTGCGGCTGTTTCTACTTAAGAAATCCTACAATAACACATTTCTTGGCAATAGCAACGGCCCCAGCGAAATAAGATCCTTGCAATAAACTGCATAAAAGCAGTCATTTAATGACTGCTTGCCACTAATCTATGGGTACCTGAATATTACTCTACAATATTTTATATGATTATTACACTTAAAACATTCCTCTTGTTATTCCTTTGCTTTGAAGAACAATGTGGATTAAAGTTATTCAGTGGTATTATCAACAGCTGCTCTACTGCAGCAAAAGCAGCTGGTTCATCTCCAGAAGTTCCCAAACATTGATTCCATTGAAGGGATGTGTTGTTCTTTCCTGGAAATACATGGCAAATGTATTTTCTCAAGTGAAGACGACATCATCTTCAAAAGTCTTGCATAACAACAAGCCTTTTATTGTGGCTTTTAGAAAATCTTTTATGTAACATTGAACCCATAACCCGCATAGAACACTGATGGGTACCACAACATGAGTACATAGGACCCATCTGGAGGACTGCCCTGACTGTTCTTTTGATTAAGCAAAGAGACCTGACCACTGGTGAACAAGCCTCTTTATACATTCGAATTAAGGAGCTTATCTGAGTAAGAGACATTCTTGTGGGTAATCTAAGGAAATCTAAGGAAAGGCAGAAAACTCTATTTTATCTTATTTAATCGTATATATTACAGTTTAATGGGTGGAAACAATAGACACAGTACATTTCCTTTCAAAATGTCTGGTAGGAAAGATTTGTGGTTGACAATTGGAGCCAATTCAACTCAGCAGCATGTGGGCTAGCAAACTTTGTTTTTACAGGATGGATGGCAAACAGAGCCAAATAAAAAGTACCAATGCTGTGGCATGCCTCCATATTCAAAAGCACTATTGCATATTGCTATTTCTTAGAGTATAAATACCAAATTATGATCTGGAAAATGAATTCCTAGATATCTCATGTCCACAGTTTGAAGCAATCATTTCCCTCCACATATCCTTTTTATGATCATTTTCAAGTACCCAGTATTAAGAGACTTGCTAAGCATATCACTTGATGGAAAGAGTTTATATGCAAGTGCAGGGTGTCCGGGGTAGGGAGCAGATATGTTATGAGGTCAAGCTAGAGACTCAGTCACAACTGTGATCTCTAAGTGTGGAAGGAATAGTGGTCATGAGGCTCTGGTCCTTTTTGCTTATTAACTAGCAGAGTTTATTAATACCTCCAGTTAATCTGATCTTCATTCATGTGCCTTTGGAATATGCATTCTGTTGAGTATGGTGGGCCTGATCTAATGGCTGTTGCCATACAGCTCTCTCTTTCTCCAGGCGATGATTAGGGGTTTCAGGGTTTCAATCCTGTGACAATTTAGAAGGTGATTTCAATTATTATCTACACCTTTGATCAGCGCTTAATTGACAAACTATTAGAACCCGGCGCGCCAATGCCACAGGAAACACTGAATGTGGATTGGCCCAATTGCAAGCCTTACCACAGTGTAATCCCTTTAACGCAACTGCGTGCATCTCACGCCGGTTACCTTTCCTTGTTTGCTCGCCATGATCCGCCGCCATTTCCTCTACTGAACTTGCATAAATAGCATGCCCATTAATGACTAAATCATTACTACGGATCAACTTGGCCCAACATTGCGCCCATTGATCCATAGTAATGGAGCAGTATGTGCGTTCTAGTCTCTCTAGAACTAATGTGTAGTGCACCAACAAATGCTGAATGAAAAAAAAAACAACACCATTAGTATCCCGGGGCTTTGAAGCCCAGAATACTTATGGCAATAAGCCCCTCACGGGGAGGCTATTACCGCATAAGGCAATGCCAGCGGGGCCTTCGTTAAGGCCCTTGCTACGCTCGGGCCTATAACTATGGGCCCCGGGGGCATTACTTTAGGCGGTAATGGTCCGCCGGCTCGGGGCTTATTGCCATAGTATTTGCACTATCATTGCAAAAAGCCTTCCACACCCCCAAGTAGGTATGGGTCATATTTAAGCTAGGACAGCATGAATTATACCTCGAAAAATGGGTTCTCCAATCTTAAAACATCAGTTTATTAGGTTTGTAGATAGTCAGTGGGATGCTGGACATGCTTTAAGACCAATGAAGTTTGAGAGGTGGGTACTAGTAAATATTTTAATTCTACAGATTGAATCCAATAAAGCTGCTCTGTCTTTGTAAATTGTCAGTCTTTAATATCAAACTTGTTTTAAAGTGGCGCTGCCTTTCTATCAATACATTAAATGTAACTTTTTTTTTGTAACAAGTGAAGTTGAAATTGGGCTCTCAGTGAAAATGGTTATAGCTAGACTTTCTTGTATGTCTCTTGTGTCTTGATTATACACTTGAAGAAAGGACTAGAGGACCAGAGAAAGAATATAGGCCTCATTATGAGTTTGGTTGTATCCCACCAGTAAATCTGGCGTGATACCACCAAATGGTAATAACATTCCCACCACTTGGTCTGCCGGAATTACCGGCAGATTGCAAGTAGTGGGAAGGGTGGGAATGGATTCCCAGTATTTCCGGAACTGGTAAATCAGGTCCCCACAGACAAACTTGTAGTTTGCCGGCACGTAAACGTGCCAGTAAATGTTATTACTGGCACATTATTTTCTCACCGGCAAACTTGTAATGCGGCCCATATGGGTATGTGTTATTAGGGAAATCCTAACTTCAAAGTACTATATTTAGTTCCAAATTGTCTTCACTCACATTAGCCTTGATATTGCTTGGCTTCTCCTTTAAAGTCATCATGAAGAAGGATACCTTCATATGGCCCATACATTAAAATCATTACCACACAAATGGTCAGTCAAATCAGTTCTACAGTGGCGCTCAAAAAGATTCAGAAAATAACTCTTGAGATTCAATTCATACAAAGAATGATCTTCGAGAGAACCAAAGCCTCTCTCGTGCTTAGGAAAAAAGGCAGCATTGTGTAAACCCAGGCTGGATGGCAATGTAATTGAAATCTACAGGGCTCCAAACATTTGAGCATTTCAGTAAATTTGTGGGTTGATAAAAGCTCGGCAGGGGTAGGGTAAAGTAATTATTATGCAGTTACAAAGACTGAACACGTTCCCAGCCATCTAACCAATCTCAAGCTAATTGCTCTTCATTTCAAGCCCCTACTGGAAATACATATAGTTATTGCTTGCTTTTAAATAGGCTAGTAAGTTATTGTCTCTGAATGGTAGGAGAACATTTGAGGCATAATTTATTACATTATTACTGATAGTTTATTTGTAGTATTACTGCTGCATATATTATGCCTGAACAAAAGAGAACACAGCTGAATACCATTGCAAAGCAAAGAACCTGGCAAGGATGAGGACATCAGTACGTTGAGACCACGCTGCGGCTGGCATGCACAGGGTGTGTTGGAATCTGGCAGGCGAACTCTGTGTACATTTCGGAATCACCACCATTTTGCTTCCAGGAGAAGTCTTGGTCGTTTTATTGTTGTAGGCGTTGATGGTGTGAACGAAGGTGAAGGAGGAATGGGAATGGATGGGAAGAGTAACTACAGACATGAAAACACGACAGAAGTGTCAGCAAGATGAAAGCATACAACATCAAATGTGGAGATGGTAACTGTGCATGTTCAACACCATAATTAATTAATAAACATAAAGTGTCTAAAGATGTTAGATCGTAAAAAAGAAAGTAGTGAAATTGCAAACTAGTTAGTAAAAATAGACCATGTTTACCAATGCCATATGATTCACAGTATACCATATGCTGTAAGGCACTTAGATATCTTGTCATCTTTTTGTCTCACCATGGATGTGTGCATCACACGAACAACTGTTTGAGTATTATGACAAAGGGATAACAGAACACATAAAATAAAGTTCAGCACCTTACCTAGACAACAGGTCGGGTGGGACATACTCCTCCAGGACCTCCAGGATCATTAAAATTCAAAAGGGATAGCTGTACTGAAAGGGTCAGTATGGATAACTGAATGTGTTGTTGGAGGTCAACAGAAGGGTAGGGCCCTTCACTTTTTCCCTGCCCTCTGCATGGTCTGCCTGAGGAGCATACATTACTAAAGCTGCCAAGTGATGATTATGATACGTTCTCTAAAGACCAATCTGGCCTGTCTGGCTCACTACAATACTCGGAAGCCTCAGTGATATAGTGTAATAAAAATGCAAGTTCAGCGTGGTACGGTGGAGCACAGCTCAGAGAGTAGCACTGTACATAGGGAGGGGCTCTTTCTGTTAAATAGAAATCAAAGGCTTAATACGACTAATCCATAAATACTGGGGCATAGGTAAGTATAACCATGCATTTCGCTAGAATGAAACGCGATAAATAGTACCAACAAAGGTTGCTTCTGCTTTATACGTATGCAAGCATTTTGTTCGCGGCAAAGGCCACTGCAACTGGTAAATTAGTGCAGAGTGTGCAATCCCAGGCCAGCAAGAGAAGTACACAATAGTTGTTATTTTTCAAGCTCAACAAATTAGAGCTCCCAGGTTTCAGCAGTGAACAATGAATACATGACCATTTTATAATTCAAAATCATTTATGAAATGTGATTTTCAAGTGGAGTCGGCAGGATCCACGGCAGTGTCAAATCCCCCCATTGAATTTTTTTTCTGGGAAAAGGGTTACCGTGTCCCCAATATGCAACATTTTGTGCAGCATACATCCCTTGTTCAAGGCTCTGATGCTGACATGGTGGGTAGCCGTTCTCATGTGAATCAGGATGTGGTGACCAGGGCAGATTAATTAAAGTTCTGCTGGTTGCCTCAAATGTTTCAATGGCATCATTTTGTGTTGTAGGAATTGGGGGTGGGTTGTGACGTCACAGGGGATAATTGAGGGCAGTGTGGGAAGGTCCATGAACCCAATCATTGCTTGCAATATATGTTTTTATATATGGGTTCAAAGTGCAAGACCCAATCAAATTTGTGTGGGGAGATTTTGTCATGTTGTATGATCGCAAATGCTAATTATTTTGTTTACTATAAAGGTTTCGAGTGTAGGGGTGTTTCTTTGACAGTACCTTTTCATGCAGTTCTGTTCCGCAATCTGTTTGAGTTTGCTATCCCAGCTGCGTCTGGGGCCGTGAATTAAATTGTGTTTCTTCTTGCACGGGCGTACACTCCTTTTTGACTACCTTTGTAATTTTTTGGTGGGTTCTACGCGGCAACCCCTAATACAGTTTTGGAGGCCCCAGCAAGATATCTCTGTCATTCGACCAAGGCGCAAGAATACCAGCCATTCTCCCAGAGAAGTGTGGGACAGCGTCTTTTAGCCAGTACAAAGAGCTCACGCCGAGAGGTCTGTGGACGCTACTTACCAAAGGTCTGCCTGGCCCAGCGCTGCCTACACTCTGACTGAAAGTGCAGACCTTCAAAGGGATACTCTGAGGTCGAGAGAAGCGAAGAAACTCCTAAAAAGGATATGTGAGTGCACGCGTGCATGAAAGTGCAGAGGCCGGAGAGACTTTTTTATGGTGTATATGATGCACCCCTCATTAGTGGTGAAGAGGTCGAACGGCCGTAGTAGAAGTAGATATTAGGTCTGCCGTTCCGATAGGGGGCAGTTAGATGGTGGCACATATGGGCTAAAGCAGAGGGTTGCGTAGTATGTGGCGGACCTTGTTAGACAAGAGTTGTGCATAGTGCAGGCAATTGATATAGTTGCATCATTTTCTTTTCTTTAGGGAAGAGTTTATTTGGGGTAAAAGGGTGCCTGTGACTGTGAGTAGCAGCAGTTCATTTTTTTTGGTATTGTGAAAAATGATCATGGTGTCTGTTTTATGTGGCTGTGGAAAAAACAGAAGAGCCAAGGGCCAAATTAACTTGTAAGAAGCGCAAAGTAACTTAGTGCGAGTTGCTGGTATAGTTGAGTGGGAAGAGGAGTAAACACTTTTTCTAACATACTAATATCAGGATTCGTTTGTAAGGTGGAGGGTCTGAGGAGAATGCCACTTCTATAATAATATGATATAACAAGGCGGGCCTGTAGAGAAGGCCATTGGGTGCAAGTATAGAGTGAGAGGTGTGAAAGGGTGGGGCCTGCGGAGAAGGCCGGAGCGAGTGAAACTAGGGCAATCAAATGAAGTGGTAAGTATATAAATTGAGTGAGTGGGACTGTTTGACAAGAGAGTGAGAGTTTAAGGGATTAAAATAATAAAGGGAAGGAAGGGAAGAGAAGAGAAGAGAAGAGGAGAGTATCTTAAATAGAAAGAAATTAGGCAGAGACCATGTCATCTGTTGGTTGGATGCTCCGTTCAACCATATGTGTAGGAAGTTGCCCTAATACGCAATAAAATGGCAAAGTATCATTTAGAGTGGGTGAACGACACAGTGGGCAAGTGTTACAAAGAGCGGCCTGGAGAGATAACCTTCGATAAAGATATTATAGAAAGTATGTACTCGTAATTAGCCACCACAAACAAAGAAGCAAAAGTTAAAAAGAGACAGGACATTCTGGGGCTTTGGAAATTATACAAAGAGAGAGAAGAGAGAGGGAGAGAAAGAGAGAGAGAGAGAGAGAGAGAGAGAGAGAGAGAGAGAAACAGAGAAACAGAGAAACAGAGAAAGGTAAAGAGGAGCAGGGAAGTGCTCCGCCACCACCATATATGATATAGTCGTTATTAAAGCCAGCCCCAGGGTATACAAATCCTAAACGAGTGTCTTAAGACAAGGAAGAAACACATACAAGGAAAGATGTGGGCGACAGAGGCATTACCGTCAAGGACGAGAAAGGGAAGAGGAGATGTTTAATTACATAAAAAAGAGCATGCAGTAACAACTTGACAGTGTGTTCAAGGAGGCAGAAAAAGCCATGGAAAGGGAAATTGTAGAGAAAGGAAAGGAACACGAGAAGGGAGTCAATGAGCGGGGTGGACAGCAGGATGCATAAAGTTTAAAATAGACAAATGGGGATGGGACTCTGACCACAGTGGAACTGCCACGGCAGACGAAGGGCACACCATGTCAGACAGGGAAGACAGCAGTGACAGCGATCATGGGAATTACAACATAGAGACACACAGTCCGACAGACAGGAGAAGCGAAAGGAGAAGAGATGAGAGAGAGTAGGAGGAAAGAGAAGAATCACTGTGTGACTGGGGAAATAAGCTCTGAAGCAGGAAAACCAGAATAGCGGGGGGCAAGTTCCACTACATAACTGCATACCATGGCAGACGATGGACCGGGACAATTTAGTTTACCATCTACATTCATTAATGGCGGGGGCAAGCAAGTGGATGTATGTTTTTGAGAAAGACACAGCGTGATTACCATTGCCCATATGAGACATAAAGCATTTGTTGGCAGTATTGGTCGGGGAGAGAAATGACAAAATATGTTAACAGGCCGGGTATTCAGGGGTAAAGGTAAGCTCTAATATACACGATGGAGCACCCTTTAACAATCATCAAGCACATGTTTGGAAGGATGTAAGGGAGCCGTACCCAGACACGTCAGGCATGGGGTCTATCCTGGCTCACGAAATGAAACCTGACGAGGATCCTGCGGAATACATACAGTCCATACAGGAAATGTGGATGCAGGAAAATAAACATTCATGGGACGAAAAAAATACCTTTGTTCTACCACATATTAGTGAGGGGGCTCCCCACTGATGTGCAGGTCTCTTTAGAAAAGATAGCGGGAATTGAGGCAAAGGGGTGGCCTAAGATGCAAGTGAGAATTGCACACTATTGCAAAAGAAAGCAGGAGAAGGGTAAGGAGACAGTCAATAATGCAACCAAAGCAGACACAAATTGGTTTAGAACAAACTGGCAAAAATAAACATGGAGGAGCAGTACTCACAGGGCCAGTAGTGGTTCCACAAGCTCAGCAAGGGGGGCTTCCATTGGCCATGGTAAGGAGACTGATGGTTACTCTCAGATGCCACCCAACCAGCAATGGGGAACGGTGCAGATGCAGCAGCAACCCGCATTCATAAACGTCGAACAGCAGCAGCCAGGGGTTATGCAGGGAGGAGGCAGAGGAAATGGGTACATTGGTTTAGCATATGGCTGGCTTGTTCCTGCCATGCAATATGCTTATGACGTGGAGGATTTGGGAGCTCGAGGACGAGGTGACGGAGAGCGAGACGGCGGTTGGAGCAACAAAGAGAAGCTAAGCCTGGCGGGGCTCGTCATAGAGATTACTTAATTCCCCTTTAATTTCCCAACATCAATAACCCCCATTTCCACACCACGTTGCCTCTTTCCCTTCATTACAAGTGGCGAAGAGGATTAAAATGAAAAAGGACCACCAACCCGTAGCGCAGAAACTACGCAGTATTCCTCTGTCGATGAGACATGAAGTGAAGTTAGAACTAAAGAAATTGGAAAGTCAAGGTATTATAGAAAGTGTGGATGCAGCTGAATGGGTGTCACATCTCGTGGTTCTGAGGAAAAAATCTGGGAAACTCAGGATCTGTGTAGACATGAGGGAACCCAACGTGTGAGTTCAAAATATCTCATAGTGATAACTGATATTCCTGAACGGCCGTAGGATAAATTAGGAATTGAAGTGTTAGGCCCTGTGTTGAGCAATGGAATACAATATTTTTGTGTATTAATCATCGATTTATTAACCAGGTGGGTGGAAGTGTTGATTAAACCTTGCATCACTACCAAGTCTGCAATAAAGTTTTTAGAAGAGATCAGTGAGCTGGAAAGTTTCCCCAGGGTGATTGTGACAGATAATGTGTCACAATTTAGATCAAAAGAAATGGAGGACTACTGTCGAAGAAACTCCATTGAGCACAGGAAAAGTGCCATTTACCATCCCCAAACAAATGGTGTTGTAGAACGTTTCAATAAAGTTCTCAAGGAGGCCATTCGGTGTTCTTGGTCCAATGGTACACACAGGGAGAGAGCAGTGAGGGATGTGATTGTCGCTCACAGATTTACTCCCCATCGTACGACAGGAGTTTCTCCTTTTGAGTTCAGTAGAGGCAGAAAAGCAAATACCAAACTGGATGGACAGGGACACCAAAAAAAGGACAAAAGCTAGAGGATGCTATTGATAACATCAGGAGTAGCCAGTTAAGGAAGAAAGTAGTGCATGATCCGTCTGGTACAGAAAGAAGCAAACTTCCTCCTGCTGTGGGGGATAAAGTTAGGATTAAACTTCCTTCTGCTCTTAGAAATGGGTTGTGCAAATGATCTAAGCCAAATGTAGTGACTGAGGTGTTTAAAAATGCTGCCAGAGTGGAGGATGGACAAGTGTGGAACATGGGGAGAGTGTCATTCGTAAGAAGTATGGATAGTAACGTGAGAGGTTACAGTGATGATGGCGAAGATGGTGAGGGGAGAGTTCGAGTTGGCAAGGATGTGGTAAGGGAGACTGGTGCTGGAGTGTTAGGACGATGCAGTAGTGAACTTTCCTTGCCCAATGACACAGCTGGATGTCCTCGCGAGTCCAGATTGGGGAGAATCTATCAGAGACCCGGGCATCTGACAGGATATGTGTAGGAGGAAATGTTCTGTGCATCGTTCACCTAGCTGTGAAGGGATGGAGATGTGTAGCATATAGCTGGCTCATTCCTGCCATGCGATATGCTTATGACATGGAGGATTCGGGAGTACGAGGATGAGGTGATGGACAGCGAGATGGCTGTTAGAGCCTACTCTCAACTCCCAGCCTTTGTATCCACTCACTCTCTCCTCCCCACTTCTCAATCTGGTTTCCACCCTAAACACTCCACTGAGACTACCCTCACCTACCTACTTAATTCTCTCCTCACTGCTCGCTACAACAAGCAATCCTCAATTCTCATCCTCCTCGACCTGTCTGCTGCCTTTGATACCGTAGATCACCCCTTACACTCCTTTGTACTCTGTCCTCCTTTGGCTTCAAAGGCTCTGTCCTCACCTGGCTCTCCTCTTACCTCTCCAATCGTACCTTTGCTGTCTCCTGGTGTGGCAACACCTCCTCCTACTTCCCCTTGGACTATGGCGTCCCATAGGGCTCGGTTCTCGGTCCTTTTCTTATCCCTCTTTACACCTCCCTTCTCGCCCCCGTTATCTCTTCTTTCGGCATTTCTCATCATTTCTACGCTGATGACACCCAACTCTTTCTCTCCTTCTCTTCTTTCACTCCGACCTCCATCACACCCTATCTTCCTGCTTTACGGCCATCAAAAACTGGATGTCATCACATTTTCTTTCCCTCAACAAGACCAATGTCCTTTTCTTTCCTCCTAACACGCTTTCTCCTAAAGCCCCTCCTTTCATCCGCTTTCCCCCTTCCAATCTCTCCATCTCCAACCATGCTCGCAACCTTGGTCTCTACATTTACTCTTCCCTCTCCTTCTCTAACCACATCTCTATCATCTCTCATGCCTGTCTGCACCATCTCTTCAACATCCGTAAAATCCGCTCTTCCCTCACCTTCCACTCTTCTAAACTCTTAAGCTCCTCCCTTATCTTCTCCCGCATCTTCTACTGCTCTTCTCTCCTCTTTGGACTCCCTGTCTCTTATCTGGCCCCCCTAAAATCCATCTACCACTCCTCTATCCGTACTCTCTGCCTCCTCGGTCCTCGCTATTCTATTTCCACCTCACTCTCTCAGCTTGGCTGGCTCCCCTTCCTCTCACAACTAAAATTTCAATTCCTCTGTCTAGTCTTCAAATCCCTCCATGAGCTCGCCCCCCTATCTCTCTTCTCACCTCTCATTCTACACTCCCTCCCGCTCTCTCCGCTCGGCTGACCTCTTCTTACTCACTGTACCCCCTGCCCCATGCGCCTCCTCACGCTTCCGTTCCTTTCAGCTCTTGCCCCCCTACATTGGAACTCCTTACCTCTTTATAACCGCTCCATCCTCACCTACTCATCCATCCGCACCTCCTTGAAAGCCCTTCTCCTCCACTCCCCCCAAACTTTCCTTCCCTACCTTCTCCCCTCTCTAACTCCCCTGTTCCCTTCCTATCTCCTTTCCCTCCCTCCCCCTTCTCCTCCCACCCATTGATCTCCAATCAGTTATTTGTAACCTTCCGTACCTACCTCCTCTCCCTTTCCCTTTTCCCTTCCCTCTCCCCCTCCACCTAAGTAAATTGTTCTACATATTGTCTCACTGGTTTGCTTCATGATTGTATATATGCTTCTTTCTTTATTGTACCTTGTTATTATACTGTAAAGCGCTTTGGATTAAAGCGCTATATAAACCTAATAAAAATAAACATAAACATAAACTATGAGAAGCTGAGCCTGGCGGGGCTCATTATAGAGATTACTTAATTTCCCTTTACTTTCCCAACATCAATAAACCCTGTTTCCACACCATGCCACCTCTTTAGCTTCATTACATTGAGGCATTATCAGACGGGCAGGGTATACTATGCACGTGGAAGGGGAATGGGATACAGGGGAATGACTGCATGTTTCGGGGTACAGTGCTTGGCATGTGCTAATTTTTGGCATTTTGCACGAACATGCCTGCTCATTCCACAGACAGGGCAGCCACACAGACATATATGCAGCAGACTCCTCAACAGGTGCAGATCATGCCACAGCAACACCAGACATACATGCAGCAGAACCCACACCAGGTGCAGAGAATACCGCAGCAGCAGCAATTACAGATACAGCCTGCACAGGCTCAGGGTATTACTACCCAAAGACAAATGCAGTCACAGAATGGGGAAAGGACAGGAACTGAAGGCCCAGTGAGCGTACTTCAGGCACTAGAGCAGACACAGATACCCAAAGGGCTAACCATACTGGGACAGAATATCATACCACAATAGACGGGATTGACAATGGTGGGCGGTAACCCATTTGTGTCATATGCAAACACATTTTCCCAATAGGGGTGTCCACGGGGAATTCGAGTGTGTGTGTGTCTCTCAGAACGTATTAAATCATTGCTCGCCATAGGATGGAACGCTGGAAACAACAGGGGCTGCTGTTCCGGTGCACACGTATTCATCTATTGGAAATCGTGGCTTTTCTCATAATCTGTTGGAGTTCTCTCGTCCGTGTTGTCGGCCACCTCTCTATCCAGCGTTCCATCCTACGGTGAGCAACCATTTAATTCGTTCTCAGAGACATGAGCTCTGACAGAAGTATGGGGCCAGAGGAAGGACCAACCATAGCCCTGTAATCCCTCTCCCACGCAGCTCTTTCGTTAAGGAAGCGGATGTGTGCAACCAGTGGAGAACCATCAAAACAAGTGTTCTCCAGATTAAATCCAATTCACCATGCAATCAATGGTGTTAGGGAGAATTCTCTCTTTAGGCTGAATTTCCTAACCTAATGAGTCCCCCAGCAGCTTTGCTGGATTTCTGGAGTTTGTTTTTTTCTCCTGCCAAGAGTGAGACTCTTTTTCTCCCACTCTTGGACATGATTTATGGTGTTCCTTTGACTGTGAATGTGTTTTATGGGCTATGGGGTCCTTTACTCCATAGGGTCCAACTCTGGAAGGTCTTCGCCACCAGGCAGATGCTCAGGCTGAAGGGCAAGAGCCTGGGAAATATATAATAACAGACCACAGTTCTTGCAGTTAGCCCACGAGATTCCTTTGGCTGGTCACTTGAATTTCAAGAAGACTAAGGAAAGGCTCTCACTCTACTTTTATTGGCCAAAGATGGGGGCTGAAGTAGACAAATACTGCAGGAGCTGCCACACCTGCCAGACTTCTGGTACGGTTGGCTCCAAGAATGTGGCACCTTTAGTGCCCCTCTCTGTAGTGGGAGTCCCCTTTGAGAGAGTAGGGATTGACATTGTTGGTCCCCTTGATCCTCCAACTTCCTCAGGCAACAGGTTTATACTTGTTGTAGTAGACCATGCTACTAGATACCCTGAGGCAATTCCTGTGAGGACTGTTACAGCTCCGGCTGTGGCGAAGGCCCTCCTTGATATTTTTACCAGGGTTGGGTTTCCTAAGGAAGTAATCTCTGACAGGGGGTCAAATTTCATGTCCCACTACATGAAAGCCATGTGGAAAACCTGCGGAGTTACTTACAAGTTCTCAACCGTCTACCACCCTCAGACAAATGGGCTGGTTGAAAGGTTCAACAGAACCATGAAGAGCATGATAGGTGCTTTAGAGGACCCCCTTTAAAGAAAGTAGGACCTTCTACTGCCATGCCTTCTCTTTGCTTATGGAGAAGTCCCTCAGGAGGGAGTAGGTTATTCTCCCTTTGAACTTCTTTATGGTCAGTCGGTCAGAGGTCCATTGGCCCTGATCAAGGAGGGGTTGGAGAGTGCTCTTTCCCCCAAGCCAGTCAGAGTGACTGACTATGTGATAGGTCTCCGAAGGAGAATGTCACAAATGATGGCAGAAGCAAGTGATAACTTGAAAGCTGGACAAGCATTGGTTAAGCATTGGCATGATCAAAAGTCTAACATGGTCGAGTTTACTCAGGACCAGCTTGTTCTCGTTATGATTCCAACAAGGCAGAGGGCCTTGCAAGACAAATGGATGGGACCCTTCAAAGTTGTGGGTAAACTTGGAGAGGTCAACTATCTGGTGGACTTGGGCAACCCCAAGGAGGCTTCAACAGTCTTCCACACCAACAGACTAAAAGCGTATATCTCCAGACCTGATGTAGGAGCTTTGCTTCTAGCATCATCAGAGGAAGAAGAAGAGAGTGAAGCTCTTCTTGATCACCTCAGAGGCTTACCTTTAGATGAAAAGATTGAAGGAGTAAATCTCTCTTCAAATCTGACACGTGAGCAACAGGAAGAGTGCAAATCTATGTTAAATCAGTTTGCCTCTCTGTTCTCACTTTCACCAGGCTTGACCCCTTGGGGACAGCATGACATACTCACTGGTGACTGTCTGCCAGTCAAAAGCAGAGGATATCGAATTTCAGAAAATGTAAGAACCCACATCAAAGGTGAGGTCAACAAGATTCTTGATCTCGGGGTAATAGAGCCCTCTTCTAGTCCATGGTCTAGCCCAGTTGTGTTAGTACCAAAGGCAGGATCTAAATAACTTATCTGATTTTTAATATGCCATATGTAGGATTGAAGTTTTGTCATTGATAGTTATTTTTTTCCCCCGTCATCCCTGCTGACAAGGCGTACTGTTTAATAGTTGCCTAGGAACAGCTGATTGCCAGACAGGGACTGGGTGTTTTGTGTTGGTAGGGAGAGTCTGTGTATACGAGAAAGTTGGTTAATATACGATAGAAGAATCGTTGTTACATTATTCTCCAACACAGTTCTATTGTGTTAAAATATCCAGGGAGGGCTCACAGCTGTTCAAAATCCTTGACCAAAACCAATCAGTGTTAAAACGAAACCTCATCTAAAACAAAGCACCCCAAAAGGATAAAACGTAATTCATAGAAAGGAGGGTATTCAATTAAAAGATGGCTAATTGTTTGACTTTCTAGAGTACAGTACCTACAAAGACGCAATGTATGTTGAATTCCTTGTCTAGCACCCATTACTTCCCTACTAGGAAATACATTCAGTTTAAAACGTAACATTTCAGATTGATGTTTCTCTGAAGGGTGCTTTTTAAGATAAAAAGGCAGTTCATTGAATGCTCTTACTTCATATTCTAAATGATAAAACAAATGTTACTCCAGCGCTGTTGCTCTATTCTTGATCCAGTCCAACTCGGAGATAGTCCTCTTTTTATCTATCTACGTGGCCAAAAGTTTAATACTTACTTGGAGCCATTCAATCATGACTCTAGAGGCATTGCAAAACAACACATTGCGTAATTCAGACAACACACAGTTTTCTGGAGGAAGCAAGAGTGATCTGAAGAGTTGCAGCCGTTTCCAATCTGCACGCATTTGCAACGAGACCAGGCCCAGCTCGTGTCTAATAACAGAAATCGGGGTCCCCTTTTAGGGGACAAGCAACCTTTTCCACCCTACGAATCCACTCTCCCCCAGATACTGGTCAATAAACCTGTTTCAGCTCTGTATAACAAGTGAGGGACCACTTTTTGGTGGTAAAACGTGACCATTGGGATAGCCGGAAACCTGCCAAACCTCCTGTCGAACGCTGATATTTCAGACATGTTCATACTTGTTTTCGTGATTATCCGGTCACAGTCACTTTGTTTTGTTTTCTTTGCACTAATCCCGATGGCCAAATACTTTAAATTCTAGATGATTTCCAGTCACTTCTTAGAAATGTACCAGTAACATTTTAGTTGAATATTTTTAAGCATACTTTATCATTAGGATTTTTGATTTATTTACATTTAATTGTAAATCTAATGATTCAAAATAAGCACTGGTCGCTGTCAAGGCCCTTTGAAGAGGAATTGAGGTCAAATCAAATATAACTATGTTGTCTGTGTAAGTCACTGATTGGCAAGTTTCCTAGCTTTGGTGGAAAATTACAAACATTTTTTAAACATTTGGCCATAATATAATTTAAAATGGTGCAAGGACACATCCCTGGCACAACCGACAACAACTATTTATCCACCTTGTGTAGTTCCCTTTTTGGTCAAGATGCACCCTCACTTTAGTATTAGTGTAGGGCAATCCAAATATCCACCAATCCAAGAGGACATCCGATATCAGTTAACTTTTCCCAAAGGCGTGGACGGTTGACCTGATCAAAGGCCTGAAAAATGTCCAAAAATGCGCAGTACAATACCTTTTTCTCATGTATGCCGTGAGTTTGTGAGAAGTTAATTGGTAATTACAAAGCAATTAGGAACAGTATTGAAACCTGGTCGAAAACCAGACTGCAATGTGTCAATGCTACCATTCCTATCTGCCCAAACCCATAAATGATCCAAGATAATAGCCCCAAAAATCATCTTACTAGAGGCATCATGAAGGGAGATAGGACGGTAATTCGTTGGACACAATATTTGCTTTCCTCCATGAGGACGGCAGATCTTTATCCTTTAACATCTCAGAGAATAACACATACAAACTTGCAGCCCAGAGGTGTGGGTTTGACTTCAATGTGGCATTCGCCAAACCATCAGGTCCCGGAGCATTGGAAGGTTTGCTTTTCTTAATTAACTCCTTTATTGCCAACAGGTCTATCTCCACCTGATCAGACCAGCTGATTTTATAAGGGGGGGCCCTTATATACACTCATTAAAATACAATGCTATTGCAGGTTTCCATGTCAGTGCTTGGTTTCTTGCATTAACATCTACTACCAGAGGGTAAATTAAACTCGTTTGATGATCTCACTTATATTTCAAAACCAGCATTAGCATATGGTGGTCACTGGACTGCATAGGTGTCACTTCCAGAATAATGCTTTGGATAAAAAAATACATAGCTCAAAGTGGACCTCAACAGACCATTTGCCCAAGTGAAATCTGGAGGACTGTCGTCCATAAGATTTCCATTTCCCAGGATTAAGTCCCAATTATTTACCTTAGTTCTTATTGCACTCCCTCTTTTCCTTGCCAAGGAAGAAGCCCCAATCCTGTTGTTTTCACGATGCCATTCAGGCATTCACTATTAAAGTCTGTCAACATAATCATCTCTGCATCCTCATTTTCTAAACCATTTGAAATGAGAGCAAAGAGAACTTTCAAGAGCATTTCAATCTCCCCGAATTTAGGATTAAAATAAACATTAACACATAACAGCAGAATTCATTACTAGAGTTTTGATGCATACTAGCTATTTTTGAATATCATTCTGGTGCGTTTCTATTTTGAACAGCTTAAGGCCAATACCATTTTTAAGGGCACAAAGAAGACCTCCCATATATCTCATAAAGGTCCCCCTCTGCCGGGTTCAGAGCTTACAGTACACAGTTCACAAAGGTCTTCCTCTGCCGGGCTCAAACCTCTTGCGTCACAGTTCAACACAAACTTGCAAAGGGGCTCCCTTCCGCAAGTTTATTGTACTTCCGGTCTCCCTCAATCGGGGTCGGAGACCTTTGGAAGAGTTTCGAGTGTGCATGGTGCTTTTACCAGACCACTGCAGGACCACTTCGACTCAAAAGTTCATGGTTGCTTTCACTTAATTTGCTTTTGCTGTCTGTTTTGCTTTATTTCAGACAATGTACCATTCATGCAGACTTTCAAATGGGTTACTTCCTTTTGCCGGACCAATCTGTTACTTAGTATCGCTGTTCTCACAGCTGCTTTTTACTTCAAAGTTCATTCACAGGTCTGCCTTTCCTCACACCTCATCCACACGCATGCAGCCTTCACTTGTGATATAATGTTGCTCGTTTGTTTGCTTGTTTGTTTGGGCATTTAAATAGCGCTACAAACCCTCAGGTATCTGAGCGCTGCTTATTTCCCACGGTGTGTGGTGCTCATTTATCGACCTCGGATGGATGAAAGGCTCAGTTTGGCCCTGCCGGCATTCGAACCTGCATCAGCAGGCTCTGCACGGATGTCAAAGCAAGCGCTCTACTCGCTGTGCTAACTGATTCGCTACGCTTTAACACACACCGGTCTCTCAGGTTGCTTGCCAACTCACCGGCTGTGTGCACTTCTTTCTTGTTTTGCTATTTTCATTTCATGAGTCAAGGTTAGTACCACACGCTTGTCCTCACCTCCCTAACTCTGCTGTTCACTTGGGAGGGTCGCTGGTGTCCTTGGAACACGATGCAATCTTCCCTAATGGGATCTGGCCTTCTCCACATCCTTTCGCAGTCTGTCCGAGGAAACGTCCTCCAGTAGGGAACCCTTGGGGTTTTCGGCCCTATGCTCTCATCCCTTGGTCCATTGCTCTGCTCCAGTAGGTGTGCCCTCGTCCCAGAGGTTATGCTCGTGCTCGTGTTCCGCCTTGCTCAGAGTGTGTCTTCAGGTGTTGCCTTTTATTTGTGTGAGGAGAGGTAACTGGTATCAGGTGTATGCACTTAGTGTAAAGTGCCTGACTTTGCCTGACCCGTTTAACAGGACATGTCCAGTACGATGTGAGAGAGTTAGTCTGGTTGGTCTCAGTCATCCTCTTCCTCAGCCCAGTGTTTGTAAAAAAAGTGGTGGGGGGGAGTTGGGACTTCTAAAAATCCTATCAAACAGAATGGGGTCGATGAACAAAAAATTGGGGAATACCGCGTCTCACCATCAGCTGCCTCACCCCTATTCCCCAAAGACCGCTCCCCCAGGTGATTCTCCTGCACTGCTCCACCCCCAGGAACTGGATCCAAAAGCAATGGCCATGTTCAGGCCACCTGGATGACAAGTCCCAGAGGAGACCCCCTTTGGTTTCTCACAGTAGGTCTACATACAAGCTCCAGGAGATCTAGGTAATTCATAGATAAATCCAGTCAGGGATTACGTTTAAGGTTAAAATCTGCTACTATAAGAATATGGACTGAAGTTCAGCAGCCCGTTCAAGGAATAGGCTGCAGAAAGCTGAGTCTGCACCAGGAGGGTGATAAACAGAATGTGCACCACACACGAGGCTGAGATAGCCACACGCACAAGTAGTGCTTCCATTTGTATAGAAAGATCAAAAGAAAGAGGTGGCAAGGTAAACTGTGAATTAGCAATCAGTGCAATACCCACCTGGGTGTGCTGATACACGATCTAGCCAAACAATACAATAGTTATGAGGTAACGCTTGAGCTACCTCGGGGCAGAGGTATCTCTTAACCATGTTTCTGTCACACACAGAATGTCTGGCAGAAACTTTGTAATCAAATCACAGCATGACATAGCATGTGCCCCTATTGAAAAAACATTTCAGAAAACTGTCAGTAGGATAGGCACAGGGGCGCTATCCACTTTATGTATAAAACCGTCAGGCAAGATAGTGTCAAAAGGAGCATGAATTACCACAGCTTCACATGAGCAAAACCTAGGTTCCACTGACAGTGAAACTATTATCAATGTGTCTGTCCAAGGCCCATGTTCTGCATGGACGAGCGCAGATGGGCTTGACTTAGGTGCAACTTTGGCACAAGAGGCACGCGCCCATCCGCTGTACTTCCGGGCCTCAGAATGCTCATACACACATGTGCAATCAGTGGCACCAATCCCCTTCTGACTGCCGAAGGGCAGTTAAGAAAGTCTGTTTGAATGGGAGCGTGGAGGAAACAATAAAATAAAAGCAGAGCCAAATGGGTGTGAGCCCTGGGGCACTCTCAGAGGACAGGCAACCTTCCCACTATACAAATGGCTACAAGGAACAAAAAATACAGAATGAGGAAATAAATTATAAAATAAGGCAAAGCCATGGTCTGAGCAACCGGGACCTAAAAGGAACTGGTGAAAATAAAACAAAGTACTAGGTAACCAACTCATTGTATCACTAAAGGTCCCAAAAAAGGATCATTATACTCTTTACACACTATTTGATGACCAGCTTGTGTCCTTAATATCTTGGCATTTGGACGTTCATCATTCCTAGGTATGCAAGTCAGTTCTTGAATGCTAAAGTCATATTCCATTCCTAAGGGTTTAAATGACAAGATAAAATCAACAATGTGTGTTGACTTACGATATACACGTGTCTTATTGTGTGTGCAAAATGCAAAACATCCAATACAATCAATATCATTAAACTTAACTCTAACAGAAGTATCATTTCTAACAACCCTAAAATTAAAGATATATTTACAGCCTTACTATCCTTGTGGTAAATAATTCAGGAACCACAAAAGAAGTGACAGTGCTGTCCATTCCATCCTTAGTTCTTTCAATTAGTGGTTCATCATTTGCCATCATGAAAGATACGTTTGTATCATTTTTAGTCCTACTTGTTTGATTTCAGGATTTTTGTTAGTCTCGTCTACATTCAGATGATTGGTGTCTCCTAGATGCATTCGAGTCCGATTGAATGAACTTCTTAACAATCCAGTTGTCCAAATTAGTGTTTATCTGGCCTTCTTTCTTTTTTTCATTTTTTCATTTTGTTTGAAGAATCAACCAAAGTAAAACCACCTGCCATGACTCTTTGAATCTTGTATATGAACATTTTTTTTTTTAATTAAATCTTTGCATCTTCTTTTGTTATTCCGATTCCCCTCCAACCCCCGTATTGGTTTGGATGCACTTACATCAGGATCCAAGTTGCTTCGGTTTACGTTAGTATTAGATTAAGGCAAACAGATGCTGCTAGCTCTCATTATTGGCTCATGTTCAGTTTCAGTTTCCATGTTATATATTAAAGCGGAGCCTCATTATGATTTGAATAATAATGTTCACCATGATGCTGCTGTGGGCCTCATCATTAAGAGGAGCTTGGTGAATACTATAATCCTCTGATATTTCCCTGAAAGTGCTCCAAAAACATCCAGCAATAGACCCTCAGTATCATATTATGATCCTTTTGCAGTTTACAAATGTTGCTGCAAGCCTTTTCAAATGTCAACAGATGAAGTTGGAGGGATGGATCCTGTTGAGAAGGAGTCAATGTGATCAAACCTTTGACATGTTGGGAATGGAATTTAATTTCCCCTCAACAGTGTCACTACACTCGGTTATGCAGTGTTCCCTCAACCGAGAGGTGCTCATGGTTTCAGCTGCCACCTTCCTTTGTCCGTAAGTCTCTCTCTGGAGACTATATTGCTCAAGCAACGAGTTATTAGCAACGGAAAAATATGGTTCTTTACTAGCTTTTGAACTGTTATTTTTACCAGCAGACAATTGGACAGGTCCAAAAAAGCGGTAACTTTACCTTAACTTTTATTGATTGGTTCGGGTAAAAGTTATATAAGAATCTCGTTCAGGTCTTTTTCAATGTTATTATTATTTTCTGCTTTTGAATTGTCTTTGAAATTAA
Organism: Ambystoma mexicanum; assembly: GCF_040938575.1. Lineage (NCBI taxonomy): Eukaryota > Metazoa > Chordata > Amphibia > Caudata > Ambystomatidae > Ambystoma > Ambystoma mexicanum. The sequence goes on from NC_090932.1 coordinate 1,374,945,718, forward strand.
AATTGCATGCAACTATGCTATATAAGTTATATGGCATTTGCATAAAACTTGTAAAAATGTGTCACTTCCCATCTACAAAACAAGCAAAGTTGGATTAACTCTGTGCTTTCTGTGAAATGAGAGCTGATTAGCATAGCACTATCGTAGTAACCAAATCGATGCAGAACAGCAGACTGCAGAACACTGCGCATGTTTGGCTCGCGGCTGCAGTTTTTAGTGTTTGCAGGTGTGGGGAGGAGGTGCCACAAAACAGCAGATCCAGATAAGCAGAGGAGCAGAGGAGAACAGGAGCCACATGACCAGTGATCTACTGACTGCAGAACACTTAGCAGCTCAATTCGCAGCATACTTTGCAGCTACGTTTTTAGGGTTGGAATGATATGACCCCCTCTTAGAAAAGTGAACTGAAGCACTGGTGGCAGATAACAGTTTAAAATGGTTGTTCGTTGGTTAGGGATCAGCCAGAAGTGTCTTAATGGCTGTGCAGCTCCAAGGATATGTTTATGCTCTATGTTTTTGTGTCTGTCTGCCCAGGTCAATGATCCTGATTAGGTAAGGATTGGTTGTGGGACTCATGGAAATGATGGGGTTCAGTTGCATGTGTGACTGCCTCTGACGCTCCTAGGGGGACTATGCACATGTGCCGGGACCACTGCACTGGTCCTGGAATTGGGAAACAAAACTCTCTTGATAGCTGCACGGAATCACGTTGTTGTGACCTAAATTGTGCTGCTATCAAGGAAATGTGGGTAGAGGGAAGTGCTGATGTTGCAAAAGGGGGAGTAGATTGAACTCATCTCCAAAGCAATATGTAAGCAGGTGGCAAGCACTCCTGTTTACAAGCTCATATAATGTCCTGTGGTGTGTGGAAAAGCTCTGGTGAACCATCCCCATACCAAATGCAAGTAGCTGGTGGGCATCTCTGGTCCTCAAAGTCTCTTTTGTTTTCAATGAAGTATTGACATACATTGTGACTTTGTCACAGTATAATGCCACACAGAAGAAGTAAGAACTAGAAGAATAGCATACCCCATGCCCACCTTTGATTCTTTCACTAGTATATGTGCCAAATATTGAGTCAGTGGACTACGCAATTTTAGGACCAAGTAGAACTCAATGTAGTTATATGAGATCCCAGTGAGAAAGGGATCAAGTCATGAGGAGAAATAACATTATTTAGCTAGTTATGTTATGTTCACTAAGCTTCTCTCAATAGATTGGTGAGGAGTGGAACTTGACAAAGAGCAAACAGACGTGTATGGGGCAAAGCTTTATTTCTGCTTACCATTTTCTGATCAATGGCATTGAGACCAAGGCCTCTGTTATATGGAGGGCAATAGCACAATGCTGGGTGGAGCGACAAACTTCACTTACTCAGTAATAGTCTTTCTGGTACTTGTAATAACTGTTTACAGCCACATGCTATGCATTTTACGCCATCTAGTAATTGGTCTGGTGTATTGCAAGTTGTCATCTCCCAAATAAAAAGGAGGCATCGGCAGAGGTGCTCTTGTCATACTATCCCCATCATACATTTGAAGGAACTGTCACGTAGAACACAGGATCAATAAGCAGACAAAAAGGAAACTAAAGTGAAGGTGGTTTGTTAGGGAAATGCCACAGTTTGGGAGCATAATAATAAATAGGAAAGGCATAGGATGAAAATAAACTTGTCAGTATAGGTACAGTGGTATCTAACTAAAACTCCAGAAAAACCTACATTTCACAATGTCTGTCAGCCCTCCTTGGAAGTGTTAATAGTATAGAAAGAAAAGGGTCTTTATGAAACAGAAAAGCTTGTCTGTGACTTGCGTTCTGCTGGGTTCCATAGTGGTTGAGGCAATCTAGGATTTCACTGGGATTTCTATGCTTTCTTTCTTCTTCATCTTTAGCTTGGCGGTACACAGCGGATGAGGCTTAACAGTGAATCGCTAAGTATGATATTCGAGGTAATCTACCCCTGGGAAGTCCTTGCTTTTCTGTACTGGAAAAAAGCAGAGGCTTTGGAGTTAAGCAAGGCATTTGCCAGAGTTTGGGATGTGGCTAAGAAAGCTTGCCAGGGTGAGGGGGTCACCAACCACACTCTAGAGGATCAGAGCCCCCATCCTGTTAATTTAAACTGCCCTGAATATTGAGTGTCCTGCTTTCCTATCCTTTCCTTTGGTTCTGACTTCACTGGCTTCATCTGCCTGTAGTTCCCTGTTTAGACTGTGCATTTGTACAATTAGATGTTCTACCAAATCCTGGTTTCTCCTTTGCAGAATTCTCTCCTTTTCTAATCACTTGAGCACATTGATCGCCCTTCTGGGCAGTACCCTTCTGCCGCCGAGCATCTTAGCCTTGGCTCTCCTTCAGCACTTAGGAAACTGTACTGCCCCTCTCCACATGTCTTCCACTATGCCCTTCAGGCACAATTGTTTCCACTTACAAGATTCTTCCCCCCATCATCTTCTGCACCCCTGTTGGCAAAACATGCCCCACTCTCCAGATCTCCACCACTACCTCCTTATTATTAAGTCCTTTGAGCACAACTGTTTCCACTTGATAGGCTGTTCCCGCCATCACCTTCCTCACTCCTTTGGGCACAACTTCTCACATGCTCATATCTCTCATACTATCACCTTCTTCCCTCATTTGGGAACTGTCCAGTTCTATCCCATTACTACCTGCATCCCCCCTTTCCTGTCCTTTCTCCCTCTTGCCTTCTTCATCCCTTTGGTCATGACCATCTCCAAGGTCACCCTCAATATCCCTTGGCCACCACACTCAAATTCCTTACCAGTAGCACCAGGCCTCTTGGCTTCTGAATTCCCAGGCTCCAGAACATCCTAGACTACTGATACACTTTTCCAGCCGTCTGGGGTCTGCTCCCAATCCAAGTCCCCCTGATCTTTTCCCCAAAACAGTTTCTATCTTCTCTACTACTCAAACCACTTCCTCTCTCAGATTGAGCCCTGGGGTTTTTAATAGGGCTTTAGCCCTGCTTCCAAGACCCACTGTAGTGACAGAAGACTCTGGTACATGAGCTGGGATGGCGAGTGGCCATTGAGATCTGTTCCTTGGGATAGCTTATAACCCTGATGTGGAATCGAAAAAGGCTTATCCCTCGTCTTCGAATCCTCTCTCTGCCTGCAAATCCTGGCACTACCACCCAACCTCTCTCAGGGGAAAGGGAACTTAGGTGTGCCTCTTCAGACAGCTTGAATAGGGATTGGCTGGTGGGCCCCACCATGACAATGGCTTCTAGTTCTAATGTGGGACTTGGGACAGACTAGACCTCCCTCTTGGGTGTTTTGTTGTTGTTCTCAAGCGCTAACCCTGCCCTTTGGGTTGACTCCTCTGTTCTTAAAGGGGGAGTGGGCTCAAAAAGTGTGTTGTTCCAGAAGATGGGCAATAATCAAAAATATATATAAAACATATTTTCAAATAAAGTTCCTATGTAAAATGTTGAGCAAATGAGGCTCAACATTTTTACATGGGGGCATCCATTTTGTGATTTGAAGCAGCCTCCTCTGTTCATGTTAAGCTCTGTTCTGGCGGCAATAATCAAGCAGCAAAAGCCCACTACTGGGAGCTTTTGCTTACTGCAGCCAGAGCAGAGCTTAAAATAGAGAGGAGGCTGCCTTCAATTTCATTTTATGTTTTCTGTGCTCCCCAAGCACAAGGAAGCACAGACAACGTAAAATGAAAGGCAGAACAATTATAAATACTTCGCCGGATGCCGACAGAGTTTTCATAATTGCTGCAACTTTCTTTTCTAGTTTCCCATGCTCGGGGAAACTAGAAAAGAAAGTTGCAGCAATTATAAATACTCTGCCGGATGCCGGCGAAGTATTCATAATTGCCTGGACTTGCCTACAAGAAAAGGCGCGGCAATTATAAATACAACTTTGTTGTATTTATGAATGCTGTGGTTAGAAAACCACAGAAATCATAAATACAACAACATTGTATTTATGATTGCAGTGGTTTGGCTTTCGCTTTGAGTCTCCCAGGAATTCTCGAGCGCAGGGGGAGCCGGGGAGACTCAAAGCATAAGCCACCGTAATCATAAATACAATGCAGCTGTATTTATAATTGCTGTAGTTTTCTTTTTAAGTCAGTGAAACTTAAAAAGAAACCTTCAGCAATTATAAATACAACTGCGTTGTATTTGTGATTGTGGTGGCTTTCGCTTTGAGTCCTTGTCCAATGGATGGCTGGTTTACTTAAGTTTCCCTTCCTAGTTCTGGCCCTCCTCTTTTTCTCTGTAGATTTAGATGAAATTCCCTCACCTGTGCAAGAGGAGGCAAGCATGTCTGCGCAGCCAGTTTTGCAGGGCCACCGTTCTTCAATTTCCTAAAGGGGCAGATGCTGTAGAGTTGCCAGTTTCAGGGGACACTGGAGAGAGCCCTAATTCCATGAACATGTATGGTCTTTTCTTCCCAGGTTTAGGGGCTGTTTCCCTTAAAGGCACACCTTCTCTAGTTGGTGTCATATGAATGCCCCCTGCCTTGAGATGGGGACTAAGTGAGGGTTACTAGGGATTCATCCCCACACTGCCCCCAGGTCCATCATCCACTAGCATGGGGAGCAACTCGGCCCCCTGGGTCAACCCACTGGAGGACCCCTGAGTGAGAGGGGGGCTTCGTCAAAGTAACCATAGTGCTTTTTGGTGTCTACGCCCCCAAATTGAATGTTTTCCACATAAGTAATAAGCCAAGAAGCTTAAGGTTGTTCACCTTGAGTGTTTCTCATCTAAAAGGTTAGAGAGGTTGGGAGGGCCAATGTGACTCTAAACAGATAAAAGCATCAGGAAGACTATTTAAAATGTGTCTCGTAGGGCTTGAGAATCTCTTTAAAGCAACATGCCATAGATTATCAATTAGCAAGCAGTGTGTGTTGTTAGTGTTGGGTGTGCAGGTGGTACACCAGAAAAACTTCGGAGAACTGCCTGAAATACTTGAGTATCTGCCGTTGTTTGAGTAGCTGTACAATAATGTTTCCTGAATGTAAGTACTGAAGCCCATGTTGTAGCCTTACAAACAGTGTAGTTGAGGACAGTGGCCATGAATGCAAGTGCAGCCACATTTCCGAGAGTAGAATAAGCTCTTGTCTTTGAGGCCATGATCTTTTGTGCAAGGATGTTGAATTCTTAATTGTAACATACAATCCATCTGGTGATGTTAGATTTACTGAGAGGACACTCTTCTGGCCCTAGGAAAAATAATATAAAACAACTGGTGTGTTTTCCTTGATTATTGTGTTCTGTCCATATAGAACATCTGACAAAGCAAGACAATGTTCCCAAGAATAGGGAACTCCCGTCCCTTGCACGCTGCCATAGGCCAAAAAAGACAAACGATAGATGAATATCTTGTACAAATGTATTCCTTTTGCAATGGTCAAATAGGTGTGTTATAAAAAACAATGTATGCTATGAGTTGAGCCCATAGGGGATTTAGACATAATTGATTAATATCAATTCTGAACATTATTTTCTTTCAAACAGATGTATACACACCATTTTGAATATATGTTTTAATTAGTTGACCCAAAGCGTTTTGAGAATAAATCCCTTCATCAGGGGTCTTGATCAGCTGGTATTTCTACAAACAATCAGGAAAAGAAAAATCAGTAAATAGGTTCCATAAATGTGCATGTGCAACCAAAAGCATGTGAATTGATAGTGAAATTTGGTAAATCGAATGTACCTTATAATCTCCAGGGTCCTAAAATCACAATTTTTCAAGGGGGTAGGTTTTAAAAAGCTGTATGATCCCAGTTCCCAGTATGACTTTCCTGCTGACAAAGATCAGCCAATATTCAAGACCAACATATGACATGTTTTTGGTAATGGTAAACATTCAGGGTGCAGTAATAAGAACCTTAGCCCTTATCTCTGAACAATGCACCAGCTCTAGTTCCTCTATTCTCCTAGTCGGATACTTGTGTGCATTTTAGAGCAATTTTCACTGCATCAATATTTTCCACCTAACAAAGAAAAGATGAGGGGCATTCAGCCATCTAAATTCAAAATGTGTTATAACCTGTACAAGGTATGACATGCGATCTCTGTGCGAGCAGTACTCACCGCTCTTATGGTCAGAAATCAATGGCAAATCAATGGTGGTGATTGTGGGGATCTACGTCAAAGTATAGGATCGCTACATGGTTTCTTAAATATACAGATACAAAGATTCTATCAGGCTAAGCTCTGTATTGATAATTAATCTTATGATACATGTAAGGAAAGTTATGTAACATTCACCCTTTCTTGCTGGGCAATATGTCTCACATATTGTGTTCCTCTCCAGTAGGTCCCTGAAGTATAATGTCCCTATTTGAGCAAATGGAAAGTAAAAAAAATCTAGAACAATGTGTTCAAATGTGGGCATGGATGTTAGCGTAATATTCTAGATTCTATGCGACAGTGTGATAAAAAATCTCCACTCACCCTCCTTGTTGAGTGTTGTCAAGCTTGTGAGAGTGCAGCGTCTTAGCCATGCAGCAGTAAACGCCATTTACAAAATGGCTTACCTTATAGCGGTGTACGGAATTTGCGTCATGACGTCACTGATGTTAACAGAACGTCCCATTCTGTATTGGAATTCAATGTATAATGGCATAGTGAGCGTCATGACATCATTACGTTGTGATGGTAGTGACGTCACTAGTGAGGATGCTGCAGCCCGTTCCATGTTTTTAATCTTGTTGTGTCTGAATTGGGCATTTACATACCTAGTTAATTCGCTCCAGAATATTCCTATTCTCGCTGAGTGTGTTTCAGCAATGATCACCCAATGAGCCTGATCCTTAAATGTATTTTGTCAAAGTTCAATGTACTGACTCATCCCACCTACAGGCATACAATCTGTTTTATGTAAAATTCATCAGATTATTGGTGCAATACAGAAGTGAAACTACCCAAATTGTGAGCAAACATACATAATAATATCAAAATACATCAGCAACGTATTTTCAATGCTCATCCCTCCTATCGGTCAATGTTCTATGTTTGTCTGATTATTAATGTACAGTTCATAGACTGGAATACGTCCAAACATTCATAATGCCAATTAATCTCTATCATGGCTCCCTATGGTGAAAAGGCATACTACTGTCATGCACGTATATTTGACACACATTGTCCTAAAGGTCAATCAATTTATAACAAGGGTCCCAAATAGAATTCCTCATTTATTCCCAAAAGGGTTATGGCATCCAGGTGGTAAATCCAATGGAGTTCTCGTTGTGCTAATCTTTTCTTTAAGTCGCCCCCAAAAAGGGAGAGGCTGTATTATTTCTAGGATTACCCATCTGAACTGTGCTATTGTGTGATGGTTATCCCGAAAGTGTCTGTATACTGGTGATTTGGTATTTGCCATTCTAATATTGGACTTATGCTCCATCCATCTGTCCATTGCTTTGTCTATGGTTTGACCCACATAGTACTTCCCACAGGGACATCTCAATGCATATATGATGTTTTTACTGTCACATGTTGCAAAGTCGCGTAATATAATCTTCTTTCCTGAGTTAGGATGTCTTAAATGGTGCCCTTTGTGATGGAAGAACAGTGCTGGCGATTTAATCACGGAAAGGTGCCTACCTTAGGTTTTTGTAGTGCTCTCTGGGCAGACTTTTCAGGTTTTTCAGCTCTAATTAGTGCATCTCTCAAATTTCTTCCCCTCTTCTACGCCATCATAGGTGGTTCCGGGAAGAGGCGATTTAATGTGGGGTCTAGCCTTATGAGGTTTCAGTTTCTTTTTATTGCTCGACTCACCTGGTGACTCTTAGCTGAAAAGCGCAAGGCGTACACCATCCTTGAGATTTATTTTTCAGGACCGGGTGTCAGGAGATCATCCCTCCTATGTAACTCTGTTCTAGTAATGGCTTTCTCACGAATATCATAGGGGTACCCTTGAGCCTTAAATCCTTTTGCCATAAGATCATATTCTCTCTGTAGCATATCAGTGTTGGAGACAATTCATTCAAAGAACTGACTGTAAGGCAAACTTTCCTTGAGGTGTTTTGGGTGGAAGCTGTTGAAATGTAACGTATTGTTGATGTCAGTGGTTTTCCTGGATATGCTGGCTAATAAGTCCCCTCCTGTAACCAGAACAACAAGGAAATGGATACTTGGTTCAGCTACTTCCAAAGTACATTTTATGTTGTTGTGACAGTCATTGAGTTCTGTTTTTGACCCTTTCCAAATTCCAAACACATCATCAATATATCTTTTCCAGAAAACAATTTTAGATGACCAGGCTTAAGTGTTTAGAATGTGTGTTTCTCAAAGTACAACATAAAAATGTCTGCATATGTCGGTGCCACTGAAGAGCCCATTGATGTTCCTGAAATTTGGAGATAGAATTTCCCATCAAACCTAAAATAGTTGTTGTACATGATTATATTAATAAGCTTGATGCAAAGAATATATTGATTATCATGCTCCAATAGGAACCATTCCAATGCCTTCGCCATGAGGGGTCGAAGTATAGAGACTATTGACGTCCAAAGAGAATAGTATGAGATCCCGGTCTGTGAGTTGTAATTCACCCAGTAATCTAAGGAAATGAGAGCTGTCCTTAAGGTAAGTTGTAGATTCCTGTACAAGTGGCTGTAAGGCTATGTCCGAGTAGTCTGCTAAAGGATCAAACACGTTTTCAGTGCCTGCCACAATGGGACGGAATGGGGGATTTGTCAGGTTTTTGTGCACTTTGGGAAGTGCGTAAAACACTGGGGTGATCGGGATGTTTTTGGATCAGGAAGTCAAGTGTGCGTGATGTAATCCATCCTGATTCATTGGCCTTAAGCATAGTTTTCTCTATTAGAGTTTTAATCTGGTTGGTTGGATCTTGGTTCAGTGTTAGATATGTTCTTGGGTCTTGTAATAGTCACAGGCCTCCCTGATGGTAATGTTGGAAGTCCATTATCACAAGGGCTCCCCCTTTATCTGCTGGCTTCATGACAATAGAGTCATCCTCTGCTAGTTCTTTAAGGAGTAGTACCCGATGCCTTCTAATATTGCCCTGATAGTGCGTATGGTAATTAATCTTTTTAAGGTCTGTGGTGGTTTATTAACTTGAACATGTCAATTATTGAGTTGTGAATTTGTGGGTGAAATGCACTTTTGGATTTCATCTCCTGAAAATCGCTGGATTTGAATATTGGCTGATCTTTGTCACCAGGGATGCCATAATATGAACTGATATCATACAACTTTTCAAAATCTATCCCCATAAAAACTGGTGATTTTATGACCCTGGAGATTATAAGGTACATTTGATTTACCAAATGTCACTATCAATTCACACGCTTGCGGTTGCACATGCAAATTTATGGAAACTATTTACTGAAAAAAAATGTTCTCCAATTTTAGAAATACCAACTGATGAAGACCGCTGATGAAGGGATTTATTCTCGAAACACCTTGGATCAACTAATTAAAAATATATTCAAAATTGTGTGTATATAGCTGTTTGAACGAAAATAATGTTCAAAACTGATATGCATCAATTATGTCTAAATCCTCTGTTGGCTCAACTCATAGCATAAAGTGGTTTTATAACTCACCTATTTGACCATTGAAAAGGTATATACACTTGTACAAGATATTCATCTAATGTTTGGCTACTTTGCTCTATGACAGTGTGCAGAGGACGGGAGTTCCCTATCCTTGGGAACTTTTTCTTGCTTTGTTTGTTGTTTAGCCCATGTGCCAGGGCTGATTTTTCTCCCCAACACCTCAAAATCTAGACAAAAGGATACACGATGTATGTCTTTACTATTTAGAAAATTGACTGTAAATATTTTCAACGAGTGCATTGTGTCGCATTTTGCATATAGAACATCTGTACATCAATTGTATGCAAGAACTTTCCTGCCCTTGTCTCTAGCTCATGAAAGAATGCAGGTGACTCAATCGATTTGTTAACATGACATTTTGAAATTAATTTGAGAGAAAAGCATGGGTAAGTTCTGAACACCACCTTGCCTTTATTGATTGTCAAAAAAGGTTCCTCTTCTCACAAAGCCTGAAGTTTGCTCACACTTCTTATTGAGATAATAGCTTTAAGGAAGGCCACCTTGTACGTCAGATGTAAGCATTTATGAATAGCTTTAAATCATGGAAGCATTAGCCTATGTATCACAGCATTCAAATTCCAGCTAGTAGCCATGTTAGCAATTGTTGGATATATCAGTTTGACTCCCTCCATGAAGGCTTTAACCATCGGGACTTTCCATCATGACACATTGTTCTATGATGTGGTGTATGCCCCCAATACTGCCAAGTGTACCCACGGTTTATAGCTGACCTGGGCAGAGAGGGATAACTTTCTTATGTAATCGGTGCCCAAGAGTTGTTAACACAACCATAGTGTTCAAAGACCACACAGAGAAATTCACAAGTCAAATCTGTGGAGTTTTTTAAGGAAGACACATCTCTTTGAGACCCTTGCCACTAACAATGTGCTCCCTTAAACTTCATCTTAAAAATTTGGTTCCATTACAAAATACTAAAAACCATAAAAAGAAGTAAGGGATGACTACTGTCAACCAATTTATCTAGCTTTGGGGGCTAGAAATACATTTCACAGTTTTTTATCACATAAAACATATCACATTTTAATATTTGTTTTCAGCATGGTCCCTATAATAGAGAAAACAAATTGCATATCTTTCTCTAGGTTTCAATACAATTATATCTCCTCAGCAGTTATTGAGCATCCACGTTTGTTAAAGAATCTGAAACAAGACACATTTTAAGGCTTGAAATTAAATGAATATATTTACATTCAAAGGTTGCTGTTTTGTAAATTGATTTTATTCATGGCATCAGAATGGTATACTGTTTAATGAACTGATTGTGTACATGTATGGATACACGTGAAGAAAATCTGTTTCATGCCCATTTTAGTGGAGATTGGCTAAGAGGAACTCAACGCATATGGTAGGGCCTAAACCTGACAATTCTTTGGCGAGAAGATGAGATTTGAAATAGAGAACATGAGAGAGCGGGAGACAGAGCAAGAATTTGAAAGAAAGTCATGCATATGGCGGCAGCTGCAAACAATGTTTGATTTTGATCACTATTCTATTCATTTTCATACAACCTTCAAACAACCTTCTAACAACTCAAACAGCATTCTCCAGATTTGACACAATTCACACACATGCCCGAATTTGGTGAAAATAAATTGGGTTCTTTGAACTCACTTGGTGCAATGTCATAAACCTATTTATGCAGCTGCTAGATAGGAACCATGTGCATTTGAATAATTCTCAATCAGGACCTTAAAATCCCTGCAGACAAAACACCCTCTGCATACACGGGCGAGGGGGGACACATAGGGGAAGATGGCATCCCTATTATCAGATTCGTTATTCCCATATATGCAGGATTGAACAGAGTTAAATATCTGACAGGCCCACAGAGAGGGTCCTACAGGAGGTTATAGAGATAAAATCAACAAGGGGTCTTACAGTAGGTTACTGAGATAACATCAACAAGCTTACTGCCTTAATTTTTCTTTTGTTACAATCCATAAGGTTCCCTAAACCATAGGATTGGTCAAAGAACACAAGAAACCTTATCTGAGATGGACATACACTTAAGGATTAACCTCCATCTTCCAAATGCATGTGCATTACAAGTAGGGGTGTACCGAAATTTTGGTTTTCGAGTAAGTATTCGGACAAATGCATGCTGACAAAAGCTCTTTGCTATGGCTGAATAGTATCTTGGTATTCGGCTCCTGACGAATACTTTGTCTTTTCATTAGAAGTCAATGTACAACTCAGATTGCAAAGAATTAAATATTGTCTGACAGCATTCCTGATTAAATATCAGACTGAAGAGCATAGATTTGTGAGTACTGGAGAAGAGGAGTGGTGAAGATGTCTGAAAGGTGAGCATGGTTTCTTCCTATGGCAAATGCCTAAGGAAAAAATAAAATTCCCATTTGGTGGAAACCAGTAGGGCTGAGGTAGTCAGTTATGTGTCAGGAAGCGAGACATGCACCTGTGTAAGAGACCTCTAGGAGGTACTTTGTGTTAGGAAATCTCTCCAGTTTCCCTGTGTGCCAATCTGCCAGAGGCAGTATAACAGAGATAGGTGTGAGGACTCTGACTTTATGGAATATAGTCAGAGTGATATACTCTGCTGATAAACTTCGCAGTAGGTATGTTTGGAAATCAGAAGACTTCCCAAGCTGTCTCTTCTAGAGCAATGGGCCGGAGACAAGTTAGTGAGACGTCAGGCAATGCAAGATGTGGCCAATATTTCCTAATGCATATCCGCATCTTGGGAGAACTTGCTGATTGGGAAACCTCAAGAAAAACATGAATGGTTAATCTGCACCAACAGAAATGGTTTGAGAGATGAGTGTGCTTTTCTTTGTGGAAAGAGAGATATAGGGAGCACAATATCTAATGATGTTGTGTGGAAGTGGCTGAAGATTGAGAAACCTAGAAAAAGCCATACAGCCTTGCATCCTCTTATGTGGATGGAAGAAGGTGGTGTCAGTGGAGCTGGATTGAGATTTGGTGGAAATGAGTTACTACTGAATTGGCCAGTGACTGCTTAGAGTATGTAAGATTTGGGCAGAATGAGTAACATGTCAGGCTATAGCATGCATGATTACCACTGATCCAATTGTATCAGACTCTCTGTAAGAGTCCTTTTCTTTTGTTTAACTTATGAAGGGGGCAGGAATAGTTGGGACGTTGGTTCCATGCACCTCATATGTACCCTTGACCCGTGTTGTGCACAAGCAGAAAGAAACCATATATACATTTCTATGTGAGCTGCAAGGAAGGTTTAAAACTCACTTTTTGTCTAAGCTACTTTGCAAGTCTCAAGCAATTGCACTGTGTGTGATTTGACATGGCAATTGCACATTGCAATATCCATTTTGTTGATTGCAAGACAGCACTTTACATTTGTGAAGCCTGCCACTTGGAGTAGATCTTGTTTTACATATGGTCCGTACATTTGGTCCCAGTGTTTTTATGAATCTACTCTCGTCTGGTTTGTATGCTTTAAATAAGGAAAACTTGATTAAAATGAAGAGAACAAATGAAACCTAAAAACACATTTGAAAATGATTGTGGAAATGTCACGTTGACCAGTTCTTTTGGTTCTCTCCAATCTAACTGTAATGTTACTTGAGATGAACTCCTTCGGAGTGGCTTGACTTGGTATTTTGTTTATTTCAGACCTTTGGAATAATGTTACATTCTGCATTCCAGAATTGGTGCTAGAATAATGTCTTGGAATTAGAAGAGGATCAATGAGCTTGCCGAAATAAAATCAAAAAGTATACTCTAATCTTAATAGGTTTTACTAGTTCATTACCCATCTGCAAGAAACCCTAATGGCAATTGACAAAGCAAGTATGCTAAATCTTAGTGGATGGTTGAGGAAATAATCGAAAAGGTGGAATTACAATACTAATTCACATACTACAAACCATGTATAATTCTGCAAAGACTAAGGGTGGATAGGTATGTGCCAAATTTAAAATAGAGGGTAACGTGTACTATTTGTCACGTCTGGTTATCCACAGGGACATAGGGGCCTGGTGATGGATCATAGTTTAAAAGAAAGGGGTTGTTATACCAGTCATATAAATAAAATCTTTATAACTAACCCTCACGAAAAAAGTATTCATACTTTATATGTGCATACACATTCATCTACATACAGTACATGTATCAAAACTGCAGGAAATTAATTGACTTACCAAAGTCAGCCTGAGATCCTGGATACAATATCCTGAAAACATAGTCTGTCGCTTCATCATCCTCCTTATCTGAGGTTGACTCAGAAGATCCCTGGGGACTTCTTTTTCTCAGCTTTGGAAAAACTTTGCCCTAGAAATTATTTGAAATACCAAATATAAAAACGCATGTAAAAGTCATCAGATCCAAAATCATGCTTTACCTATCTATATAATAAACAAAAGGGCAGACCGTGGATATGAAATACAACAGCATATTACCAATGACAAACTGTCAAACTACTGTAAATTGTGCTTTACATTTCAAAATGCAGCAATGGAATTACATATTACTACTTGTGCCTTATCTATTACCATTACAGTATTTAGGTGGTTGTGAAAACATATTGAAAACCATTCTATGGATTACAGATGTATTCCAGAAAGAAACATCAGTGAAAATGATTGGTTACATCATAGTTTTCCAATTTGGCATCAATGGCTCATCTCAATAGAAAAGTTCCAATTAAAATCAAAATGTCCTAGATAGCGCACAATCTAGATAATTTATATTTAAGAATATAGTTTCTGGTCTCTTTTTCCATGTCAGACCTGCTTCACTATGAATGAACTCCATCTAGAAAATCAGTATGATACATTTAGTGTGTTACATTAATAATGGACTTGCTGACAATAATGGTGCTGCTGACAGTACATCTTGACCGTCTAAGCTTGATGTAACACCGCACAGACCACCCATGTTGATTGTGGCTCACTTCACCCTCACAAAGCCTTATGAGCACCTGAGCACTTGCCAACCAATCACTGTTTAGCCTGCACCACCACCCCTCAGCTGGTTTGCAGCTCCTGCATCTCATAGCCCCAATGATGGCTGCTGCTCTGCACAGCCCGACACTCATGTACATCCTATGACCTAAAGTAAAATTCCACCAGCTTCGACATTTGCGCTTTAGCGCACAAACCTTCATTTTATTTTATGTTTTGCGCGTGCATCTTCACACTCTTTCGTGTCCCATTCATAACTCCTCAAGGGTCTAATCAAACCACTATCTATCAAGCTTTATTAGTGTATATATAAGGGTGTTTTGTGTTATTACATAAACAGTTACATTTAGAACACAAGCAGATGAGTGCTTAATGCACATTCTATCTGCATTATTTGCATACTCTCTTCACCTCGTCTAGTTGGTTCAATGGTACATTCTTCCAAGGTATTTCCATATTTCAACTCAATGCTGCTAACAATAAAGGGCAGCATGCGTTCATTACGAATATGGATTGCTCTCGCTTCACACTCCCTAAGCACCAGAAACAGAACGAAAATATAACAATTACAAGAGTAGAAATCAATGAGAAATATGATCCAATTATTAGGGCCAACCAACTTCACCCACTCGGTCATGTGACAGTTTACATCCAACATTGTGCATATTTTAAGTGTTCTCCTAGCTAGTTCAAAATCTTTCTTTTTCATGGTATTTTGTTTCTCTGATATATAGAAATGCAATTGTTTTTTGACATCAGTTAATTCACAGATGTCTAAACACAGGCGGGGTGTCCTACCCTTAATTTCCATTGTTTGTTTTCCATTTAGACAAACAAAATCTAGTTTTAGTCATATATTGTACATATTAGCAACTGCTTAATTGTACCGTGCGTATCATTTTCACAATCAAAGAGCAAACACACAGTTACAACATTCAAAATCATACAGAATTTATCAATTTGCTGTTCTTTTTTTACTTTGTTTTTTCTCCTAGGTCATTTTTTTTCATTTTCTTAATATTTTTCAAATCAATAGATTTCTGCAATACATTATTATAATATTTCTTTTTAGACTTGAGTCTTTTCAACCAGATTTATAGACTTGTTAGTGAGAAGTGGTATTTGTGTTGCACCTTCACCTCCAGTGACCTGTGAGTGTAAACAGTTAAGCATAATCCAATAAGAATCACAATTAAGTAATCTATACAGCAATAGTTGCAATGCCAGGCACAAAAGAAAAGGGTGGCCTAATGCTAGGTTTACGTCTGGAATTCAATCAACAATTCTAGTAAGGGGGGCAGTCTATGTACAGACAGTGTTAGGTCCCTGGACGTTTCGGCACACTAACAAGTCTATGAATCTGGTTGAAAAGACTCAAGTCTAAAAAGAAACATTATAATAATGTATTGCAGGTACAATTAAGCAGTTGCTAATATGTACAATATATAACTAAAACTAGATTTTGTTTGTCTAAATGGAATACAAACAATGAAAATTAAGGGTAGGACTCCCCCCATGTGTGTTTATTTCTAGTAAGCCCATAGTCCTATCCCTTTCTAGGGCTGTCCCTTCTGTTTTAATTCACAGATTTCTTGCAATAGATTTCTCAAATTCTCAAAATGGTATGGGACCATATTTATTCAATCATCACTCATTTTATAACGTTATTGAACATTGTATCAGAACATTGTGGGACAATTGATGGCATGTCGTTAAATCAGTATGGTAAACTTAAATCATGTTCAAGATTACCTTTAGGTTGCACACAGCTATCATACGAGTGCCATTCAGCATCAAATCTCTCCAAGGGCCTTCCCAGCATATCCTTTGTGACACAGTTATTATATTGACCTATTCTATACATTGGACTTACAGTGGTGTTGTAGGCCATAAAGTAAATTCAACAACTAGGCCAATACACAGGTCTGGCTTCATTTCAGGCATGTTCAGTACATAGTGATTTTCCTCTAACAGGATTGGTATTTAACAGATGTCTTGGTGGACACTCCAATCCCAGTCAGAGCCTGACCAGATTCAGGTTGTTAGTGGGGGCCCATATATCTTTAATGGGCCCATATGTGCTCTCCAAACACAATTTATCTTCAACAATACACTGCCAACTGGTATACTTCTATGGTCGACACCATGGTCACAGCTGGTTTGGGACCCCTGCATCTTCCTTCAGTGTGTCAGGACAAGTCTGATGGATGACGTCATACCAAATGGATCTTAGTTGATCGTTCAGGTAATATTGTACACCCAGTGATTTTGAAAACAAGACTATCATCTTGAACACCCCCAGAATTGCATCTGTCTGTGTGGGCTAGGATCCAGTTACTAAACTTAATAGTTTCCGGAACATGTCCAACTTCTCCTGTTTCCTCTTTCTCTATGCCATGCAGAGGTCACTGAAATTAGGTCGTCCCGACCCAGCCTTAAAGATACCCCTGATTTTGTCTCTTACTCAACAGCATGTTCTTCTGTTGGGTCAATCTGATTGTTGAACCTGTTGAGTAACTGGGAAAATGAGAACTCACTTGGACGCTTAGATGGGCAGAATTAAATGTATTGTGCCAAACATGGCATTTAAAATAGTCACCTTTTCTGGACCTGTTCCGTTGGGCACATTTTCAATGCTATGGCATTTGTTTATTTATTTATTTATTTATTTATTTATTTATTTATTTATAGAGCGCTTTATGGATGCGATACATGTCCACAATATAGTCTGTTGCTTTAGAAACACAGAACAATATTTTCTGTATGTCCATACAAATCAGGGTTTTCTTAAAAAGCATCTTATGCTGACAGTCTCATTTTTTCTTGTGAAGGTTTCTCATTGTGTAACTGCCTATGTTTGTCTATATAGAAATTATAACACTGTTTTACTGTTGTTTGGCTTCCGTGAGCAGACAAACCGATTGCAGACACTACTGCTGTATCTATCCTATCAGTTAGTGTCCAATCAAAGTACATGTCCCCTCTTAATTTATCGTTCAACCATACCAGCTCTCTGATGATTGTCCTTGTTCCATTTGATTTCCTTTGTATGATCCTGCTGTGTACCTGTTCACGTATATCCATCTGGCCTAATGTCTGACAGTGTTTCTGCTTGGCATGTCACTGCGTGGATCCAGGTGGGTACATCCAGACAGCAGATGGCAGTCCTTGTCATCAGTAAAATCTGAAAGGCGCCCATCCAGCGCTAGTCTAGGCAGCTCTTCCTTTATGCGTCTTAACAATAGCACTGGTTGGAAATGATGGTAGGGTGTAGTTTCACCCTTCTGTAAAGCTCATTGCGCCTGCTGATAGACAACATAAACAGTTTTCACTAAGACTTTGCATAATTGCAGAACCACGTCATCCGCTGACTGCATTGCCCCCATTCAAAGGCACCTGTGGATTTTCCAGTAATCTCATCGGTCTACCAGTATCACATAGGCACTTGAACTTGTTTATCTACTGGTACCTTCCTTATTATACATAAAAGCTAGTGGAAGTGTGCCGGGCCACTTAAAGCCAGTTTTCGGACATATCTTTGATATTATCCCTTTGATTATCCCATTTTGGTGTTCTATCAACCCCACTGATTGTGTGCGGTACAGAGAGTGGGGCATTTGTTGTATATTCAGTATCTTACATAGCTCCAGGATTAGTTTTTCAATAAAGTGGGTCACTCTATCACTGATGATAATCACGGATACCTCAAACCTAGAATTTAATCTTGAATTGATGCCTTCAAAACAGCTGCCTTACGAGTGTGATACACCTCCACCCACTGAGGGAATATATGCACCTAGGTGTTAAGAAGCCAATGTTTGTTGTCTGTGTGTTTGGGGCTGAGAGGCTGTCCATTGCTTCTCTTAGGACAGTAGTATTTACATTGCAAGCTTTCAGTCAGGTTTCCTTCCTGATTCCTCAGTGTTGTGAGGTAGCCTTGCAGTGACTTTAATTGCTACAAAGAACAAGCAAATCAGCTTATTTTCATCAATGTCATGACATAACATATTTACTTTATCAACTCTGTCCATCACCCTCCCTTACCTTTTTTTACCAGCAACATTCACTTCTCGCGTGTCCTAGTGTTCAGGAATTTATCTGAGGTACCATAAAAAGACACTGAAGGTGTTTTAAGCATACATACTTAACAGGATTGCCAGAGCACACTCTCAAGTCCCTCAAACACCCAGCATTACTTGATTATTGTTTTATAATATTCCAAAACAGCCTTGGCATTCCAGTGCTAAAATTAGCTCAACAAATACCATTCTGTGTCAACTCTCCCAAGACAATATCCATATATGATGCATGAACATGCATCCATACTAATACAAGAATGCAGCCCCCCTAACTCCCTTTCTGTGTCTGCAAAGTCCTTTCCTGCTTTCTCTCACTCTTACTTCGCCCTTGCTCATAATAGTCTTCCCAGTAGACTACGGCCTGGTGATGCTGGGTGAGTGCATAATACGCCTTGGTCAAGTCTTTCAAACTAGTACAGTGGTGATTTGGTACAGTTCAAAAGCAGAGTAATATACCATAACATACAAGTATCTGGACAGTGTTTTGCCAGACTGTACAGTTGCGCCTATTAACTACATAGTCCCTCTTCTCCACATTAATCATACCCACCTATTTGTTTTCATATCTGCCAGAGTACCTGGAGACCATACAAATTGGTTAAAATCCTAATAACGTGGCATACATTTTGCGCTTTCCTAAAATACTCACAACAAGGGACTAATGACTTAAATGTGCTGATATATTTGCTACACAGAGATTGCTTAAACGCTTCACTTATACCTTCCTCTGGTCATTCAGGAGTCCCATTTGTTGTACAAACTCTCCATTCTGCCACAAAGTTGCCCTTTCGCAATATTTGGTTGTAATATATAATTGCCTATAAATACTACTCATACTCACATTTCCAAGCTTTCTTAATCCATACATAGACCACTAACACAAGAATAACATTAACGTTGCGTTTAAGCTGCGCATGTAAGACAGTAGCCATTTCAGGCCCTACCGCTTCTGTCTGTGGCTTAAGGTGGGAAGGTAATAAAGCATTGATTAGATTACCCAGTGGTTTAAAATAAAGATGAATCCACACAGGGACATTACAGTCCTAATCCATATTGACCTTAAAGGTTATGGTGAATACCACTTAACTCACACGTAGGAACTTAATCCTCTTCCCCTCCTTTTCTTCTTTCCTCAGGTTTTCTCCATGCATTAATTTATGCACGCCAAACTCTTGGCACAGACATATCTGTCAGCTGGTTTGGCAAACCAGTTATCTCCCCCCAGACACACATACAGGGTAATTCATAGAAATTCGCACAAAAGTGGCACACGCGGCTGGCGCACAGCGTGCCCGTGCGAATGTCTGCGCCAGCCGCGTGCGCTAAAATCGATTTCCGCGCACAGCGTATTCATGGATTTTCGCATCCAAAACCAGCCGTGGCGCAGCGTGGCGCAGCGACCCTGCAGCAGCGCCAGTTACGCCCCCAAGAATGCCCTCGCGCAAGGAAAAGCCTTCAAAATCCCCAAATAAGCGCAAAGGGCTGCCCTAACCCTGGACCAGTTCACAGGGCTGGCAAACAGCAAACGCCAAGCGGGGAACGTGGATTTCAGTGGTTCGCGGGAAGTTCCACATGCGATTGTCCTGTGTACGTGTGCATCAGGGATGCGTGGGAAGTAACACACGCAAAAGCAGCAGGGTATGTGTATTTCAGGGGTGCGCGGGAAGTATCACACGCAAAAGCAGCAGGGTACGTGTATTTCAGGGGTGCGCGGGAAGTATCACACGCAAAAGCAGCAGGGTACGTGTATCTCAGGGGTGCGCGGGAAGTATCACACGCGATTCCATCAGGGTACGTGTATTCCAGGGGTGCGCGGGAAGTATCACACGCAAAAACAGCAGGGTACGTGTTTTTCAGGGGTGCGCGGGAAGTATCACACGCAAAAGCAGCAGGGTACGTGTATCTCGGGTGCGCGGGAAGTATCACACGCGATTCCATCAGGGTACGTGTATGTCATGATGCCTACCCCCGGAGCACCAGGTCAGGCCCAGCACCCCCGGGAGCAGGCATCACGCCCCCGGGTAAAAGCCCAGCGGCCCTTTATAGGGGCTCTTTGGACTCTGTCCTGGCGCCGTTGGTGCCAGGCTCATGTTGGACATCAGTCCTGGCGCCATAGGCGCCAGGCTCATAAGGGGAAGTGTTTGGTGCACTTACCTGAAGCAGACCATGCTGCACACTCACCTGATGCAGACCATGCTGCATGAAGAACCAAGCCAAATGAGGCTTAGGAGGGACTATTTTTCTGAAGGAACTATTTTGTTACTTGGGTGGGGCTGTGGAAGAATACTCACCTGGAACTTCTTCCAAAGCTATTTAAGCCACGCCCGGACAGCCACACATGCTTCGCGTTATTCTGCATCCCAGCAGCTGAACGCTCACCGTGTCTGCTCCTGCACCTGCACTCCAGCCACGCCCGCCTCGAACCTGGAACACCTGTAAGGGAATAAGAGAAGAGAAAGGTGAAAACCAAGAACTTATTCAACCTTCTTACCTACATCCGAAATCTTCACGCCAGCATCCCTGAAGGAAGACTTCCATTTAAAAGTACCGCGTTGCTCGCTGCAGCGCCGCGCTTCACTCACCTGTTCCCGAGACGCCGCCCGTCTCCATCGCGGCTCTCAGCACTAGTCGCCACATCTCTGCACCTAGGGGAGAGAAGAAGAGACAAAAGGTGAGCAAGGGAACACAAGAGGAAAGCCAAATTTTCAGCCATATTACTTACCGGCTTTTCTTGGTGAACCATTCCACATCTCGGGTCGGCGCCGCATCTTTGGCAGGTACCGCACCCCGGCCCCTATGGGGAAAGGACAAAAGACATTACTGGGGAATTATAAAGACATTTAGAGGGGTCGCCCCCATCACTAACTCACCTGATTTACCACCGGCAATTTAACCCCTCAACGCATCGCCTTTGTTCTGCACCTGAAATAAAGGACAGAAAAAACAACATAAAAGGAGGCTCACACTTGAACTTTTGCATCTTCATACTTACGGCGTATCGCTCAGAAAAGTCAAGTGGATGTTTCAGCGCCATTCTGAAAACCAGTGAAGTAACTGGACGAACGCGCGCCCCTGCACCAGAAGCAGGATGGAGAGTTCATCCTTCCAAACCATAAGGTGAGCTTAAACCGGGGGTTTTGGAGGAAGTCAGAGAAGAACGAAGGGGGAAAGGGGGGAGCAAGCACACTATTCAGCAGACAGTTAATCCCCTTTCTCATCTGCAGAAGGATATTCCTACGGGCCAGACAAGCAAGATTTGGGGGTCCTGCTCAATCGGTGGTCCGAATTCTGCGCATCACGCTTGAAGAGGCCACAGCAACCCAGACCAGCGCCTCCGTGGGAGCCAGGTGAGCGTTACAGTGTATTCCAGGGGTGCGCGGGAAGTATCACACTCAAAAACAGCAGGGCACGTGTATTCCAGGGGTGCACGGGAAGTATCACACGCAAAAGCAGCAGGGTACGTGTATTTCAGGGGTGCGCGGGAAGTATCACACGCAAAAGCAGCAGGGTACGTGTATTTCAGGGGTGCGCGGGAAGTATCACACACAAAAGCAGCAGGGTACGTGTATCTCAGGGGTGCGCGGGAAGTATCACACGCGATTCCATCAGGGTACGTGTATTCCAGGGGTGCGCGGGAAGTATCACACGCAAAAACAGCAGGGTACGTGTATTTCAGGGGTGCGCGGGAAGTATCACACGCAAAAGCAGCAGGGTACGTGTATCTCAGGGGTGCGCGGGAAGTATCACATGCGATTCCATCAGGGTACGTGGATTCCAGGGGTGCGCGGGAAGAATCACACGCAAAAACAGCAGGGTACGTGTATTCCAGGGGTGCACGGGAAGTATCACACGCAAAAGCAGCAGGGTACGTGTATTTCAGGGGTGCGCGGGAAGTATCACACACAAAAGCAGCAGGGTACGTGTATCTCAGGGGTGCGTGGGAAGTATCACACGCGATTCCATCAGGGTACGTGTATTCCAGGGGTGCGCGGGAAGTATCACACGCAAAAACAGCAGGGTACGTGTATTTCAGGGGTGCGCGGGAAGTATCACACGCAAAAGCAGCAGGGTACGTGTATCTCAGGGGTGCGCGGGAAGTATCACATGCGATTCCATCAGGGTACGTGGATTCCAGGGGTGCGCGGGAAGTATCACACGCAAAAACAGCAGGGTACGTGTATTCCAGGGGTGCACGGGAAGTATCACACGCAAAAACAGCAGGGTACGTGTATTTCAGGGGTGCGCGGGAAGTATCACACGCAAAAGCAGCAGGGTACGTGTATCTCGGGTGCGCAGGAAGTATCATATGCGATTCCATCAGAGTACGTGTATGTCATGATGCCTACCCCCGGAGCACCAGGCCAGGCCCAGCACCCCCGGGAGCAGGCATCACGCCCCCGGGTAAAAGCCCAGCGGCCCTTTATAGGGGCTCTTTGGACTCTGTCCTGGCGCCGTTGGTGCCAGGCTCATGTTGGACATCAGTCCTGGCGCCATAGGCGCCAGGCTCATAAGGGGAAGTGTTTGGTGCACTTACCTGAAGCAGACCATGCTGCCCACTCACCTGATGCAGTCCATGCTGCATGAAGAACCAAGCCAAATGAGGCTTAGGAGGGACTATTTTTCTGAAGGAACTATTTTGTTACTTGGGTGGGGCTGTGGAAGAATACTCACCAGGAACTTCTTCCAAAGCTATTTAAGCCACGCCCGGACAGCCACACATGCTTCGCGTTGTTCTGCATCCCAGCAGCTGAACGCTCACCGTGTCTGCTCCTGCACCTGGAGTCCAGCCACGCCCGCCTCGAACCTGGAACACCTGTAAGGGAATAAGAGAAGAGAAAGGTGAAAACCAAGAACTTATTCAACCTTCTTACCTGCATCCGAAATCTTCACGCCAGCATCCCTGTAGGAAGACTTCCATTTAAAAGTACCGCGTTGCTCGCTGCAGCGCCGCGCTTCACTCACCTGTTCCCGAGACGCCGCCCGTCTCCATCGCGGCTCTCAGCACTAGTCGCCACATCTCTGCACCTAGGGGAGAGAAGAAGAGACAAAAGGTGAGCAAGGGAACACAAGAGGAAAGCCGAATTTTCAGCCATATTACTTACCGGCTTTTCTTGGTGAACCATTCCACATCTCGGGTCGGCGCCGCATCTTTGGCAGGTACCGCACCCCGGCCCCTATGGGGAAAGGACAAAAGACATTACTGGGGAATTATAAAGACATTTAGAGGGGTCGCCCCCATCACTAACTCACCTGATTTACCACCGGCAATTTAACCCCTCAACGCATCGCCTTTGTTCTGCACCTGAAATAAAGGACAGAAAAAAACAACATAAAAGGAGGCTCACACTTGAACTTTTGCATCTTCATACTTACGGCGTATCGCTCAGAAAAGTCAAGTGGATGTTTCAGCGCCATTCTGAAAACCAGTGAAGTAACTGGACAAACGCGCGCCCCTGCACCAGAAGCAGGATGGAGAGTTCATCCTTCCAAACCATAAGGTGAGCTTAAACCGGGGGTTTTGGAGGAAGTAAGAGAAGAACGAAGGGGGAAAGGGGGGAGCAAGCACACTATTCAGCAGACAGTTAATCCCCTTTCTCATCTGCAGAAGGATATTCCTACGGGCCAGACAAGCAAGATTTGGGGGTCCTGCTCAATCGGTGGTCCGAATTCTGCGCATCACGCTTGAAGAGGCCACAGCAACCCAGACCAGACCAGCGCCTCCGTGGGAGCCAGGTGAGCGTTACAGTGTATTCCAGGGGTGCGCGGGAAGTATCACACTCAAAAACAGCAGGGTACGTGTATTCCAGGGGTGCACGGGAAGTATCACACGCAAAAGCAGCAGGGTACGTGTATTTCAGGGGTGCGCGGGAAGTATCACACGCAAAAGCAGCAGGGTACGTGTATTTCAGGGGTGCGCGGGAAGTATCACACACAAAAGCAGCAGGGTACGTGTATCTCAGGGGTGCGCGGGAAGTATCACACGCGATTCCACCAAGGTACGTGTATTCCAGGGGTGCGCGGGAAGTATCACACGCAAAAACAGCAGGGTACGTGTATTTCAGGGGTGCGCGGGAAGTATCACACGCAAAAGCAGCAGGGTACGTGTATCTCAGGGGTGCGCGGGAAGTATCACATGCGATTCCATCAGGGTACGTGGATTCCAGGGGTGCGCGGGAAGTATCACACGCAAAAACAGCAGGGTACGTGTATTCCAGGGGTGCACAGGAAGTATCACACGCAAAAACAGCAGGGTACATGTATTTCAGGGGTGCGCGGGAAGTATCACACGCAAAATCAGTAGGGTACGTGTATTTCAGGGGTGCGCGGGAAGTATCACACGCGATTCCATCAGGGTACGTGTGGGTCCTCCCAGGTGTTCCCTCTACACCCTCCACGGCCCCTGCAGGTGGCCCACACCACAGGGGCCTACCCTGCACATGTCCTGCAGGCACCCCATCCACCATGGCCATGCCCCCCAGCCAACCCACATGTCACCTTGCACTACTGCCCACCAACGCATGTCCCCCTGCACCCCCAGCCACCAGGGGCAGCCTCCACCAGGCCCCCACCCATGTCTCCCATCACCCCCACCCCCCAGGAGCAGCCTCCACCAGGCCCCCACTCATGTCTCCCATCACCCCCACCCCCAGCCACCAGGGGCAGCCTCCACCAGGCCCCCACTCATGTCCAACTCATGTCTCCCTGCACCCCACCCCCCAGCCACCAGGGGCAGCCTCCACCAGGCCCCCACCCATGTCTCCCATCACCCCCACCCCCAGCCATCAGGGGCAGCCTCCACCAGGCCCCCACTCATGTCCAACTCATGTCTCCCTGCACCCCCACCCCCCAGCCACCAGGGGCAGCCTCCACCAGGCCCCCACTCATGTCTCCCATCACCCCACCCCCCAGCCACCAGGGGCAGCCTCCACCAGGCCCCCACTCATGTCCAACTCATGTCTCCCTGCACCCCCACCCCCCAGCCAGCAGGGGCAGCCTCCACCAGGCCCCCACCCATGTCTCCCATCACCCCCACCCCCCCAGCCACCAGGGGCAGCCTCCACCAGGCCCCCACTCATGTCTCCCATCACCCCCACCCCCCAGCAGTGCAGGGGCAGCCTCCACCAGGCCCCCACTCATGTCTCCCACCACCCCCACGCCCCAGCCACCAGGGGCAGCATCCACCAGGCCACCACCCATGTCTACCACCACCCCCAGCAGTGCAGGGGCAGCCTCCACCAGGCCCCCACTCATGTCCCCTATCACCCCCACCCCCAGCCACCATGGGCAGCCTCCACCAGGCCCCCACTCATGTCCCCTATCACCCCCACCCCCCAGCCACCAGGGGCAGCCTCCACCAGGCCCCCACTCATGTCCCCTATCACCCCCACCCCCCAGCAGTGCAGGGGCAGCCTCCACCAGGCCCCCACTCATGTCCCCTATCACCCCCACCCCCCAGCAGTGCAGGGGCAGCCTCCACCAGGCCCCCATTCATGTCTCCCACCACCCCCACCTCCCAGCAGTGCAGGGGCAGCCTCCACCAGGCCCCCACACATGTCTCCCACCACCCCCACCCCCCAGCAGTGCGGGGGCAGCCTCCACCAGGCCCCCACTCATGTCTCCCTGCACTCCCACCCCCCAGCCACCAGGGGCAGCCTCCACCAGGCCCCCTCCCATGTCTACCACCACCCCCAACCCACAGCAGTGCAGGGGCAGCCTCCACCAGGCCCCCACTCATGTGTCCCACCATCCCCACCCCCCAGCAGTGCAGGGGCAGCCTCCACCAGGCCCCCACTCATGTCTCCCTGCACCCCCACCCCCAGCCACCAGGGGCAGCCTCCACCAGGCCCCCACCCATGTCTACCACCACCCCCACCCCACAGCAGTGCAGGGGCAGCCTCCACCAGGCCCCCACTCATGTCTCCCACCACCCCCACCCCCCAGCCACCAGGGCAGCCTCCACCAGGCCCCCACTCATGTCCCCTAACACCCCCACCCCCCAGCCACCAGGGGCAGCCTCCACCAGGCCCCCACTCATGTCCCCTATCACCCCCAACCCCCAGCAGTGCAGGGGCAGCCTCCACCAGGCCCCCACTCATGTCTCCCACCACCCCACCCCCAGTCACCAGGGGCAGCCTCCACCAGGCCCCCACTCATGTCCCCTATCACCCCCACCCCCCAGCAGTGCAGGGGCAGCCTCCACCAGGCCCCCACTCTGGTCTCCCACCACCCCCACCCCCCCAGCAGTGCAGGGGCAGCCTCCAACAGGCCCCCACTCATGTCTCCCTGCATCCCCACCCCCCAGCCACCAGGGGCAGCCTCCACCAGGCCCCCACCCATGTCTACCACCACCCCCACGCCCCAGCAGTGGAGGGGCAGCCTCCACCAGGCCCCCACTCATGTCCCCTATCACCCCCACCCCCCAGCCACCAGGGGCAGCCTCCACCAGGCCCCCACTCATGCCCCCTATCACCCCCACCCCCCAGCAGTGCAGGGGCAGCCTCCACCAGGCCCCCACTCATGTCTCCCACCACCCCCACCCCCAGCAGTGCAGGGGCAGCCTCCACCAGGCCCCCACTCATGTCTCCCTGCACCCCCACCCCCCAGCCACCAGGGGCAGCCTCCACCAGGCCCCCACCCATGTCTACCACCACCCCCACCCCCAGCAGTGCAGGGGCAGCCTCCACCAGGCCCCCACTCATGTCTCCCACCACCCCCCAGCCACCAGGGGCAGCCTCCACCAGGCCCCCACTCATGTCCCCTATCAGCCCCACCCCCCAGCCACCAGGGGCAGCCTCCACCAGGCCCCCACTCATGTCCCCTATCACCCCCACCCCCCAGCCACCAGGGGCAGCCTCCACCAGGCCCCCACCCATGTCTACCACCACCCCCACCCCCCAGCAGTGCAGGGGCAGCCTCCACCAGGCCCCCACTCATGTCTCCCACCACCCCCACCCCCAGCAGTGCAGGGGCAGCCTCCACCAGGCCCCCACTCATGTCCCCTATCACCCCCACCCCCCAGCAGTGCAGGGGCAGCCTCCACCAGGCCCCCACTCATATCCCCCAGCCAACATGTCACCACAATGTAGATCCCTGGCCCTTATGGTCAGCCTCCAAATGCCAAACACCCACCCGAGTATTGCATCCACCCACTTAGAAATGGCAAAAACATGATAGAAGCCCAATTGCAAGTTTGGAAATGAACACATGTCCCTCACATACACCCAATGGGTGTCAGTGAATGTCAAAACCCATATCATGATATGCATGAAACCAATGAGATGATACTACACATGAAACTTTGAAGAAAAAATATGTATTAAAAGCAACATAAATTGAATCAAAAATAAACAAACAATAATAGAAATTAAAAAAAAAACCAGCAGGTCCGTGAAATAATGCAAAACCACAAATCATAATGCAAAGGAAAGGTGTCCAAAGTCACAGTCCACAAAAGTAAATCCAATGGAAAATTAAAATCGAAAACCATTGCTCCATGGCGAAATCATAATAAAAATTGAAAATCCAAAAGTCAACTATGTACAGATAAACAATCCAGGGTCCATGATCCCAACCGAAGAAATGAAACCTATCTAATAACACTACCTAACAAAAATAACTAAATACAAAAATGTGGCCCATTGTCCAAAAGGTCCAAAAAAAATGCTAAACCAAAGGAAACCTAACACTAACTATAGAACTATTTACAAGGGCAGCGGGCTAGTCCGACGGCTCACTTTGGGATGTTCCGGGCCAGGGCATCATCAAACTCAAGTTCAATGTCCCGGAGGCGCTCCTCCTCCATGGCCCCGAGGGTCCGCAGGGCCATCCACATGTTCCCCCCAAACTCCCTGCGGATTGCCTCGAGGCACTCGGCACGCCTCAGGGCCCTCCGCATGGAGTTCTCCGCCCTGACCATCGTGAGCTGTGCCTCTTCCGCCCGCTGCCGCTCCGCATCTATGGCGTGGCCCAACCGCTGCCACACGGAAGACACTTCCCATCCTGGGTCCTCCTGCCCTCCGGCCGATGCCTGCCCCTCCGATGTGGAAGGCCCCGAGCCATCATGGCTCCCACCACGTTGCTGCTGCTGCTGCTGCGCCTCTGCCCATGCACTGCCTCCTGCTGCCTGCACATCCTCCGCTGGCTGGGGTGCAGTCGTTGATGTGGCCACCCCTGCTGGACGTCCGACTCCCGACTGCGGCAGGGATGCCTCCTCCACCAGTCTGGCCGCACTGTCAGAGGCAGCTCCACAGGGCACCCAGGTGACTGATGGGTGGGAAGATGGCACGGAGGACGACTGGCGCATAGGGGGTTCAGTTGAGGTGGGGGTCGTAGCAAGCCCCATCAAACGGAGGAATCCGGCCTGGGTGACCTGTCCCAGTAGGCCGACGCGGTCAACGAGCCATTCGAGATGACGTGCAGTCTCCTCATGAAAAGACTGCAGGTCACCTTGCATGGCCCGTTGACGCAACGCCACACCAGTCAGGACAGGCTCAACCCGGACCCGGATAGCCACGTCCGCAGGCAGAGGAAGGCCAGTTGTCGTGAGCTCATCCCCTGCCTGAAAACGGCTCTGGACGTAGGCATCCCTGCTGGTGCAAGATGATGCAGTGACAGGATCAGGGACAGGATTGCACACAGGCACCTCCGCGGCGACCTGTGCTGCCTCCTGTCCCTGGTCCTGCACTGCACCACTAGTACCAGTGGAATCCCCACCTCCAGACCCCGTCTCTGTTGCTTGCACGGCCTCCTCCTCCACCAAACCCCCCACCAACCTGGATGACTCCGTGCCATCTTCCCACGTTGGGCCCTGTGGGGTCCCAGCTGCCCCTTCTGCTGCCGAGGAGTCCAACTCCGATCTCCGCCTCTTGGACCTCCCCCTGGCAGCTGCGGCCTGGGACGCGGCACCGGACTCCTCACTCCCCGACGAGATCACAACCTGGGAGGGGAGCCGGGCCTTGCGTCTCCGGCTGGCAGTGCGATCCCCGCCGCTGTGCTCCACAGCACCTTCTCCGCCCTCTTCATCAGTTGACGCTGCAGACAGGGAGGAATAAAACACAGGCATCAGGGCACTGTACAATGGACACATACACACATGACAGTTGCACATGAGTGGCGTTGGCAAACCTCAGACATGGCATCACAATCGGCAACACACATGTAATTTCAACTGCACACATGAGCCATACCACAGCCACATCGCAACTGCCAGCACCATCCATACACATACAACAGCATGAGCAGGCAAAGGTGAGCCAGACATCACATGCAACACAGGGAGTGCACTACACATGCACACACACCACCACACTTGCATGCATGTGTACACCTCAGCCAACTGTCGCAGTGTTCCGATGGGCATCCATGTCACATCTGCCAATCAGGCTTCCACATCCCGCTGTCGCATGCATCCATGTTGCATCACTGTTGCACCCTTGTCAAATACACACGCATGCACATGTACACAGTGCTGATACATGCAGCTGAAAACAACATACATGCGTGACATCACGAACATGCCCACTTACATACACATTCATCCAAACATGTGTGCCCACACAACTGCATTTGGCATGCAAGCCTACACACACAAGCACCATCCATGTCTCACACATGACAGCCCTCGCATGTGTTAGCCTCACGGTCCTGTACACTCCCACCCATACTCGGCCCCATACAAACAGATGTGCAACCGGCACACTACTGGCACATCACCACACGCACAGCCTACAATCATGATGCATGTACACTTACCGCTCGACTCCAGACAGGTCTGCCTCTCAAGGACCTGGACGTGGAGCGCTAGGGATATGCGTTCCAGGACTCTCATCTGATCTTCCGACAAGTGGCCCCGGCGCCCCTTAGGTTCCGCTGCCTTCAAGAGGCGCCGGGCCTTGTTCAGGGTCCTGGACCTGAAGTCCTCCCAGCGCTTCTTGACATGTTGGAAGTCGCGGACTGCCACCCCCTCCGCGTTGATGGCAGTCACGATGTCCGTCCAGATCCGAGTCCGTCCTTCCTTGTCGGCGCGCACACTTCCGTAGAGGGCATCATACTGCCCCAGGACTTGCTCCACCAGGACACCAACTTCCCTGGCACTGAAGCTGGTGCCCCTCTGCCTCTCTGGCCGGAGGTTGTCAGTGGTGCCAGATGTTGCAGTGCCCGACATGACAACCCCAGAGGCAGGAGTGGGTGGGCAACTGGGTCCTGGGGCTGGGCTGTGGAGCGATGGAATCCCAGTCGGGAGTCTTCGGTTCCAGCAGGGGTGGTCACAGCAACAGCACCCCTGGCTGATGTGCAGGCAGCAAATGGCAGGGCACGTGGGCAGCAGGCAGTCAGGCAGCAGTAGATGGCAGGTGGGAGCGTGCTCGGGGATCTGGGGGGCAGTAATTCGGCCTTGTGGGCAGGAGTGTGGTCTTCCGTGTGCTTACGCATGGCCAGCTTGATACGGAGTGATTTGGCACGTGAAAATCCTGCACGTCTGCGTGTAAATCGAGGAAAGGCCCTTAGCGCGTATGCACGTCAGCACGCATATGCGATTTCATTGGACCAAAGGCCCTTAGCGCGTAAGCGCGTCTGTGACGTGACGCGCGCGGGTGTTTCCCTCATTACACGTGATGACAGAGCACACGTGGATTTCCACCAATCGCGTGTGAAACTTCCTGCGCACCCAAGAAATACACGTACCCAGGCCAATCGCATGTACGCTCACTTCCCTCCTATTACACGCGATGACACTCGGACGTGCAGTTTTACCACGTGTGCTCGCATATGCGATTTCATTGGCCCAAAGGCCACCATGCGCAGCTGTGACGTCACGTGCATGGCCGTAGAGAATGGCGCGTGTAAAAAAAAAGAGATACACGTCCGAGTATCAAAGCGCGTAATTGGTGGAAATGGCCTCATCGCGTATGCGCGTCTGTGACGGGTGTATAAAAGGTACGTGTAGAACGCCATTTCCTTGTATGTGATTTTCGTGGAGAGCGAGTGGGTGAAATCTGTACTTCTTGTCGGTTCACACGCGATTTACTTCACAGCGTTTCCAGTTCGTACTCCCTGTTACCTCTGACAGCTTTTTATCTTTTCCTCTTTTTCCTGGGCCTGTTTCCTCAAACAGCGTTCCCTTCTACTGTTGTCCTGTCTCCTCAGACAGCGTACAATTCTTCTTTTGGCTGGGGTGTTGCCAACGCGCACATGCACATATTTTTGACGCTTTTGTTCCTGGCAGACGGTGAGTCGCGCAAGTATTTAACATCTGTGCTTGCCCCGTGTGTCGCGTACCCCTTCAGAGGTCATTCTAGGCTGCGTGTGACACGCATACGTTCATTCTTGTGTTTCTGGGTGCCACAGCGTAGTGCAGGTTTATTTTTCCACGCACGTGGTCTAGGAGGGGTTGCGTGCACCTAACTTCCCTTTTTTGGGGTGCCTGTGCGTTGCGTGACCCGTCATCTTTCCCCAGGGGTGACATACAGCCTTGCTAGAGCACTAGGGTACGATTACCATCTGGTACCCAACCCCCAATTGCCCAGGACAATAGTTCACATCGACTCCCATACGCACAATAACATCAGTGCCATGGCTGGGAGGCGACCAAGCCGTAAGGGTGGCAAAGGTGGCCGAGCCCCAAGTGGTGGCCGTGGTGGATCCGGTAGGGGACGTGGCCGTGACTTGCAGGGTGCCCCTAGCCCCCCATGTGTGGAGGAGCAGTCAGGGACACCCATGCCCCCCCCCCCCTGGTTGAGGTTAACGTGGCTGACACCATCCATGCTCAGCCCTTGTTGGACCAGCCCACTGTGGAACCAGACCTGGCACAGGGTGACTCCATGGCTGACTTCCAGGTCAGCAGGTCTAGGCCACGTGCGCCGGTGAACATTGGTGTCATCAGGCCACGTGGATCAGGGGCAGCTCGGTCATCTGCTGCCCCCACCTCTCGCACACCCAGCCAGGACAGTGTCGGTCCAAGTCCATCATGCTGACATTCCCCCTGACACCATCACACTTGAGCTAATGCCTGCACCAACTCCCATGCTGAGTGTGCAATCCCACGCTCCTGCCCCTAGTGGCCAGAGCGGCATAGGACACTCAGGATCCCCACCACCTTCCAAGCGGAAGAGGAAGAGTGCTCGTCCAGTAGAGGCTGATGCCCCAGACACGGCTACACAGTCCGGCCCGTCAAGGAAGCCCAGCTTCAATGAGGCCGAACTGAATGCACTTATATGTGTCTGCACATGACCGCGAAATGGTGATTGTTGCAGGATCCAAGACCACATCTGGACAACGTCAGGCACACTGGCAGACCATTGCGGACATCATAAGTGGCCTTGGAATCGTGAGGCGCACAGCTAATGAATGCTACAAGCGCTGGAATGACCTGAAGCGCAGGGCAAAGAATAAGCTGGCCTCAAGTTATGCCGCAACTCTAGTGACTGGAGGTGGGTCTCCATCAGACGACATAGAACTCACTCCACATAAGCAGGTTGCTGGGACCTACGTCACGAAGGAACAGATCCAAGGCGTGGGAGAACTGGCAGATTACGAGGCATTGTCCGGTGAGTGCACATGCATGTGTGTGTCATCCATGTGCATGGTGTGTGTGGGAGGGCTTCTGTTTGGGTGCCAGGTGAGGGTGTGTGTGCCTGAGTGGTTTGGGTCACCCATGTGCCTCTTCCTATACATTCTTGGCACCAGCATTTGGGTATAGCAGCATCCCTTCTGCCAACATTAGACATCCAGCCCAACACCACGCCAGTTGCCCTTGGAGTGTCATCTTGACACAACATTGTTGCTTATTTACCTGTGTTTATTCAGGCAGATTGTTTTCATACCAGCACTTTTACTCGGGATTTCTCAGTCCTATTGTCACATGTCTGACATGGCTATGGTACAGTGGACTAGCTTAGTTTCCTGGACATGATTAGTTTAGGTGTCGATTTAGTTTAGACATGTCCCTGTGCTATAGGACCATTTTGGACTGGCATCTGCAGGTTAAACATTTGAACCATTTCAATGAAAAAATCAATTACATGAGCAAACTGGACTGAATGAACAATTGGTGACCTCCTCTCCCTCTTCACTTCATGGCTAGGGTACATGCCATCTGTGTGATGGCATGTGTATTTGACCTGCCAATCACTGGCCAATGTGTGATGCCACTGCTAGGCAGCATGCAGCAAATGTGTTCATCTTCCATCTTGGTGTCATCAATGTGTGCCATCTGCCTCCCCTTCACACGCAGTGACGGTGCATGCATGGGAGGGTTTTAGTCATGTGGGACATGTGCCAATCAAGTACTGTTTCTGTAGCCTTTCAGCCCTAATTGTGTGCCATAGTGCTAATGCCTGTTTCCATTTGTTTTCTTTTATGTCTTTGCAGTGGATGACGCACTTGATACTGCTGGGGTTGTGGAGATGGTGCAGATCCAGGAGAGGTCTGAGGGCCGACCGACCACCAGTGAGGGACGTGGTGTGGTGGTGGGTGAGATCCCACAACTGCTGCAGGTCATGCTCTGAAGGGGTGTCTCTGGCTGCACCTCCCCCGAGCTGTATTCAGGTGTCGATTCGGATGATGAGACCTATGTGCCGTTGCAGGTGAGTGTTCCTGGGAGGGATTCTGTTCTGTCCGACCCACCTGTACCAGGGTTAGAACCCTCAATGGGGATGTCAGTGTTGGCAGGTACGCCTTTGGTGGTTACGGATGCAGGGTCACACTCCGCGACATCTGATCCTGTTCCTGGGCCAGCGAATCAGAGGGGGGAATGCAGTCCTGCAGCCTCAGGCAGTGTCGGCACAGCAAGGCGCAGTTCGCCTTGCCCCAGACAGGTGTGGTGCCCGCCGACGTGGTGGCCGTCCGCCACCTGGCAATACCGCATGGAAGCAATCCATATACGGTATGGCAACCCAACAGGCAGCATCATCAGAGATGATGGCTCAGGCCATGGATAGGGTGACCACTTCCATTGTCTCCCCCGAAAGGCTGATGGAGCGACTACAGCAGGCAGCCGACTCCATCTGCCAGTCACACAGGGAGGACATGTTGGCATCCGACAGGGACAGGCGGGCGGCACTGGCGACTCTGCAGGAAGCCATTTCCATAGAGTCCCAGGGCCACAGGGAAGCCCTGAGGGTGGAACTCCTTCACCTCAGGATGACTCTTGTTGAGCTTGAGGCTTCAACAAACAGAAGGATAGAACAGCAGCTGGAGCGTCTCACACGTACGCTCTCAGCTGAGATGCAGGCAACTAGGGCGGAGGTCTGGGCATTCCGTGAGTTGTTGCATGGGCACCTCCGCACACTTATCCTCCAGAACGAGACCTACCACACCCGCATGCTTGCAGCCATGGAGGAACAGACTAGGACATTGCGTGGGCTGCCTCCCATAGTGCCACCACCTCCTGATGCAGCTGCAGAGGGTGAGGAGAGCGACAGCAGTGATACTCCCACAATAGGGTAGCCGTGTAGGCCATGAGCCCATGGAGGTGTTTTTTTTTCTCAAGATCCACACAGGTGGGTTTTGGTGTGCACCCTGTCCTCGGACCTCCTCGGTGGCCTCCCCCACCCCCCCCGGGCCCATCTACGTGCCTGTCTGTGTGAAAGCAGAGCGCTTACCTTGTGAGTGTATAGCTCGCTCAAGCGAAGTAACCTCCGACTGCGGGTAGCAAGAAGGTTGACCGATTTACCATACACCAGCATTAACACTGCTTTTAATTGCCCACTCCAGTATGGCTACTTCACGCACCCGCCATCCGCCATTTTGAGATTTACATCACCATGACAACACTACACATATACACGCAGACGCGAGCAAAGCCTTCTTGCTACCCGCTGTCGGAGGTTACTTCGCTTGAGCGAGCTATACACTCACAAGGTAAACGCTCTGCTTTCACACAGACAGGCACGTATTAGAAGGGACCACGAGCGATCGTGACTAAATGCAGCATACTATTTCATTTTGCAGCGTTCTGAGAAGGAACGTTTGAACGGCATGTACTGAAGCCACCTGTTTCAGGTCAGTGATAACATGAAAATGTCCTGCCTTATCCCCCAGAATACTTGACCAGAAGACATTTAGTGAAATAACCATTAGATCTAATGTAAACCTTGACTGAAGCACAATTTGATTGTCGGATTACAATAGTCTTTTAAAGAATGCATTAATGCAATGTCATGTTTACAAATTACTGACAATGTTCTCTTCTCTCTGTCTACATGTACGTGTTTGTCAATTGTGGGTACCCTGTTCTCCTGAATGCATATATATTTGATGTTTTTCAAAATATTCTAACAGAAAGATTTTTTTGTATGCTCATGTACATTTAACCTGTCTCTGAAGAAGGAATGTTACCATTCTGAAATGCATTAGCCCTAGGTTATTTTTCTTTGCCATTGTATCAGCACAAAACGAATTGGTGAAGTTTAACCATTCGTTAACTAGAAGAGAAATCGAATTGAATTACAATTTGCAGAATAAAAGCACTTTGAAGCAACTTTATCAAAGATGGCTTTGCTGTCATTTATATTCTAAAACAAATGTTCTAACCCCATTGGGGGAATTTAGGTGTGCAGCCCACACCGAAGGCTAATTAGCCTAGGTCCTTTCTCTTTCAACCCTCCAAAGTGGTGCCATTCTGTCTGGGTTACCACAGGGGTGTGGGAGGTTTTAGGCACCCTGGACCGAGTTGCCTTGCCAACTCCGGTCGCACTCTGGAGTGACTGGCCCAAGTGGTGAGCCTTCCCGCTCACCACTTAGCATGTGTTGATTGACAGCTAGGCTGAATGAATGGGGGTTTTCTGCATAAAAGCAGGGCTTTTGGGACTGGATCTTCAGAAGTCGCCACAGGTCCTAAGAATCCGACGAGGGTAACGCTGAGCCGACCTGCACGACGACACCTCCGGTGGAGCCCTGCGGAACCGACTCACCACTTCCCGACGACAGAGGAGATCTCCCTGCCGGAGAGTCTCTTCCCCTGACTGGTGGGAACAACCAGTCCCCTTTGCTTTTTATTCGCCTCAGGACGCAGTGGTCGAATTGCCCGTGCAGAGCACCACGGCAACCGGATAGCCACTACCCCTGTACCGCGACCAAAAGGTGGTGCCTTGTGACGGAGCACTCCGCGGCTGGTCTCTTCCCTGGTGGTGCACCAGACTTCATTTTTCTTCGACGACGAGATCATCTCTACTCTTGGCAAAGACCTGACGTGCATCCACCACCAGGAACAACTGCCCCCGCCGGAGCTGCCCTCCACAACAAGGTACCGTGTCCGCCTGGCTTCCCTTTCGATCGGTTCGAGTGAGGTGTCTTAATCCTCTCCGTTCCGTTGGGTCGCCTCCAAGCTTTTCTCATTCATTGTTCTGAACTGGTTCAATCTGCCGATAACAATTTGCTACAAAGACTTGAATGCATCTTCACTAGAGACTTTTTGGGACATATCGCCTTGCCTCTCTCCGAGTGGGCCTGGCCTCTGAACTTTATGATCTATTGTGGTTCTTGCCTTCTTACCGTACATTTTGCCCGTGAAGTATTGAGCTGTGTTAATTTCGTAACCTGCCTATCTTTTTCTCTCCCGTCCTAACTAATATTAGAGCATCATCTAGGTTGATGTATACACCTCTGTCTGTAAATAAGTGGTGCCGGTAGAACCTAGACTTGTCGAAATATTGCTAGGGGGATTGATCGTTTCTTCTTCGTAGAGTAATTGTGTTTGATTTGTTTGCCGTGAATTCGCCATAGTGTTTCTCATAGATGTTTCGTTATAAATAAATACCTTAATATCTTTACACTAAGCCTCGTTGCGTGTTTGCTTGTCTTGCTGGGAAGAATTGCCCTATTTTGTATACTCCACATACTGCTCAACTCTTCTTGAGGGAAGTCTGACTGCTCAGCCACAGCTACCAAGTGAATCTGTGTGGTACAGACTGCTACCAAGTGGGTTCACCGCCAAACACCTGTAGTCCTAAATCTTTTGCAGTGGTCCCAGAGGGAACTGCACAGATTTCCGCCTAACAGTAGGCACTGTTCCCTGGTGAGGAGGTGATGGGTATCATTAGTGGGGTAGTGACATAACTCTGCATCTGACATGCATGCATGTGCAGTGGCATTCATACTCACCAAGCAGCCATGTATCGCCATGCCGCCCAGCTTCTAGGTCCCGGCTTAGGGTAGACATTCGGTAAATGAAGCTGTCGTGGGTGGACCCTGGATAGTTGGCATATACTGAGGTGATGATTCCCTTAGCATTACATACTACCTGCACGTTGATGGAATGCCAGTGCTTGCGGTTCCTATAGATGTGCTCAGATGCCCTGGGGGGACGTAGTGCCACATGGGTGCTGTCAATGGCACCTAGCACTTTTGGGAATTGTGCCACACCGTAGAAATCGAGGGTGGCAGCCTGCCTTTCTGCAGGTGTCCTGGGCAGGTATATGTGCCTACGGACTGATGGGCGTGCAGTGATGATGTTCAAGACCTGGTGTAGGCAGCGTGACTGCGTGGCCTGTGACACCCCACCCACTATGGCACTTGTCCGCTGAAATGATTCTGTGGCCAAGAAGTGCAGTACATTGAGGACCTTCTCCAGGGGGCTGAGTGCTTGGGAGCACAGGGTGGGTGATGTGAGGTCATCCTCCTACTCACTGACCAGGTCCAGTATTATGTGTGGTGGAAACCTGTACCTCCCATACACCTGGTCATCAGGCATCCCAAAAAGGCTGGTTCTGGGAGTGAAAATTCTGGCCCTCACTATCCTCCTCCTCCTCCTTTGGTAACCCACGGCCACTGCTGCTAGGAACGGTATATTCATCCTGGTGTATGAGCTTGTTTGTTGTTTGCTGCGCGGGTCGACGTACGCCTGCTTCATGCTGGCGTACGTGTTTCAGGATTGGACCATTTATTTTTCGGGACGTCGTAGGCGAACGTGTGAATCTTCCCGCCCACCCCAGGAATACACGTAGCACGCTCTCCCAGGCCCAGTCACGAGTAAATATTCCCGCCCACCCCTGGAATACACGTACCCCACTCTCACAGGCCCAGTCGCGTGTGGAAGTTCACGCGCACCCCGTAGTACACGTACCCAGGCCACGTACCCAGGCCAATCGCGTGTGGAACTTCCCGCGCACCCCGAAGTACACGTACCCAGGCCAATCACGTGTGGAACTTCCCGCACACCCTGTAGTACACGTACCCAGGCCAATCGCGTGTGGAACTTCCCGCGCACCCCGAAGTACACGTACCCAGGCCAATCGCGTGTGGAACTTCCCGCGCACCCCGTAGTACATGTACCCAGGCCAATCGCGTGTGGAACTTCCCGCCCACCCCGAAGTACACGTACCCAGGCCAATCGCGTGTGGAACCTCCCGCGCACCCCGTAGTACACGTACCCAGGCCAATCGCGTGTGAACTTCCCGCGCACCCCGAAGTACACGTACCCATGCAAATCGCACGGCCGGGGGATGGGGGTGATGGGAGACATGAGTGGGGGCCTGGTGGAGGCTGCCCCTGCACTGCTGGGGGGTGGGGGTGATGGGAGACATGAGTGGGGGCCTGGTGGAGGCTGCCCCTGCACTGCTGGGGGGTGGGGGTGATGGGAGACATGAGTGGGGGCCTGGTGGAGGCTGCCCCTGGTGGCTGGGGGGTGGTGGTGCATGGGGACATGTGTGGGAGCCTGGTGGAGGCTGCCCCTGCACTACTGGGGGGTGGGGGTGATGGGAGACATGGGTGGGGGCCTGGTGGAGGCTGCCCCTGGTGGCTGGGGGTGGGGGTGATGGGAGACATGAGTGGGGGCCTGGTGGAGGCTTCCCCTGCACTGCTGGGGGGTGGGGGTGATGGGAGACATGGATGGGGCCCTGGTGGAGGCTGCCCCTGCACTGCTGGGGGGTGGGGGTGATGGGAGACATGAGTGGGGCCTGGTGGAGGCTGCCCCTGCACTGCTGGGGGGTGAGGGTGATGGGAGACATGAGTGGGGGCCTGGTGGAGGCTGCCCCTGGTGGCTGGGGGGTGGGGGTGGTGGTAGACATGGGTGGGGGCCTGGTGGAGGCTGCCCCTGGTGGCTGGGGGGTGGGGGTAATGGGAGACATGAGTGGGGGCCTGGTGGAGGCTGCCCCTGCACAGCTGGGGGGTGGGGGTGATGGGAGACATGAGTGGGGGCCTGGTGGAGGCTGTCCCTGGTGGCTGGGGGGTGGGGGTGCAGGGGGACATGTGTGGGAGCCTGGTGGAGGCTGCCCCTGCACTGCTGGGGGGTGGGGGTGCAGGGAGACATGAGTTGGACATGAGTGGGGGCCTGGTGGAGGCTGCCCCTGCACTGCTGGGGGGTGGGGGTGATGGGAGACATGAGTGGGGGCCTTTTGGAGGCTGCCCCTGGTGGCTGGGGGTGCAGGGGGACATGAGATGGACATGAGTGGGGGCCTGGTGGAGGCTGTCCCTGCACTGCTGGGGGGTGGGGGTGATGGGAGACATGAGTGGGGGCCTGGTGGAGGCTGCCCCTGGTGGCTGGGGGGTGGGGGTGGTGGTAGACATGGGTGGGGGCCTGGTGGAGGCTGCCCCTGCACTGCTGGGGGGTGGGGTGATGGGAGACATGAGTGGGGGCCTGGTGGAGGCTGCCCCTGGGTGGCTGGGGTGTGGGGGTGGTGGTAGACATGGGTGGGGGCCTGGTGGAGGCTGCCCCTGGTGGCTGGGGGGTGGGGGTGATGGGAGACATGAGTGGGGGCCTGGTGGAGGCTGCCCCTGCACTGCAGGGGCGTGGGGGTGATGGGAGACATGAGTGGGGGCCTGGTGGAGGCTGCCCCTGGTGGCTGGGGGTGGTGGTTAGACATGGGTGGGGGCCTGGTGGAGGCTGCCCCTGGTGGCTGGGGGTGATGGGAGACATGAGTGGGGGCCTGGTGGAGGCTGCCCCTGCACTGCTGGGGGGGTGGGGGTGATGGGAGACATGAGTGGGGGCCTGGTGGAGGCTGCCCCTGGTGGCTAGGGGGTGGGGGTGGTGGTAGACATGGGTGGGAGCCTGGTGGAGGCTGCCCCTGCACTGCTGGGGGGTGGGGGTGATGGGAGACATGAGTGGGGGCCTGGTGGAGGCTGCCCCTGGTGGCTGGGGGGTGGGGGTGGTGGTAGACATGGGTGGGGGCCTGGTGGAGGCTGCCCCTGGTGGCTGGGGAGTGGGGGTGATGGGAGACATGAGTGGGGGCCTGGTGGAGGCTGCCCCTGCACTGCTGGGGGGTGGGGGTGATGGGAGACATGAGTGGGGGCCTGGTGGAGGCTGCCCCTGGTGGCTGGGGGGTGGGGGTGCAGAGGGACATGTGTGGGAGCCTGGTGGAGGCTGCCCCTGCACTGCTGGGGGGTGGTGGTGCAGGGAGACATGAGTTGGACATGAGTGGGGGCCTGGTGGAGGCTGCCCCTGCACTGCTGGGGGGTGGGGGTGATGGGAGACATGAGTGGGGGCCTTTTGGAGGCTGCCCCTGGTGGCTGGGGGGTGGGGGTGCAGGGGGACATGAGTTGGACATGAGTGGGGGCCTGGTGGAGGCTGCCCCTGCACTGCTGGGGGGTGGGGGTGATGGGAGACATGAGTGGGGGCCTGGTGGAGGCTGCCCCTGGTGGCTGGGGGGTGGGGGTGGTGGTAGACATGGGTGGGGGCCTGGTGGAGGCTGCCCCTGGTGGCTGGGGGGGTGATGGGAGACATGAGTGGGGGCCTGGTGGAGGCTGCCCCTGCACTGATGGGGGGTGGGGCTGATGGGAGACATGAGTGGGGGCCTGGTGGAGGCTGCCCCTGGTGGCTGGGGGTGCAGGGGGACATGTGTTGGAGCCTGGTGGAGGCTGCCCCTGGTGGCTGGGTGGTGGGGGTGGTGGTAGACATGGGTGGGGGCCTGGTGGAGGCTGCCCCTGCACTGCTGGGGGGTGGGGGTGATGGGAGACTTGAGTGGGGGCCTGGTGGAGGCTGCCCCTGGTGGCTGGGGGTGCAGGGGGACATGTGTGGGAGCCTGGCGGAGGCTGCCCCTGCACTGCCGGGGGGTGGGGGTGATGGGAGACATGAGTGGGGGCCTGGTGGAGGCTGCCCCTGGTGGCCGGGGGGTGGGGGTGGTGGTAGACATGGGTGGGGGCCTGGTGGAGGCTGCCCCTGGTGGCTGGGTGGTGGGGGTGGTGGTAGACATGAGTGGGGGCCTGGTGGAGGCTGCCCCTGCACTGCTGGGGGGTGGGGGTGATGGGAGACATGAGTGGGGGCCTGGTGGAGGCTGCCCCTGGTGGCTGGGGGATGGGGGTGGTGGTAGACATGGGTGGGGGCCTGATGGAGGCTGCCCCTGCACTGCTGGGGGGTGGGGGTGATGGGAGACATGAGTGGGGGCCTGGTGGAGGCTGCCCCTGGTGGCTGGGGGTGCAGGGGGACATGAGTTGGACATGAGTGGGGGCCTGGTGGAGGCTGCCCCTGCACTGATGGGGGGTGGGGGTGATGGTAGACATGAGTGGGGGCCTGGTGGAGGCTGCCCCTGCACTGCTGGGGGGTGGGGGTGATGGGAGACATGAGTGGGGGCCTGGTGGAGGCTGCCCCTGGTGGCTGGGGGGTGGGGGTGCAGGGTGACATGTGTGGGAGCCTGGTGGAGGCTGCCCCTACACTGCTGGGGGGTGGGGGTGCAGGGAGACATGAGTTGGACATGAGTGGGGGCCTGGTGGAGGCTGCCCCTGCACTGCTGGGGGGTGGGGGTGATGGGAGACTTGAGTGGGGGCCTTTTGGAGGCTGCTCCTGGTGCCTGGGGGGTGGGGGTGCAGGGGGACATGAGTTGGACATGAGTGGGGGCCTGGTGGAGGCTGTCCCTGCACTGCTGGGGGGTGGGGTGATGGGAGACATGAGTGGGGGCCTGGTGGAGGCTGCCCCTGGTGACTGGGGGGTGGGGGTGGTGGTTAGACATGGGTGGGGGCCTGGTGGAGGCTGCCCCTGGTGGCTGGGGGTGATGGGAGACATGAGTGGGGGCCTGGTGGAGGCTGCCCC
This sequence comes from Ambystoma mexicanum, assembly GCF_040938575.1. Classification (NCBI taxonomy): domain Eukaryota; kingdom Metazoa; phylum Chordata; class Amphibia; order Caudata; family Ambystomatidae; genus Ambystoma; species Ambystoma mexicanum. Next base: position 1,374,988,245 of record NC_090932.1, read on the forward strand.
TGCACTGCTGGGGGGTGGGGGTGATGGGAGACATGAGTGGGGGCCTGGTGGAGGCTGCCCCTGGTGGCTGGGGGGTGGGGGTGATGGGAGACATGAGTGGGGGCCTGGTGGAGGCTGCCCCTGGTGGCTGGGGGTGGTGGTTAGACATGGGTGGGGGCCTGGTGGAGGCTGCCCCTGGTGGCTGGGGGTGATGGGAGACATGAGTGGGGGCCTGGTGGAGGCTGCCCCTGCACTGCTGGGGGGTGGGGGTGATGGGAGACATGAGTGGGGGCCTGGTGGAGGCTGCCCCTGGTGGCTAGGGGGTGGGGGTGGTGGTAGACATGGGTGGGAGCCTGGTGGAGGCTGCCCCTGCACTGCTGGGGGGTGGGGGTGATGGGAGACATGAGTGGGGGCCTGGTGGAGGCTGCCCCTGGTGGCTGGGGGGTGGGGGTGCAGGGGGACATGAATTGGACATGAGTGGGGGCCTGGTGGAGGCTGCCCCTGCACTGCTGGGGGGTGGGGGTGATGGGAGACATGAGTGGGGGCCTGGTGGAGGCTGCCCCTGGTGGCTGGGGGGTGGGGGTGGTGGTAGACATGGGTGGGGGCCTGGTGGAGGCTGCCCCTGGTGGCTGGGGAGTGGGGGTGATGGGAGACATGAGTGGGGGCCTGGTGGAGGCTGCCCCTGCACTGCTGGGGGGTGGGGGTGATGGGAGACATGAGTGGGGGCCTGGTGGAGGCTGCCCCTGGTGGCTGGGGGGTGGGGGTGCAGAGGGACATGTGTGGGAGCCTGGTGGAGGCTGCCCCTGCACTGCTGGGGGGTGGTGGTGCAGGGAGACATGAGTTGGACATGAGTGGGGGCCTGGTGGAGGCTGCCCCTGCACTGCTGGGGGGTGGGGGTGATGGGAGACATGAGTGGGGGCCTTTTGGAGGCTGCCCCTGGTGGCTGGGGGGTGGGGGTGCAGGGGGACATGAGTTGGACATGAGTGGGGGCCTGGTGGAGGCTGCCCCTGCACTGCTGGGGGGTGGGGGTGATGGGAGACATGAGTGGGGGCCTGGTGGAGGCTGCCCCTGGTGGCGGGGGGGTGGGGGTGGTGGTAGACATGGGTGGGGGCCTGGTGGAGGCTGCCCCTGGTGGCTGGGGGGGTGATGGGAGACATGAGTGGGGGCCTGGTGGAGGCTGCCCCTGCACTGCTGGGGGGTGGGGCTGATGGGAGACATGAGTGGGGGCCTGGTGGAGGCTGCCCCTGGTGGCTGGGGGGTGGGGGTGCAGGGGGACATGTGTTGGAGCCTGGTGGAGGCTGCCCCTGCACTGCTGGGGGGTGGCGGTGATGGGAGATATCAGTGGGGGCCTGGTGGAGGCTGCCCCTGGTGGCTGGGTGGTGGGGGTGGTGGTAGACATGGGTGGGGGCCTGGTGGAGGCTGCCCCTGCACTGCTGGGGGGTGGGGGTGATGGGAGACTTGAGTGGGGGCCTGGTGGAGGCTGCCCCTGGTGGCTGGGGGTGCAGGGGGACATGTGTGGGAGCCTGGCGGAGGCTGCCCCTGCACTGCCGGGGGGTGGGGGTGATGGGAGACATGAGTGGGGGCCTGGTGGAGGCTGCCCCTGGTGGCCGGGGGGTGGGGGTGGTGGTAGACATGGGTGGGGGCCTGGTGGAGGCTGCCCCTGGTGGCTGGGTGGTGGGGGTGGTGGTAGACATGAGTGGGGGCCTGGTGGAGGCTGCCCCTGCACTGCTGGGGGGTGGGGGTGATGGGAGACATGAGTGGGGGCCTGGTGGAGGCTGCCCCTGGTGGCTGGGGGGTGGGGGTGGTGGTAGACATGAGTGGGGGCCTGGTGGAGGCTGCCCCTGCACTGCTGGGGGGTGGGGGTGATGGGAGACATGAGTGGGGGCCTGGTGGAGGCTGCTCCTGGTGGCTGGGGGGTGGGGGTGCAGGGGGACATGTGTGGGAGCCTGGTGGAGGCTGCCCCTGCACTGCTGGGGGGTGGGGGTGATGGGAGACATCAGTGGGGGCCTGGTGGAGGCTGCCCCGGGTGGCTGGGGGTGGTGGTAGACATGGGTGGGGGCCTGGTGGAGGCTGCCCCTGCACTGCTGGGGGTGATGGGAGACATGAGTGGGGGCCTGGTGGAGGCTGCCCCTGGTGGCTGGGGGGTGGCGGTGCAGGGGGACATGTGTGGGAGCCTGGTGGAGACTGTCCCTGCACTGCTGGGGGGTGGGGGTGATGGGAGACATGTGTTGGTGATCAGTAGTGCAAGGTGACATGTGGGTTGGCTGGTCAGCATGGCCATGGTGGATGGGTTGCCTGTGGGACATGAGCAGGGGTGCAGGGTAGTACCCTGTGGTGTGGGCTGCCTCCAGGGGCCGTGGAGGGTGTAGAGGGAACACCTGGGAGGACCCACATGGCCAAATCACGTGTAGCATTCCCCGGCACCACCGAAATACACGTACCCTGCTGAAATCGCGTGTGAATCCTCCCGCGCACCTCGGAATACACATACCCAGGCCAATCGCGCGTGGAACTTCCCGCGCACCCCGAAGTACACGTACCCAGGCCAATCGCGTGTGGAACTTCCCGTGCACCCCGAAGTACACCTACCCAGGCCAATCGCGTGTGGAACTTCCCGTGCACCCCGAAGTACACCTACCCAGGCCAATCGGATGTGGAACTTCCCGCGCACCCCGAAGTACACCTACCCAGGCCAATCGGATGTGGAACTTCCCGCGCACCCCGTAGTACACATACCCAGGCTAATCGCGTGTGGAACTTCCCGCGCAACCCGAAGTACATGTACCCAGGCCAACCGCGTGTGGAACTTCCCGCACACCCAGGAACACGCGCACACGCTATTTTTCACACAGCGGGTGTCCGTGTTTGTCGGTGCCCCTTTGCACCTCATTTGTCATAGAGGGCCACTCTATGGCCCATTCATCATGGCTGTATATGGGTGCTTTTTGTTAGCGCACATTTTGGCGCACATTTTTTTCAGTTGCAGGGGCGCTACCGCCTGCTTTCTTGTGGCGTACTTGTTTGGCCCTGTGCGCGTCTTTGACCGTGCGCTGGTTTGCCCTATTCGATTCCATGAATACGGGTTGTAGGCGAGCGTGTGGGCGTTCCGCGCACTTGCCTCCTGTACTTCCCCCGTGACGCCCATATTTTCACACGTTGTTCCCCATTCCGAGTGTTATGCCCCGTGTTCCGCCTACTTTTGTGATGTGCGCCGCGCTATGAGCGATTTAGCAGTGGCCATGGCGCACGCTGTTGGATGACCTGTGCGCCGGCGTGCGTGGCGCACATTTTTAGCGCACATCCAATGTTTTTCTCACGCACGGACTTCCATGAATCGATGTGCGCTGGTTTGCCTGCGATTTTCGCACTTTTACTGCGATTTTCGCACTTTTACTGCGATTCGCACGTTTTGGCACCTCTGCGCGGGAATTTTCGGCGCACATTATTTCCATGAATCGACCCCATAGTGTTTCCTACAAACCTTTGTGATGAAAGCCACCACACTAAAAAAAGGGCCTGCTGGAGTACAGATCAAGTCCATTACGCAACCACATCTAATACCATGCACCATTTGGTCTAGGTAATTGCCATCACAGTAAAGCTTGTTTTAAACATAGCATTACATTCCTGCAATTTACTTTCATGCTTACCAGTAACTAATCATAGTTAGGAAACACACATCCTTTCCACCACAACCATGTCACCTCCCCTCAACCCATGTATCTTGGCACTTCTGTATTTGCTTGTCTTCTGGCTCAGCTCCCTTTCTTAGCTCTAAGCCATCCTCACACCTGGTGATGTCACAATACGTTACCCCTAGGACAATGTTGAGGTGCCTTAAGACCAAAACGGTGGTGATGGACATAGCATGAATATTCGATAAGATAACATACAATACATTGACTATAACCACCTTGTAATTCTGGCATACCACCTTTGGCATGTGGATGAAGTTGCAATGGAGTTGTGAAAATGGGGTTCATGTGGCAGGGTTGCCCCTTGCTGTACGGTAGTTGCTCTCGTGTCAAGCATATCTGAATTAACTGTTCTGCAAGTTGTGAAACATATGGGGCAAACTTTTCCCTCTTCCTTCTGTTTACCATTGCCCTTTCAAATGTAGCATTTGTGCGAAATATGCTTGTAAGGATGTGGAAACAACTAAACGTCCTTCAGGAGAATGCGCTTTATTGTTTTCAGTATCTGGCGCTTGGTCTTGCAAATACTGACAATTGCTCCAGTGTTGGTGTTGTTTCTGGCTATGTTTATTGCTGAGTCATTATTTTCTCTGTCGAGGTTTCGAGGGAAAGGACAGCCCCCTCACAGTTTGTTCAGCGAGCCCATTCCTTTTGCCATCTGGTCGGGTTTGGTCTGAGTCGGTTTTCATGACCGCCAATTCTTTTGGGAGCTGCATTTACATGGCCTGCAATTTTAATGGGTACCTGCTGTGGTTAAATAACCCTGTTCTTTTTATACACTGCCATAATCATGTACTATTTCAAAGGGATAACGTGAGTTGGTGTAAATATTGACTCGTTTGCCTGCCAGCAATTTGCATGCACGAGTAAGTACAACCAATTCAGATAACTGTGCAGAGCCTACCCCTTCGAACTGCATGCTTTCTATCACTGTGTGAATTGCACAAACTGCCCAGGTTGCCTTTAGTTCCTCCTCCTTTCATTTCTCACACAACTCTGATCCAGGAACATTTCCTCATCTTGGTTATGTAGTGGGGCTCCCTGCAAATCTGCTCTAGGTATAGTGAGGGCACTTGTAGTCACAATACAATCATGCTACCCCGCATCTGTGTGGCTTCGTAATAGTGATGCAGGAATGTAAAACAGGTCAACATATAAGGGCAACATACAAGAGTGATATTGTCAAAAATTCAACACTATTAGTTCATATTTAGTCAATGCGATGGTGTTGTGTCTTAGTTGTTATTAACAGAGAGGTTATGGCGTGTGGGACCACAAGTATGAGGGGTGTTCCTAGCATTATACTCTCTGAGCTTTGGACAGCCAGGGCAGCTGCTGCAACTGAACAAAGGGGGTGTTTGTCACTGTGTTTCTGAGTTAGCACCACTTGTGCACACCCTCCTCTTCCATGATAGTATAGGATGAATACATTTTCACTATCTAGTAGCACGATGGCCTGGAAGCTTGTAAGAGCCTGATTTATTTATTTGTTTTAAAAATCATGTAACCGTTATAGTATTAAAGTATATGTCCTTTTGAATGAAGCGTAAAAATCTAAATACACTATCAAATGTCCAGTAATCAAGAATGAACATTTCAAGACACTTTTAAAAATCAAATTAAATACAGTTTATACAACATTTTGAACACCACCGAAATAAAAACAAAATACTTCCTGCATGTCTTTGGGACGTTGAGTAACTGGAATTAAAGAAATATAGGGTTCTTCCCAAAGCTCCCACAACCACTCAGCATACAAGGCACTCTTACAGGATTTCCAGTATTTCAATATACTGAGACCTCTACCCAAAGGGTAACCATCCCCTTTGGGACTTTGGAGGTGAATCCGCTATGCTTAACACCCCTAGGGATAGGACAAGCGGGATCCAACTGAGGGTGCCCTCCCGGCCCTTAGAGATATTAAGTTAGCCTACCTTGTGCCAAGATTCATAGAGTTTTGCTGGTTATATGTGAGATAACCCGTATAATATCTTGCAACCTCCTAGCCAATGCCTGGCTCAGCTACTGACCCAAACGTCATTTAATCTTCTACAGGTAAAACAGTAAAACAATGGAAAAGTCAGACGGCTGAATTCACATCCAGCAAAGACCAAATCAGGAAGGAATATCTAAACGTAGTGCAGACTTCAATTACGCTGCTCAACACGACTGGGGAACTAGTTCTCCAGAGACTGAGACTAACACCTGGTAGTCCGGGGAGAAAGAGACTAATCAAAGACTGACAAAATACCAAAGGAGGGGATGCTTGAAGAGACATTTGGTGTCCAAAGAACTGTACCGCAGGGCAAGCAGGCTCCTTTCTGTGATATAGACATCAGGCAGAAGTCAGCGATCAGCCGCCATTCTTTTGTTTGGAGAAAAGGCCTTATTGTAGCTTTATTAAAGTTAGACATTTCTGTTACAGTGGTAAGAACAAATTCTGGACAGCAAAGGCTTAATTTGTAGGACATCCTGACGAGCACTCTTTTGACTCTACTTTCCTTTTTAGAGTAGGGCCAAGAAAGTTAGAGACAGCTTAGGTTTTGGTTGTTTCAATAAAGAAATACTTAAAAAATGCCACTTTGTCCTTCTTCAGATTCTGATTTACCACAATACACAAATTAGCAATCAAGCAAGGCAAATAAAAAAATCTACGTTTGGTAATCAATATTTTCCGAATATCTCCTAGTGGATACTCTAGTGGCGCTAATGTAGGAGGTCTATCTGTAATCTCAGCCAGTATGATAGCATACTCAGACCAGAAAGGGGCGATAAAGGGACAAGACCAAAATATAGAAATCGGCATGAAATCGGCCGGTGACCCATGCACTTAAGTCACACACTAAATGTCCACAAATTGAGGAGCGTGGTACACAGCTCTGACTTTCCTGGAAATTTAGCTATATATTACACAATGTTAAAAGCTGGTCAGCAAGTCATTCCTTGACCTCTAAGTGATCATAAAATTATTACATTTGGAATTAGTCCTTTGATTGGTTATAGGGGTACACACAATCCATTCTTTATAAAAAATAGTTTATTTATAATAATGTTTTAAAAATGTTTATGGGGCACACAATCAATGATAGATATATAGATAGAGTTGAATTTACATTACACATCTAATTCCTACGGCATATCATTATGTACACATTCTTCATCGTTTCACAGTTTATACAATATTAAGCCATGTTTTTTCCTTCCAGAAATGTTGGCACACTTTGTTTGGGCCGCTAGTGAGCTTGGCAACTGCCACAGAAAAAGAAAAGAGACTAAGTCCCTTTCTATTTACTATGGCAGGCCATCTTGGTTTTTTTTCCAGGGGAGATTGGGCTCATGCAATGAGCGTGGAGCATGTCTCCCATGAGAAAATAACTAATTGCACCCCGGATTGCGCCCCGGGGTGTGAATATCAATCACTCGGGCTGCATAGGCTCAGGATTCAGTATGCTACCGCCCATGTATGCCATCCGACACAGGGATGATAGCTATACTGTCGACATTAGCATAGTGAAATTCATAAAACTGTGCAAAACAATGTAGATTACCCCTGCTAGCTGCGCAGGGAGTATTAATTCTATTAAAGACTAGGAGGCGAGCATTATGCTTCATCTTCCCTTTATTCTACTCTTCACAGCAGTTCAACAAACACAATAAAAACTCTTGAAAAGTGACAAAGGTGACCAACAACAGAACTTTTCTTCTAAAACTACAAAGTCCATGAACTCCTGTAGTCCAGGCTCCTTCCGACAGCCACAACCCACTTCCTGTACATGGGCTCCTCCTCTGCTTTTACTTGCTCTGAATGTCCATATAACTCATAACTGTTCCTCGCTAACGGCGCGAAGCCTCCATCAACTTGACAACTCAACCGCCGAACTCGGCCTTCTAGACTCCCTCGTCTTCAGTTACTCTTCTGGTCTTCCCCTAATAATCAAAACAAATAGAAGTCTTTAGGGTGGTGACTACGTGCTGAATTTACTAACATAAGAACTATACAAATGTAAATCGACAGCACAATACTCGGGTGGGAATTTAATGCTCGCCTCCTAGTCTTTAATAGAATTAATACTCCCTGCGCAGCTAGCAGGGGTAATCTACATTCTATGACAAGACTGGAGGCGAGCATTATGCTTGTTCAAAGCTCTCCCAACACCGTAACTGCTACATTCTCTGTTGGTTTAAAATAAAACTCTTTGAACGTGCGTTCACACGACCAGTCGGCTGCCAACATTATTTCTCTTAAGGATACACCAGCCCTTAAGGCTCTCGAGGCCATTGCTCCTCTCACAGAATGCGCTCCATACATGCTCACATTCACTCCCGCGGCCTGCATAATCTCTTTGACCCATCTCGCGATAGTTGCAGCAGTTACTGCGTGAAAAGGCTTCCTACGAGCTATCAGCAGCTGAGTGGTACCTACTGCTCTGTATTCCGCCGTCCTGCTCTCGTATTCCTTAATGCAACGTGCAAAGCACCATTTCCCATTACTTGGAAAATAGGGATAATGTACCGACGTGGTCCCTGTCTTAGTTCTCTTCCCTATCGAGAAAGTCACTCCCTCTGGCCCGAACGACCTCCTGGACACCTCCAAAGCTCTCACGTCCGACACCCGTTTACAGGATACCAAGCACAATAGCATAGCCAGTTTGCCCGATAACTGCTTGAGTGAGAGGTACCTATCTGATGGCCAATCCGCTAGTAATCGTAAGACTATCGCTACGTCCCACGTCGAGCTATATCTGGGCTTCGGTGGCACTTTAAACTTTGCTCCTCTAATGAGCCTTACTACTGCGGGGTGTTCTCCTGCCGGCCCTCCTTCAATTGGCAAATGGCCTGCTGAGATGGCCGATCTGTATACTCCTATAGTACGGAAAGCTCTTCCGTCCTGTAACAAATGCACTAAGAAGTTCAAAATTTCCACTACAGGCGCTGAAATGGGATGAACACCTCTGTTCTTGCACCAGCTGGACCACCTAGTCCAAGCTGCGTCATAGCTCCTCCTAGTGGATGGCGCCCAGGATTCAGCGATAAGCTCCGCAGCTTGCTTCGAAATTCCTGGCAGCGCCCAGCGTCTCCTGATATCCTGCACGCGACTAACGGGAGAGTCCCTCTCACTCTCAGAGGATGAGATGACCCAACTGGGTCCGTGAGTAGTCGTTCTCCGTCTGGTAGCACCCTGGGTACGTCCGTCACTAACTCCATGAGCGTCGGAAACCATACTTGGGACTTCCACCCGGGCACAACTATCACTAGCTCCGCCTTCTCCCTCCGACATTTCGCTAGAACTCTGTCTAGCATAACAAAAGGAGGGAAAGCGTAGTGTGTGCCCCCTGACCACTCCTGCAGGAAGGCATCTGTTCCTTGTGCCTCTGGGTCTAATCTCCAGCTGAAGTAATTCCTTGTCTGGGTGTTGAGCCGGGAGGCAAATAGGTCTATGTGCACCGGGCCCCATCTCGCGTTCAATTCTCGAAAGACTATCGGATCTAGTCTCCAGTCGCTGGAGTCTGTCAGATACCGCGAGTTCCAGTCCGCCACTGCATTCAGGGCGCCTGGCAGATATTCTGCCGTCACTGATGTCTTCGATTCTAGGCAGAAATGCCATAAATCCTTTGCTAGCTCTGCTAACATCTTGGACCTTGTCCCCCCTAGGTGGTTGATATACCGTACCGCCGATATGTTGTCCATCTTCAATAGGACACAAGATTTCACTCTGTCTCTCGTGAATGCCTTGATCGCAAACGACCCCGCCAGGAGCTCCAGGCAGTTTATATGGAGGCGTAGCTCCTCTTCGCTCCACTTGCCTCCGGTCTGTAAAGACCCGCATCTGGCTCCCCAGCCCTTCCGGCTGGCATCCGATTCTATGATCAGATCTGGTCTGTCTCCGAATATGGCACGCCCATTCCAGGCGTCCATATTCCTCAACCACCATTCTAGTTCCATAATGGATTCCGAGTCTAGGGGTAGAAACTGATGATACTTCAACCCTTGCTGAAGGTGTCTGATCTTCAACCGATGTAGCGCTCTGTAATGCAACCGGCCCGGAAATATGGCCTGGATAGATGCAGCTAGCAGCCCCACTATCCGCGCCAAAGTCCTGAGCGATACTTGCTGCTTTTCCAAGCATGCTCTGATCTCTCTCTTGATATCTTTCATCTTCCGAGGAGGAAGTTCTAGAGTCGCTTTCCTGGTATCTATCACGAACCCTAGGAAATCTAACCTCTGTGCTGGCGTGGTGTCGGACTTCTCTGTATTCACCAGAAATCCTAGTGACCCTAGAAGGTCCTGCACCCACTGTGTCTGGTAAACCAGCACCGCCCGATCCTCTGCTAAGAGTAAAAGGTCGTCCAGATAAATGATCATCCTCACTCCCTTCTCTCTGATTGCCGCCGCTACCGGCTTCATCAGCTTCGTGAAAGCCCAAGGCGCTGATGCAAGACCGAATGGCATCGTCTTGAATTGCCAGAACTGCCCCTGCCAGTGAAAAGCCAGGAATGGCCTGTACTCCTCGAGAACTGGGATTGTCAGGTATGCGTCCTTCAAGTCGAGACGCGTCAACCAGTCTCCCTCTCTCAGGGAGTCTCTTAACTGATGGATACCCTCCATCTTGAAATGTCGGTATACAATCCATCCGTTGAGTTCTTTGAGGTTTATAACTGGCCGCACTTTCTCCTTCCTGCGTACTAGGAACATGTTGCTCACAAACCTTGGCGCTGCCTCGCATTTCTCTATCGCTTGCTTGCGCACTAGTTGCGCTAACTCGCTGTCTAAGCATGCTTGCTCTGCTAGCGCTAGCTTCTGCCTCCGCGGCCTGCTGGCCTGTACTGGGTCTTCTACAAAATCTAGGAGCAAACCTCTGACGGTCTGCAATACCCAGGAATCGCTTGAAAGCGCGCGCCAATTTTCCAAAAACCTTCGCGTCCTCCCCCCTACGGGGGGGTACGCCTTCGCTCTCACCTGGTGTAAAACCTTGGCCTCGCCCTGATCCTCTAGATCTGCGTCCTCTCGGGAACCTCCCTCTGGATGGGAAAAAGGTGTCCTGGCCCTTGTTCTCCCAGTACTGGGCTCTGGATGTATGGGATCTTCTTCCCCCTTGGCTGCGACCGGCTGCTCGACCCCTGAAACGGCCGGTCCCACCAAAAACTCTACTCGGGAAGATCCTGCGGATCGATGCCTGGGCCTTCTCCAAGGACGCATACGTTCCGACAAAGCGTCCCATCTCCTTCCCAAATGTCTCACCAAACAAGAGACCTTGAGCTCCTTCTCCCGCTTCATAAGAAGCTAAATCACTAAGCTTAGGGTCAATCTTCAGAAGGAGACCTCTTCGCCGCTCTGATGCAATGGCGCTGTTAGCGTTCCCAAGAAGGCAGACTGCCCTCTGGGCCCAACCGGCGAGGGCCTCAGGGTCCACTTCTTCCCCAGTATCCTTTGCCCTCTCTGCGAGATCCATAATCTTCGCCAGCGGGCCGGCAAGGTCCAAAACTTTTTCCTGGCAGCTTCTCCAGGATCTATCGATGCCCTTGCGTGGGTCCTTGACTGATTTCGACACAAAGGTTAACATCTTAGGGTCGAGTTCGGGGGCCTCAGCTACCTTTCCCGGAAGGTCTGGGCGTGGACACTCAGCCCGAAGGCGCTGTCTTACTTCCTTGTCTAGCGCTTTGCGCAACCTTGCTGCCATATATTGGGTCACCCGGGGACATGGCTGCCATTCCGAGGATCTTGGATTGCGGATACTGTCTGGGTCGAACATATCGTCCTGGGGGTCCAGGAGATGTTTCTCTTTTCGCGCCTTCTTTCCCCCGCTTGGGATGGCCCAGTCGTCTTCCGCGACCTCCTCGCCTCCCTGCGAGGTCTGATCCTCTACCAGCTCTTCTTCCGAGCTAGGGTCTTCTCCAGCTTTTTCATCCCCTAGAGATGGGGTCAAGAGGTGCGGCACTGATTGACGCTGCAAATAAGCTTCCTTCAACTTTGCGAACGCGTCAACCACCTCTGGGGCCTTGTCTTCTGCCCCTTCCAAAGAGCCCCGGGGGTCGTCAGAGAATTTTCTCTTAAGGGCTGTCTTACTCCCCTTACTCCCCTCTTCCGAGGGTTCTGCGGGCGTGCTTTTCCAGGTCTTGGTGCTTGTACTGGGTTGGGATAGCCACGCTTCCAATGACTCCAGTCTCATCTGTAGGGGTCTGACCCCTTCCGCCACTGCATCCACTAGGGAGGTACCGAGCACTTTCTTGAAGCTGGCAGCGAGGTCCTCATTCTGTTCCTCCTCGCTCCACTCGAATTCCGACATTATGCTGTAGTGCTCTGTGCCTAAAATACCTGCCACAGGTGTCTTAGCACGCCCCTGCTCCCTCAGATGCACTGCTATCTGATAATACACTTTATGTTCGTGGCTGCACCGACCCTACTTGCCTTCTGGCCAGCTGCGAGACGCCTCTCTTCCTGCGCTGCCTTCCTCTGCAGAGGGCTTCTCACGGCCCCTTTCCTCCCGCTGATCTCTCTCAGCTGACGTTCTGCAGCGTCGCGACCGAGGGATCGCGTGATAAATTACAGCTGAAGCTGTAGTCTCTTACTCTCGGAGCTTTTTCGTTCCTTAATGTCGCCGAATGAAGTTGGGCTTCTGCGCCCGGCCGAACTCGCTATAGGCTCCTCCCACCCGCGGGTGGGGGCTCGCTCGCGGGAGCGCTATCTGCTCGTCCTCCGAGCGTAGGACCGCCCACTCGCAGGTGGGGCTCCCTGAGATCGGCGCTTCCCGCGCCTGCGTATGCCGGCTCCACCCCTCCAAAGGAGGGGGCCGTAGCGCGAGCCGCGATGAGCTCTGCGCTGCTCACGAGGCCGGCCGCACCCCCAACGAGCCGGTAATGCGACTCGGGGTCGCCGCCTCGCGATCCCCTTTCACCGCGTCCCTGCGGGAACGCTACTCACCTGTGGGCTCCAGCGACGAGGTCGCCGCCCAACGTAAAACACCTACTGAGCCTGCCGCGTCGCGACGCTCGCTCGCACTCCGAACCCTGCCTGTAAAGGCCGAAACAACCTCTGCTCGCTTATAAGAGCACAGCCCTGTAATGGCAAAGCTCCTCGCTCTCCCAATAATCACTCTCTCCAGTCAATCTCCATAAACACATGTAGAGGAAAAAATGAGGCACTTATCTGCTTGAAGAGCAGTAAAAGAAGAGGAGGAGCCCATGTACAGGAAGTGGGTTGTGGCTGTCGGAGGGAGCCTGGACTACAGGAGTTCATGGACTTTGTAGTTTTAGAAGAAAAGTTCTGTTGTTGGTCACCTTTGTCACTTTTCAAGAGTTTTTATTGTGTTTGTTGAACTGCTGTGAAGAGTAGAATAAAGGGAAGATGAAGCATAATGCTCGCCTCGAGTCTTGTCATAGAAGTATTGATCATTCTATATTCTGTGACAATATTACCATAAGAATATCTAATCCCTGCAATGGATATTTTACCACCCATGGATCTAACTACACGTGCCAGGCTACGTCCAGATCTGTCAGCCTCCCCATACCTACGGGTATCAGGTAATAATATCCCTATATATATGGTCGCCGTATATAATGTTGCCGGTAAAAGATTGTTGCGACATTATATAGGTGACCATATATATAGGTACAGGGGCAGGCGGGGGTTGCGACGGTGTCCCCCGTTCCCCATGAAAAATAAAAAAGGGTTTGGGGGTTGCGAGGGAGTCCCCTGCATGTTCCATTTGATAATGTTCCCACAAACAACAGCAATTTTTCCACCATTTATTTGCATGGCAATATTTTTGAGCGGACATTATTACATGGAACCATAACTACGTGCTACTACTGCTTGGTTAATGTACCAGACCTGCTTTAATATCCCATAGGAGGTGGAAAGATCTATCCCATGCATAAATGTCTTAAATGTTTAAGGTTGAATACACGGAGACTGAACCTAGATTCATACAAAATATTTTTTTTCTCCAGCCAAAATAGAATTGAACTCAGGATCTGAAAGCGATAATGAATTCAATCGTCAGAGAGGTCAGAAAAGAAGTGATAACAGTACTGGAGTATGGTCTGAAAACATGCAAGGTAACAATGAGCAATCATCTAATACCCCTAGTAGCAAAGATGACATTAGCCAGTGTACGTTAAATCGATAAAAGAAAATCAATCCAAGGAAACAATAATGGCGTGCACGATTTGCAAGGAAAACAGTTTTTAATATATGCAAATTATGTCCAGAGGAGCAGTCAGCTCCATAGAACTGAAAAATGAAAACGCTCTCGATCCGCCCACATTGAGTTACACTATTTAGGAACAAAAGCCACTGAATTAGAATACATTATAAATATCAAGTACACGTTAATCCCATGTTCACTACTGGCACACACCTATAGATAAATCGGGATTCAAAAATTACTGTGACCCAGGAAAATACTGACTTCTTTTTATTTTGCCCCCCTTTTTATTCCATATATATGTGGTGGGATGGGTAGAGTCTCCCCCCACATATATATGGGGGTCATATATATATATGGGGTCGCATATATTCTGGGGTGGCAGTAAACAGGGCACAGTAATCACATAGATTGTATAAATCTAAACCCAGTATACATCAGTACCCCCCATTGTTTAGTACATTACCTGTGACCATCCTAAGGGCAGCCCCCTACGAATGACCTAATTGTGCAGTCAGCAGAGAATACTTCATCCTGATTGGCTAAAGTTATGCATGTAACATTTACGAAAATGGCATGCCATCGTTGGTCAATACAAGTTCATGTAACTTCTGATGTGCAGTCCCACCGAAGCAACCCAATCATGCAGTGAGTGTGAACAGTGAAGTCAACAAATTAGACACAGTAATATCCTCTGCCATGAACTCAATCAACTTGGCATGAGCTCAATCACCTTGGCAATGCCAGGCAGTTCTCAGGCCTTGTGGCAGTTTACTCTGCAACACTTTTTGCAACTCCTGTTTTGAAACATGTTGCTATCCCTAGCACACATTCTTCTGGCTATCTCTTGGGAACCAGGTGACCTCTAAAATAATGGTGGCTCCACTCCTTGGAAATTAATTTCTCATATTTTATTTGTGCTACCAAGCCATTCTAATGCAGACCCAGCTGTTCTAATGCTCCGTATGGGGCAGTATGGCCACAATCTAATTTTGACGCTTTGGCAATGCCTTCGCCCAAGGCTCCATTCACACCAAAATATTTCCTTTGCAACTACTGTATTTAATCTATCGTCAAAAACACAAACAGTTATTCTACATTTCACTAAAAGCTCAGGAGAACAGCTAAGCATGCAACAATAACTAATATGTGTGTGCACCTCACCCTTCCTCCAAGGACCTTCACATGCTGAACACTCGCTGGGGGAAGCAGGAATAACATTGATTTAAATTGAAGGACAGAGGCGTAAAACTGCAGGCTGGTGCCCTGAAAGACAGAAATCTACTGTAATGGGGCCTAATTCAAAATGGCAGGACTCTGGGAGACAACTTGTGCACAGAGAAATAAAATGAGAATTACCTGTACTGGGAATATGTGTACCTACAAGCATCAGATACATCCAGGATGGATAACATCTGACAAATACTTTTAGCAGCAGCAGAAGAAGCTCTATGTCCCTTAGTTGAGCGATCCAAGTCAATGTTGAGGATTTTGTTAAAGTCACCACCCCATATTACTGACACATCCTCTTCAACAACACATATTTCACGTATTTCCTCATAAAAGAGGGGATTATCCACATTGGACCAATAAGTGTTGAGCAATAGTACCTTAAGCCTGCGAAAACACTGCCCACAATGACAGATCTACCGAAAGGTTCTTTCCTCAATTTAGTGCATTAGTGATTTATTAATGTTAATACATCCAGTGCTAAGAAGAGAAGAGTAAGTTTAGTTTAGTTTAGTTTATATATATATAGTGATATAATATCTATTTCTACCCCAGCGGTTAGCAAAGTTTTCACAAACAGAGGACCGAGCATGAATTTCTTGCAGCATTACTATTTTAGGGGAGTGTCGATTTAAATATGGAGCACATTTTGTGGCTTTGACTAGGTTATTAATAACTCACACGTTCCAGGTAAACATAATAACGCCACACAATTTTCAGCCAAGTCATAGGTATTTTAACAGGTCATAGGTGAAGAATTACTTCCCAGTTACACAAAGTAAAATATCATATTTACAATACCTGCCAATATCATATAATGAACTTCCTACTCACCTAACAGCCACCACCCGCACTGGCCACCCCAACTTGACAGTGATACCCACAACAACCAGAACAACTGGACAAATATGGATCACAACTATCAGCACACCTATGCATAAATATACAGAATGCATTTTCTATTTGAGTTGGTTATTTATAACACGCTTAATACCCAGAGGTTTCTAAGCATGGACCCGGGAATCGAACCTGTGTTGCTCCGCATCGTCTTGCTTCCAAGGCGAGTGCGTTGCCCCTGAGCTACCCTCCCGAAACTAATACCATCCCAACAACTAATACCATAACTGTACCATAGGCTTAGACAGGATAAATATATAATTGTAGAAACATTTGCCAATAGACAAACATAGCGTGAATTAATCACAAGTGTCTGTGGGTGCAGGAGAGCTAGGATGCAAAGCGGTGGAGGAGTTGCCAGGATGCATAGGTTTTAAAGGTATTCTGGCTTTGATAAAAGATACAGCCTCAGCGGGAGAGTTGAAAAAATAGGCACAACCCCCACGCTGAATTCTGAGCTTAGCAGGAAAGCGCATTGCATAGGGAATGTGACATTCATAAATAAGCCATCTGGCAGACTCAAAAGGTCTTGCGTGCAGCTTGAACAGCAGAAGAAAAATGTGGATATATAAACAATTGATTGTAGTCATATTTCAGTTGACCACACTCCATAGCAAATTTTTAAATCAGGTCTCTATCTTTACAATTCAAGAGATTTGGCACAATAGGGCGAGGGGGAGCGTTGGGCTTAGGTTTAGGCTGCAATGATCGATGCACTGTTTTAATTATTTGAGATGAGAAGCATGGCTTTTTCCACCCCCTTTTATGGTTTAATAAACGTTTATACCACAAACTTGAGTTTAGTTGTGTGTGTCTACTTCATGATGCTTCCGCACCCCCTAACTTTTAGGTCATCAATATATGACAACAAATGATTCTGAAGCAAAATAGAGAGGAGGTAAATCACTGCCACGTCCAAACTATTGTCCGAGATGAGCTCCACTCACGAACTGTCCCTTGAGGTGATATTTCTCAGAGAATGTCATGCAGCAGGGATAAAATTGTACTGTGAGTCCAGATCAAATTCTCTCCGTCATGGAACACATACTCCACCATGAATCGCTCACTCCCTTCCAAAGCTTTCTCCAATTAATTACGTTGAGTTAACGCCTGTATCACTGACCCTCCAACCTTTGATCCCCTGCTTCCATCACTCCCTCCAGCACTCCCTCTTGAGCATTCTAAAAAGGAGTCTCCCACCTGGGTACATACACTTTTCCTGGAGTTTAAAGGGCAAAAGGTTAGGCCTTGTGATTCTCCCATAAAGGTAGCAGGATCCTGTAACTCTGTTAGGATCAGTGTAAGGAAGGCACGGTATCAAGAATAGACAGACACAAGTGATCATAGTTCAAGGGTGTTTATTAAACTGAGTTTGCAGGTTGGAAAAACGCCTAATCTAAGCCTAAAGCTAAAATGGGAGCAAGCTACGACCATCAAATGAAAATAAGGCAGTCCTAGTGGCGTTGTGTCAAATAAAAGGGCCTATACTAAGAGAAACCTATTGCCAATCCTTATGCTAAATACAAAAAGAGTGAGGGATAGGGTTTTCAATAAAGAAAGAAGTGTCCCCAAATAATAAGTCAGGATGTGATTTCCAGGGGTCTTCCATACCCACGTTTTGAGCACGGGACAAGGTAGATCTCCTGAGCACAGCACAAACTCGAGCTGTCCTAGCACGAGCCGACAGTTCCATACCAGCTATCAGGTTCTTTGATGTTTAAATCTCTTTCAACAAAAGTCTCTTGCCTTCGAGGGCCTGGTGTATTCAACAAACAGTTGAGTTCTACATATACGCTGGGTGATGGCTTCACCTCACGAATCGTTTTCAACCAAAACAAAAACAGTTCCTTGCTCACTGGACTTTGGGTGATATCTTTCTAAGCCTGGACCTCCCTCTTTCGGGCTCAGACCCCTTCCAGACATCAGGTTCACTATGACTTTTCTTGCAACAATGAATCTTATGGTCTTCTTAAACAATTATTCAGGCTTCGCCCCTTTCTGTCGGCATCCCTCTTCCGGGTTGACTCTTGCCAACTTTTGCTAAACAGTCCACTGTGGTCATCCTTCAGTCTGGTTCACTTCTGTCAACACACTGTATCTTGGGACTTTAAACTCCACCCACTTTTATTGGCATCCCTCCGCTGGGTTCCATCTTGCCATTTCACAATTCCGTTTACTTTCTTCAGATGTGGGATTCACTTCCCTTACGTTCTCAATGGTTTGTCAGTCAAAGACTTTCGACTGTACGGGGATTTGGCTCAACCCCTGTATGACTACTTTGACCTTTCTTGGTGGCTCTCCTACGGTCTTCTGATGCCACTAGTTTGAATTAACACAGGATTAACCAGAGTCTCCTGAATGAGCAGCCACATGGTGCCGCTCCCTGATGTAGCTGGTCTTCCCTTCAAACGTAACAATTTACAGTTCTTTGAACTTTTCTCATTGTGCCACTTTGCAACTTTAATGTCTCACTATGGTTAACTATGAAGGCTAATCCATCAGGCAGCATACCAAGTGAACATTGGAAATGCATCCCTCAGCTTCACAAAGCTTCACAAAGCTGCTAGTATACTCCCTTGCCAAGATGTAGCGCTAATGCAGCACTTGGCCATATGTAAAAACAGGTTACTATGCATAGCAGTTTAAAGTTCCCTTTGTAAAGTATTAAGTGGTAAAATCACTGCAGATAGTAGTAGCCTTCAGAATAAGAAGGAAGTACTGAAAAAGGTTTAACGCTGGTACAGATGTTTTCAGCAATTCAATTGTATCAGAGAAATGAATGCTTTATAACACATGATTTCTCTAAATTTTTAAACCCTGCACTCAGTTTTATCAAACATATAAATTATACATATTTTCAAATTCACTACACCAGGCTTTAGAAAGCATTTCTCACATGTTCATCAATGCACAAAAAACAGGACTACTTTAATTATGTATAGCAAATATTCACACATTTTCAGACTGCACTATAAACATTGTTTAAGCAGTGCCATTTTTCTAACTGTTATGTTTCCAAAGCAACAGTTCTGTTGTGTTCATGTATAGCTGTTAGATAAGATGATCACAACATTGTAGTCCAGCCATGCCAGCTTCAGGTGTGAAACTTCCATTATTTTTGATTCCCCCCACTTTGCTTTTGAACATCTGATGAAAATGATGCATGTGACTTCGAAAGCTCATGCATATATTACATCTCAGCATAATATTTCCAGTTACTACAATAAATGGTATCAGATCTCAAATGTCTGCGTTTTCTTTTTAACTGGACTAACATGGTGACAAACATTCTCTGCATATTATCAGTGCCAAAAGGCACATTAGGTCATGTGGCTTTACCTACTATGACCATAAACAGGAAAATGGGGTTAGATATGGGGCAATACTTGGACGTCTTCTACAGGTTTTTAGACAAAGCATAATTATGGTATTCTTAATAAATTATTGATAAGTGCCCTCACTTGGAATTATGAATTAAGGTTGTTCAACAGGTCCCAAGTGATATAATCGTTTAAAAAAAACGATTATATCAAATCGCACAGAGCGGTCTTTCTAAATCAAACTGTCACGTCACTGCTGCGTACAAGTGTGCGCAGGGCCTGACAGGCTGACCAGGACCCGGCAGCATCTGGGGAGAACGGGTAAGTGTATGTGTGCGTGTGTGTGTTTGAGTGTATTTTGTGAGTCTTGGGTGGGAACGGAGGGGCGGGGGCTGAAGGCAAGGAGTTCGGTGGTTCAAACCCTCCTCCCCAGTTTTGCACAAATCCAGCAAGCACGGTTGGGGGTGGGGTGGGTGCTTGGGTGGGGAGAAGCAATGCCGTCTTTTTGCTTTGTGTAGGCTGCCTAAAATCGGCCAAAAAAACGGTCACTTGGTTAGGCGACCTACAAAAAGCAAAAATAAGACAAAGAACTATTCAACAATGTCATTGTGCTTTCTATTTGATGCTGATGAGCATGACACAGATGAGAGGTTGAAACGTTAAGTATCACCATGGATGCGGTGCTCAGCTAATCAGGCCGCACCAAACGTGGACTTGTGTTTAGAGCAGTATGTGAGCTGCACACCCCATTATTAGGCTACCATCTTCCAAATGCCTCCAATTCACTTTTATCATAATTTCCGAAAACGTAAGTGTTTAAGCCTTTCTCATAAAAAAATTCAAAATAAACTAAGCTGAGGCCACAGCAATTACCCCCCCACTCTTGACTGCAGTCCAATTAATTAACACAGAAATGGACTACAGCCAAGATCTGCAGCATTGCTGATGGTTCAGTTAAGTCTTTTATTCATTTTTTGTATGTAAAAAGGTTTTAGCACCCCCTTTTGGAATGTGATACGGCACATGGCAATATAACATGCCAGTTACGGCACCACCTCCTTCATTAAGGGACTCTCACTTCGTTCGGGCCCTTAACTTGGGCGGCGGGCTGTTACCCGCAGGTTGATCACACCGAGGCATGTTATATCTCCTCAGCCTTTCCAGCCTTGCAGCTTATTTGAGACAGACGCATATTTGAGAAAGTTATATTCTACCAGGTTGTCCATAATGGAGGTCTAGAGCCTCTCAATTCTGGCCTTGAAGGAGGTTGATCGGTTGTTGTACGATTAAGCGCATGTAAGAGGCACAAGTCAATACATTTCTGGTTCTGTTATATCAAAGTAGTCCATACAAATTGGTTTGGCATCTAAACAATCCATAGAGTAGTGTAGAGCTTCTTAACTCAATCCAGAGAGTGGTGTAGAGCTTCTTAACTCTGTTAATTATTTTGCAGCACCCTCTCATATCCAATTTTCACCAGGTTCTGTCCGAGGCCTTTCTCCTGCATTGTCCTGAGATATGGCCTATCATTTTATGTCTGTGCCAAAGTACTTGTTAACTGCCTTTTTGACTTTTTTGATGAGGCAGATTGGAGCTTCTCATAGACAGAAGATATTATGCATGTTGTGGCCACGGTATGACCCTGGGCTCCCATTATATCGATTCATTTTCTAACAAGAAACTTTTTAAACCTTGCAGACGTTGTGCCAGGGTTAAACCTGTGGTAGAGAATGCTGAAAGTGGAATTTCTTAATGCATTAGGAAGTCCTTGAAGTTATTATTTACCTGTTGCATCCCAAGTTATCCCACACAGATATATTTTGCGACTTTAGCTTGAAGACATAGCTGCTCTAGATGTATCTACATTCCCCCTTATAGCACTCTTTTCACAGATTTAAGAATACCTCCAAAAGAAATGGGCATTCATCAAAACATGCATGGAAAACACTGGAAAGTGGGCACCACCTTTGTCGCAATTTAGAGCTGAGCATGTGGTGCTGTTGCCAAAAGTGGCCCCTCTTGCACAATGGGCCAAACAAGATTTGCAGGTTCCTTGATCAAGGAGATTGGAAGAGCCTCCTGTGCAAATGCACAAAAAAGATCTGCGTAAAGTCATAGGTTCTTTAAAAAAGTTCCTCCAATGGTAGATTTAGGTCACAAGTAGAAATCCCACATAGTCCATTTGTGTCTTGTAAAGACTAATTTATGTCAGAGACAAACACAATTGTAGAGATCCGATGCATTTTGGACTTGAGTCCTTCTTCTGGGACTGTAAAATGGCTATATTTGGATTAAATTGATCCATAGTAATGCTGTGCGAGACAGTGTCTAGTATGTTTGCTGGGCGACTATCCCAGCAACCATACTAGACACTGGGCCTCATTACGAGATGGGGGTAGCCATGGAGCTATTAGCTCTATGGCTTCCTCCCGTACCCGTGTCCAGTGTAGTTCAATGGGGACTTACCGGTGTAGTCCGACCCTGGCGGGACCGGTAAGTCCCCATTGAACTAAACATTCTCCATTCCCACTTGAGCCCCCATAGGGCTCAATGGGAATGGGGAGGGCGCTAATAACGCTCTCGCGACTTGCAAGCCCGTTATTAGCGCCCTGGTCCCTTAGCGGGACCCGTAAGGGACGTGTGGTCAAACCACACGTTCCTTACGGTCCCCGCCAAGGGACCTTGGAATAGGGAGGTAAGGGATTACCGGTACCGGTCTCCTTACCGGTGCCCGGTATCCCTAACCCCCACTGTGTCTCACACAGATCGAAATGCTTTCGGGGTTTACACTCAACATGCTAGTGTGGTCTATCAGACATATCCTACACACACAGCATTACTATGGATTAATTTAATCCTAGAATAGGCAGTGAGGAATGTGCTGAGGTACTTGGCAAGCCAGCTATTCCATCTAAAGTCGTCTCATGTACATTTAACTGCCCTATACACATCCTGCGCAGCACACATCTTGCAACGTGTTTAATGAAAGGTCCTCTTCTGCTCCAATGTGTGTGGGTGTAGGAGAACTAGGATGTAAAGCAGTGGGGGGGTTGCCAGGATGCATAGGTTTTAAAGAAATTGTGGCTTTGATAAAAGACACAGCCTCGGTGGGAGGGATAAAAAAACGGTACGACCCCCATGCTGAATTCTAAGCTTAGCAGGGAAGCGCATTGCATAGCATAGGGAGCGTGACCTTCAAGAAGAAGCCAAATGGCAGACTCAAATGGCTTACGTGCAGCTTGAACAGCAGGAGAATAATCAGGATATATAAACAATTGGGTGTAGTCATATTGCAGTTCACCACACACCCTAGCAAGTTATAAAATCAGATATTTATCTTTATAATTCAAGCGTTTTGACCTAATAAGGCAAGGGGGATCACTGTGTTTAGACTTGATTGATGCACTGTATTTGTAGCATGCGTTAGCTAGGCCCTTGGACACTGCAGGCCAATTCCATGTTCATCTCAAAATGTGTTACGCTGGAGAAAGACCTATAGGTTGATTCTCAGGACTATCAGGACTATCATGAGTACTATTAGGAGGAAGAATTGTATTATCTAGATGGTGGCCTTGCTGCTAATTGTTAGCGGGTCTTTGGTTGACAGGGCGGTTTGCCTGACTGTCCAGGATTGATTGAATAGGCACACTTAAAAAGCACATCATTACCCAAAGGGGTCTCTGAGTGCTGAGGACCTAACTCCTTAGTGAAGCTTGCCAGACCGCCCACCTGCACTTACAAAATGTCTAATGTTGGTTGTCCTTAATCTCTGTTTGGCCACCCAGGTATTGCCCCCGGTAACTGTTCCATTTACTCCCCTCCACAACCTCGTCAGAATGTCACTCAAGCTCACCCAATTGTAAGAAGCTCACTGCTTCCCGTCAAATATGATTTGCTATAGATTTTAATTGAATGAAAAACTAAACCTATCTATTCCTAATTCTAAGGGGGTTTCCCTACAGTAGGGCAAGCATGGTATCACAAGTATGACACTGACACAATAGGTACAATTTGTAAAACCTTTATTGAAGTTTATGGGGTTGGAAAAACTCCTACTTTGCCCTATAACTAGGATGGGAGTAGTCTCGACCATCACACGATAAACAAAACAAACCTAGTAGAGTCTGCCTATCGCTTGTACAAAAAGTGTATAAAGGAGAAATGTATGTAAAGGAAAAATCAGTGCTCAAAAGAATAAATGTAGCTGAATCAGCTCTCCTCCCCACATTAGACCACACGTAATAAGGTGGTCCTTGTAGGCAGGATGACACACTCTGGCTCAGGCTTTCAGTACAATAAAAAGTTCCTAAATGTGGATTGAGGCCCGTCTGGCCCCCACATTAAAGTCTTACTTTCAGACCTCCAAAAATGTTTCAACACAAAGTTCATGTAGGCCCCCCTCTGTCGGGCTCAGACCTCTTCGAACACAGTTCACGTGGGTCCCCCTCTGTTGGGCTCGGTCCTCGTCAAACACAATGTTCACATAGGTCCCCCTCTGTCGGGCTCAGACCTCTTCAAACAAAGTTCAACAAAACCTGCACAGGGCTCCTTTCCTCAAGCTTATTACACATCAGGCCTGCCTTAGCCAGGCTCAGACCGCTTTTGGATATCGAAGACTTTGGAATGTGCTTGGCTTTCTTTACAGACCTCCGCAGGACCACTTCAAGGTTCAACTTCCACTATCCCCTTCTCTAGGAGTCAATTTTACTTACTTACTTACAAACAATGCACCTTTCATGGACACTTTCCAGTAGGCTACTTTCTTTTGTCGGACCACTCCGTTACTCAGTATAGATGATACCACAGCTGTCTTCACTTCAAAGTTCATCCACATGTCTGCCTTTCTTCACGTCTCATCCACAAGCGTGCAGCCTTGACTTGTGATATAATGTTGGCACTTCAAACTTTCTTGGACACACACCGATCTTCTCGGGTGGCGCTTACCAACTCACCGGCTGTGTGCGTTTCTTTCCTGGTTTTACGATTTCCAATTCAGAAGTCAAGGTTAGTAACACAGGCTTGGCCTCGCCTCCCCAACTCTGCCGTTCACCCGGCAGGGTCACTGGCGTCCTTGAAACACAATGCAACCTTCACTTGTGGGGTCTGGTCTTCTCCATGTGTCTTTCACGGCCTGTCAGAGGCAACGACCTCCAGTAGGGAACTCTTGGCGTTTTCAACCCGCTGCTCTCGTCCCTTGGTCTGTCACTCTGCTCCAGTAGGTTTGCCTTTGCCCCGGAAGTTCTGCTCATACTTATATTCCGCCTTGCTCAGAGTGTGTCTTTAGGTTCTGCCTTTTATCCGTGTGAGGAGAGCTAATTGGTATCAGGTGTACGCACTTAAAGTCAAATGCCTGACTTTGCCTGACCCGATTAATGGGACATGTCCAGTATGATGTATGAGAGTTAGTCTTGTTACTCTCAGTCACCTTCTTCCTCGGCCCTGTGCTTGTGTAAAAATGGGGGGAGTTGGGACTTCAGAGAATCCAAAAAAATAGGATGGCTTAGGCGAACAAAAAAGGGGGTAATACCGCATCTCACCATCAGCTGCCTCACTCCCACCCCCCGAAGACCTCTCACCCAGGTGAACCTCCCACACTGGTCTGCCCCCAGGAACTGAATCCAAAAGCGATGGCAGTGTCCTGGAGACTAGTGGGCAAGACATCATTTGATTTCTCACACTACCTAAACTAAAGAAACTCGGGTGTTCATCAGGAAGTCTGTGTGAGTCAAAACAAAAAGGCACCATCCCTATCACAAATGCTCCTACATAAAGTCCAGCTACTGTTTGAAATACAGGAGACTGACTCCATTCCCCTGGATGCAATCAAAATGCCTCTCGAGTTGTTTAAAGCAAAGGTTCCATAAAATGTGGGTTCTCCGTACCCTACAGAAAAATCAAATAGTCACATAAGGGGGCTGACTCCCTTCTCCTAGCTGGTTCCCCAAAGTCTTTCCCAGTACTTAATAAGGTTTTTATTTCCCTTATGGCGGTTTTCACAATCTCTGGCTTTTTCACATTGCTTACTCCGCCCCCACTGGGATGATGAAGCCGTTTCTGGAGTCCCTCTTGACTTTCAGTATCACCCTTTTGTAGATTTGGCCTAGGACCTGTATAACAAAATGATTTACAGTTTTCTCTATTTCTTTTTGGTTTACAGTCTCAAAGGATTCTCGATTATCCTGTTTTGTTCCAAGCAAAAAGAAAATGACAACAAAAACGTTTTTTTCTTATTCTCTTGAGGAAGGCAAAATGAAGGTCATAAACTAAAAAGATGAAACTCTTGTCAGGATCTGGTGTTGACCAATCAGCAATGGGTAACAGACTGATGGCAGATGATGATTGGGGTTTGGCTCGATGGGCCAGCCCTAGATGATTCTGGGGTGTTGTCCAAAAGGATCTTCATGTCTCTATAAATGATTTTCCTCCTGAGAACTCTGTTCACATCAATGACGGTCCAGAAGACCCGTTGACAGGTTTTAGGTTTCTTTGGATTGTACTTGAGAAAGTTTCAAGGAGCGTCTGGTTTCCGTAGCCGTACTGACAGCATGTATTCCCAAGGTGAGGGTTAGCTTGGTTACTTTGCTACTCTTAATCTTTGTGCCTGTTCATCGGACAGTTATTTACACCCTCCTGATATTATTGGCACCCTCTGCAGTTCTCTTAAGTTTCCCTTGGCCCTCTCCCAGACTATTAATTCCTGTTACCTGGTGTCAGGAGTTTTTACCAGTTCGGCCAGGGTTTTCATGATGGTCAATCGTCTTTTCCACTCTTGTCGTTGTACATTTCCTGAGCCGACTCCCGGCAGTCAGGAAGCAGACCAGGGACTCCACCTACCTTCCTTGTATAGAATGTCTCTCAATACTGTTCAGGTCTGTGGAAGTGGCTGTGCGAACATGTAGGCTTAGTGGTTTTGGTGTAGAGGTTGGACCGCCCGGTCCACCCACTACTGGTCACTCCACCACAACGCAATCTCCATCCCTCGGAACCACTCTCTGCCGACTTGCTATGATGTTTTCCAAGTGTCTCACAGACAATATACTTCTGGTTAACTGGGGTGTTCTGCTACCTCTCCTCTTGCTCAGCTTCACTTTCACCCACCAGCCGCAAAACGTCATCTGAAATTCTTTTGCCGTTCTGCCTCCATGCAGGACACCTATTCCCGTCTTCGTTGTGAGACGTCCTCGTGTGTTCCCTTGAACCACACCCTCCACGTCTCTATGAAAGCTTCTCGAGCCTGCCTCTGGGTTTTCTCTCATCTTCAATCTTTCGCTGATTCTCGATTTCTTCCACTGGTTTGATTGTTCTCTCCATTTTCTCTCTCTGGTACTCTCTCTGGCACTCTCTCAGGTATTCTCCTTGGTACTCTCCTTGGTACTCTTCTTGGTACTCTCCTTGGTACTCCTCATCGTGCTCCTCCTGGTGCTCTCTCTGGTACTCTCCTCGGTTCCCCTTCCACCTTCGTTTGTTTCTGACGCCCTGATATAGTAAGGCCTGCCCTGATGTAACATCAGTTCCATTGACTACAGCTGTACCAGTACTTTTCCTGGTCGCTTGTAACGTTCTCGAGTGCTTCGTTGTCTTAGTGCCTAAAACATCAGGATGGTGCGATGTTTCACAATAACATATTGTTTTGACATGTGTTTAGACCCCTAAGGTCCAGGTACTATTGTCAGCCATTTGGGTTGGGATTTGAAGGGGCTTTGTTTCCCAATTGTGCCCTTATCCCAGGAGAGGTTTCTCTCTCCCGCATGTTAACACGCTTTGGGGGACTATTGATTTGCAGCCTCATCTACCAAGACGTTCATCAGGTAGTGGAAAGGTTGGATGCACTGGATTTTAAAGCTGCATACATCACAGTGCTGATCCACCCAGACATAGTAGGTCTCTCCTGTTCTAGGACAGGTTTGGGCATTCACATTTATCCCTTCGGTCACAAAGATGCTAAGATCAGTGGCAGTTTTCCTCAGTGGTTGGGGTGAGACTTATTGTTTATCTGGAAAGGAAAACCAGACCTTCATGTCTCTGGATGCCTTGATGCTACTGCTTCAAGGTCTGCACTTTTGTGTACACGGATGAGTGGAGTAAACCCTAGTGCATTGCATGGACTTCAATGGCATTATAGAAGACAAGCTGTCCACCTCTCTCCATCTTGTGTGCTTTAAAGTGAATTCTATAAAGAAGGAGACGTATTCGCGATCGTGAGGAAGTTCTTCTCCCTGTGGTATTTGGGAATGGTGGTCAGCCTGTTATCCTCCTCTATTTAGGATATATTTCCCACCCTGCATCATTACTGGACCTTTCAGAGGTTGAAGAACTTACACCTATGGCAAGCCTTTCCTATAAAGGGACGTTGGTTATAGGTCTGTAATTACTGAAGATATTTTGGTCTAGGGCGGGATTCTTTAAAAGAGGTATGATCCATGAATCTCTAAGGCATTTGGGAATGATTGCTTCTCTGAAGGAAGTGTTGATAATACGAGAGACTATATTAGACAAGCACCCTGTACAGCCCTTCACTACGTGTGACTGACATGGATCCCCCGGCAATTAGTGGGGTTTAAGCTCAAAATTATATTCTTTGTTTCTATTGGGTACAAATGAAGGAGGTGAAACTTTCAAAGCATGCTTGAGAAGATTATGTAATAAGGTATCACTGCCTATCCGAACCTGATTCTCAGGTCGAATAAGATAGTTATTAATGTAAGTCTGTATAATTTTTATTTTATTTATAAAAAAAAGATTATAAGTCATTGCACCATTCAATGGTAATATGATCATTATCGGTTTTGAGAGAAAAATTTCTGTATTCCTCTAAAATTGTGAACATGGCTTTTGAGGAAATAGCTGCTTGGCCAATTGTATCACCTAAATATGTACATTTGGCTGCTGATATTGTATTGCGCCTTTGTATGTGGCGCAAACATTTAGGCTACAGTTATCCAGAGATGAATTCCATCTCCATCTCTGTTCCAGCTTCTGGTGTGATTTTTCAAGGCAGAAAGCTCATCATTAAACTGTACATTGCCTAGATATTTAACATTAATTATTTTAGTTTTCAATTATAGTTTGACTGATATTATTGTTATAGTCATTCACCAAAACGTTAACTGAGTCATAGTTGGCCATTAACTCTTCTGAATTACTAAGAATAGGATTAAGACGGGTAGAGGTCCACTCTTGTTTGTCTCAGCAAGAGATAGACTGAGTCTTATAATAGTAAAAACCAATAGCATGATCTGTCCAATCCACCCGCCTAGAAAAATGGTCTAAAAAGGTAAGGTCTTGCCCAAATGCCCAATCCAAAGTTCGGCCTCTGAAGTGCGAATCAGGTTCAGACTGATAAAACCAAAATCACTGAGCTTCTGCTTAAGAGGAGAGGCTAAAGGGTCTGTTAGATTGTTGAAGTCAAGATTAAAATCCCTTGAAAGCAGAAGACAATTTCATCCAAGGAATTATGTAATTAATCACATTTTCACCAAACAAGGTATTTTAATTTGGGGCCCGATAGACAAGAACAATTTCAAGAGTGTATTGATATTCTATTGTTATACTGAGATGTTAAAAGTGACAGTTTGGGATCTTAAATTTGGCAAACTGAAAGATCTTCATAGTATTTTTATGAATACCACTCCCCACCTCTGCCTTCCAATCTGTTAGCCGTAATCATAGAATAATCCACCGTAAGAACCGCTAATCGCTGGACCTGAAATATCCTGACTCCAGATTTTCGTGATCGGCAGTACATCCAAATTGTAATCTTCGACTAGGTCAAACATTTCTAGGGAATGGGCAGACAGAGAAAGCATTGATAAGAGTTCATTTCAATCCGTCAACTGTAGATTTGATGACATGGTCACCTTGGTTCTCCTTGCCTTCTGGGGAGCTACAAAATGTGTTCAACAAATCAGAAGGTACCAAAGAAAAATCCTTCTCTCCTGGGTTTGTGAGTATAATTTCCAATGTTAATTGAAGCTCCAACATGGCTCTCTGCCACAGGTGCATTAGAACCTAACAGAGACACATTTTAATCCAATTTTGTATTGAGATGAGAACAATATGCTTAGGGACAGACTGACAAAAATGGTCCTAAAGTACGCTTGTACACAATTTAGAGACAGCAAAGAACAATCAGGTATTTAGAATTGCTACTGTTTGATCATTTATGATTGTTCAACAAAGTTGTATTTCGAAGGGAAAAAGAACATTTCGGAGCTAAAAGAATGCTGCATTGTACTGAATAAAATGTACAGTGCAATATTATCACAAAGTGTACCTGGGCTTGTAGATGCACAAAGGTCGTAAGACATTCATTGTTGCAATATGAGGTATTAGCGAACAGAGGTTGATGATATAAGTGGGAAAATTACAGAAAATGTCACATGGTGATGGTGATATGCTGTTGTGTCACCAGCGGAGGGAGAAAGGCGAATAATATCGAAAAGATTTATATGGGGATGACACAAGAGGAGAGGGATAAAATACAGCTGCAGACAAGCTGGAGATGTTTTTTGTTTTTTCAGAGGCCTAGTTCAGTATCTCAGAGGGTCTGACTTTTAGTTAGATACTTGTGAACTAAACCTTTGAGGCATACTGCAGACCGGTTCCAATCACCAGCCCTGTGATTTCCGCTTGTGTTTTTTGGGGCATTTAATTGCACTGCTGGGAGTGAAAGAGTCTTATTTCACGGGCTGCAGAGGCAGATATGTGTGCCTTGGAGAGATTTCGGACACCAGACAATAAGCAGAGGGGGAGACCGTCCTGGTATAAAAAGATTTACAAGGGAAATTGTGAAGCACACAAACCAAGATTAAATGGTATATTATTTAACGTGGAATATTTAGCCTGGCATCATAATTGATTGGCAACAATGTCAAGTTTGATAAAATGGTGCAGCATCTTAAGTTGAACAGCTGGTACGGCTTTATGGTGAATCTGCCACGTTGAAAAATGTAATTGTTTATTTGTTAAACAAGGCATGAGATTTGGTTTCCCATTTGTTGCATGGCCCTGACTTACAATGCGTACAATACTGGAGATCACAAACAAAACAAAGAGGCTGTGTTTTCCCACATTGTAAACAGCTCATACTCTTCAATTCTCTCTTGTTTCCTATCGCTAAATGTTGCAAGGTGGCAAATATCATATTGTCCAATGCGATTTATGTTAATGTCATGCTAATTTCCAGTCCATCATCATGACAACTGCACTAAATGCCTATATGTCCTGAATGTCTACCTAATACGGTTTATAAGTTCTGCTTTATTTGAATGCATAAATATATTTTTGAATTGCATGGAGTGAGCAAGTTTGTTTTTCCTGTGTCTTTTATGGGTATATATATGTGGGCAGCTCTCAGGCCGGATAAAGGCATTTTATCAGAAGCATGACGCTGCTGGTTGAGTTTAGTTTCTCAGCTGTAACAGATTAGCCACGCTCAGAAGCAGCCAGTAACATTGTAAGGACAAGAGAAATATTGATGAGGTTTGTCTTGTGGATTTAAAAGCCTAAATTGAGGCAACATATTTCAGCCTGATGAATTGGTGGTCTCCGAATTTGGTAACCAACGTTTTAATGATTGGTTTGGGGTTGGAACTATTCCATTTGTTTACTTTAGTACTTTTTAAAAATTATTTGTACTTGATTCAAGAAAACTTGAACCTTTACAAAATTCAATATTACATATACACTTCAAAAGAAAAGAGAAAAAAGGAAAAGTCATCAAACTTAATTGATAAACTGACTGATGTCGTTTTGTCCTTATGAATGAATTGAACTATTTACACAATATAAAACAGTGACAGACCGCCTACACACCACATATTAAGTCATGTACTTTAGTAGTTTAGTACCATCCTCGAGTGCAATGATCACAAGTTTCCGAGAGATGGCTTAATTCGACTAGGGTTGAAACTCTGGTCATTTTTTTAACAGTCAAAGCACAGTATTTTAAAGCAAATATAACAAACCAACATGAATTGGTAAAATTACAGGAAACAATCTCACAGTTGAAGAATGATTTGACATCAGAGAGAACATTGACAGGCAATGGTATAGACAATTGAGAAGCTGATTTGATCAAATTGTAAAAGAACAATCATATGTTTTTGGGTGGTGTAACCCAAATACATGCACATTATGAAAGATGCACTGCTGAACAGAGGGGAGCACAGAGAGTTAGAAGCCAAAAATGAATAAATACAACGTTACCTTTGTCAAGTGTCACAAATGAAGGGTGAATTAACTGTCACAGAATTAACCCCCAAAAGCATCAATGTCTGTGCAGAATATAAAGCAAAGGCTACAGCATTACAGAAACTAGTTGAAAGATTGAAATGGCAGTATCACAGGGTCTAAGGGTGCTGAAGGAGCAGACTGACACACAGGCGGCATAGTGATTGCTATAGACTTCTATTTAAGATCGAAATAAAGAGAAAATCTACCTTTCCCATTATCTATGAGGGGTTTCTCTTGCCTCAACTAAAAGTGCTAATGATTGGTAAGGATGTTGTTGCAACTAAAACGAGTCCACTGTCCTGGGTCAAACGTCCCTATCTCTGTCCCTTACACTTATAACTACATTAAAGTTGTACCAATGTTCTCGTCCAGGAGAATATCTCCCTCCACCTGGACTGGATGGCACCAATCTGTTTGCAAGTCTCTCACCAGGGGGAATGACAAGGATTGCTGGCTTTGCATCAAATGTTATTTATTTCCTTGCTCCAGGGGGAATGACTCCCTTCCCCATGATCACTGGTTTGATCTTCTTGGAAACTCAATAACCAGGATAATTACTCCCTCCTACTGGTGTCTGGCTCTCAGTGTTTCCCCCACAAAATGCCAGGCGGAATGCAACCTTTCCCCTGGACTCTCTTTTCACTTGGATTCCCGATTTCATAATGCCTGCGGAATTACTGCCTTGCCCTGGCCTTCCTTGGCTTTGTTCTTTCACAGTTCGCAATACCAGGGGGCAATGTTCCATCTAAACTGTGCACATCTGCACTCTTCAGGAAGGCGGTCCGTCATGTTCTCTTTTGGAAGGCAGTCCCAGGTGTTCATGATTATTTCTTTGCCCATCAGTGCAGGACATTATGGTTCTTTTAGTTGCAAGGTGCTGAGAGCAGTTATATAACCACCCTGTGTGGTACATTTCATATTATTATCCCTTCCTATGACAATGCTGCTAATTAGTCTTTGCTCCCACGATTTGATTGTATTGAGCTGTATCTATTAAGGTTAACGCTGTCATTTTGGATTTGTAAACTTTAAATAGGTTATATTTTATGTTTTTTAAAATGTGTACAAATAAGTCCTCCAAGGTTTTCAGTTGTTTGCCTGATTTTCTTTTAGCTGCTGAAACGATAACCTAGATTTTTGTATTGATCTATTGCATTGTGAGCAATTATAGTAGAATTTTATTTTTTAATGTATGTTTTGTGGTTCTTTGCCTTTAAAACAATTTGATAACTTGAATTTCAGAACGCATGTTGTCAGGCTGCAATGGCTTTCAAGGCCTTTGGATATTGGGCCAGTCTGAAGTATAGTTGAAGATGGTTGAATGATTCAGCTTTTAAGCAGGGGCTGGGAAGGAGATGGTCCTATCCCACCCCCGCGGTAAATAGATCACGTGTAGGCCAAGAAGGGAGAGACCCCCACCAGCAAGGCACGTCCCCTTATGATACAACATAGACATTCATAAGAATGATGCAGCACAAACCCCCCCGAGAACAGACACCATTTTGTATTAGAGCAGACGCCATCTTTTTACTAGGCCCGAAAAATCATCCATCTGCAGCTCGCAGCCCTCCCCTCCCCAGCATCTCTCGCAGAAGGCCCAAGCCATCGCCACCCCAGACTTGCTCCACACGAGCCTTGTTCTCACGAGATCCAGCAATTTACTGTTGCAATTGTTTAGTATCTTTTCCACAGAATGTGCTCTCTGCAGAGCGTTAGACCAAAGCAGGCCCCAGCACAAGTGCCTATCCATTTCCACTAAACTGCCTATGCCCTCTCAACCCCCACCCTGCCAGGCCAGGGTCCTTCAGCCCCGACCTGCCCCATTCCTTTCATGGTGATACACATCTGACCCCCTTGCGTTGACCACTCCAGGACACCCACCACAACTCTAATCCCGCACAGCAGTATATTTTCCCCAGAGCCACACACGTCTGTTTGTATCATGAGGCAGCAGGGAACATAAACAATAGATCAAATCCCCTGAGGGAGACACCTGGGAGCGGGAACACTGGTATCAATGACGCCCTGAATGTAGAGGTCAGAATGCCAATATGTTAGTCCATTTTCTCTAAGTACCCCCATTCATGCAAGGATTTTATGTTCGCCATTATTCTTGCATTATCAGTTCCTGTTGCTTAGCTTAGATAGTTAGTATGTATCTCCTGTTTCACCCTGCCCTTCACCGTGGAGGTGAGCCCAGCTGACCCACGTGCCATCAGATTGACTGGGAAGCAGCAGCCAATTGGGGCTTAGCATCCCCTTTACAGTAGGCTGTGCCATAAGGCCCATCCAGTCCACACTCTGATTTTTTACTATATATGATGACGCCATTCATGACCAAATTGTTTCTTATAATGTGCTGCCTGTGTAATTTTTAGCACAGAGCTCTCGGGCAGCAGAGTTTTTGGCTGGCATTTTTTTATTCTATAAACTTTGTCATCCTTGCACTCATCTCTTGGTCTCGTTCCCTGATGGGGCGTGCTATCTTTACTTTTGCAATTTTATGAGGATACGTGTATGAGTGGGTGACTTCACAGTTTTATTTCAAACCATTTATTTATTTATTGTGCATTTGTTACAAGCTTATACGTCAAGTAAATTGGTGTTGTTGGTGAGTAAGCTTTGAACACATAAATCATTTTCATCTGTGTTTGCAATGCAGAATCCAGCTACTAGGAAGTACAAGGTAGTACTGATTCAGTAAAGACAGAGGGGTGAGTATTATTCAGCCCGTGTACTACCCCTAGTTGACGTAATGTATTAAGTGCCGATAGTAGGTTCTTTGCGTGCATATTATTTCCTGCCCAATTTTCATTATAGTTCTGGATTTCTGGCGCTGAAGTAAGGAACTCACGATGAGAGCCAAAGTTCATACTGCTGGACCGATTAGTGGGACTGTCATCTGCATTTGGATGCCTGATCAGCATCCATTTCTTCAATGTACATCTTTGAAGTGTGTGGCCCCGTTGGGGACTTTTGCTGTTTGTTAAATAAAGTGTTGGGCCAAGTGTTTGGTGGTGAATGGCAGGAATCCATGTTTGGAGCAGTTCTGCAATTTTATCTTCAGTCCTATCTTCAGACCTATTCTGTGTTACTGCCACTTTAAGGAAGTCTCTACATATTGACACGCCTGTACAACGTGTTGGGCTAAGAGGTTGGTGTTCGTTGCTTGGTGCACGGGGGTCGGCTGGAAGATTCTATCTCCTGGCTGAGGTAAGAAATTGCCCGGAGCAGTTGAAGCCCACGCTGAAACCTCGACTGAAACACTGTCCTGTTGCTTACTGTGACTGAACTGGTTGGTATAAGTAAATGGAAAAACAACATCCTGTACCATGTTAAGATGTCCCAGGCTATTTAACATAATTGATTAATCAATTACGTTGCATAAGGCAAGAGGGCTCTGGTTTGTTTGTTTGGTTATTCACGTATTACACGCAACCAGACCCGGAGGTAATAGGGTGCGACAGAAAGGAAATGCAAGGCTTACATAGTTATGCAGTAAACAGGTATGTACAAAAATAATGCAGAGGCTTCAGTATATACAGGCACAAATTGAAGTAAAAATATAACATCTATAGAACTACAGTAATATATCATATACAAGTATACAAGTTGCATAAAACTACACTCTATGGAACAGTAAGAATGTGCTAACTAAGATTACAGCAATATGCAATGGTCAAATATACAAATTATGGGAGGTAGTACTCCTTAGGCTACTTAGATTTGTAGGTGAGCAAGATACCACTTGAGTTACAGGTGGTGACAGGGGTTAATTTTATTTGTACAGTGAGGGGATGAGAGAGAATAAATAATTAAATCCGCATGAACAGAAGCGTTGAGAGATTATGGGTCAGACAAGATGATGTGTTTTATAAAAATGTTCCTAAAGAGTAGGTATGCTTGGTCAGTTCGCAAGTCTTGTGGAAGTGAGTTCCAGGTTTTTGCCGCTTTTACAGGGAAACTATTACCACCAATAGTGGTGAGCCTATATCTAGGTATAGCCAGGCAGTTAGTGTTGTTGGCTCTCGTTGGTCTGGGAGAAGTTCTTCTCTGAAGTTTATCTGTCAGATAGCTAGGGGCAGCGTTATTGAGAGCTTTATGAGTCAGAGACAGTGGGCCTCATCACGAGTTGGGCTGTATTCCCAGCTGTAATACTGCTGACTGTAATAACCCTAGCACCGAACGGCCCGGTGGTATTACCACCGAATCACGGGTTGGGCCTTAACGGAAAATCCCCATTCCTGATTGGGTCCATTGAATCCAATGGGGAATTTTCGGTGCTAATACTGCGGGCTAATACAGTCGGCTGTAATACCGCCGAAAACAAGGATTGTCACCTCCAGAAAAAAGCTGGAGGTAAAACAGCCGATTTAGCGCCCAACTCGTGATAGGGCAAGCCCTTCAATGCAGCAGTAATACCGTTACCACCGCATTTAAGGGCTACAGCCTAACTCGTGATGAGGCCGAGTGTCTTAAGACTTTGGGCCTGATCACGACTTTGGCGGTAACGCCAGTGGTATTACCACCGGCGGTATTAGCCCTACCGCCAAACTCCCCGGAGCTAATAGCGCCGGATCACGAGTTCGGCGGTAATGTAATCCCTCGTTCCCCATTGAGCACATTCGAGAATGCCCCATTCCCCACTGGGCTTAATGGGGAAAATTTGCGCTCTTACCGCCGGCGGATTTCCCGCCGGCGGTAATAGCGCAAATTTTCAGTGGATTTACCCCCAGCCAAGAGCTGGGGTGAAATCCGCCGAAGTCCTGATTTGGCGGACCCTTAAATCTGGCGGTAATAGCGCGACCGCCAGATTTAAGGGTTACCGCCAAAGTCGTGATGAGGCCCTTTGGCTGGAAACAAGTGTAAACACTGCGGTACATGTGAGGCATCTGCAGATTTTTGATACCCTTGAGCCTCCATAAAAACAGCACCTTGTTGCTTCTGTTCAGTCTTGGCAGCAACTTATCCCATGAGCATTGAGGCGTTTGTATGGCGACTGCTGGTTTGTTACCTTTGAGCCTTATTAAACTTCTTAAATTAATGTTGTTTTTACAACCGGCAGCATTTGAATACTTATGTGTGTATCTTTCACTTACAAGGGCTGGTTGTGTTTGTGAGGTGGCTGCGGGTCTTGGTACTTGTGAGCCTCACTAGGAGCTGTTAGTGGATTTGCATATGGAACTCATTAAAAAAAAACTTTTTTTGACCATTGTGGACCTGGTGGCTGTATTGATAAGCAACGTGAGCCAACAGCCGGGGGAAATGGATTCCAAACAAATGGCAGACTTAACCTCCGCTCCACATGCTGAGGGTGATGTTGAATGTTGTGCTTTCCCAGTTGTTAGTGACTTACAAGAATCTAATGTGGCAAATGCAGGGGGAGTGGTCAGCCTGCAAGTGTGACTAACATCTATAATTGTGTCATAAGTGAAGGCACAACTCCCGCAATTAAAAACAGGGATGATTTGGACGTGGGGGGAGATGTTGCAGACAAGGGTAATCATCAAGAAAATGTACTAATGGAAGATATGGTAGGTGAGTCCCCCACATACACAGAGGCAAAGCAGTATGTAACCCACAAAAGTGGATGGATAACCCACCATTTGGAGATCAACAATGAATCAGATCTGGTTCTGGATGTTTCAATATTGGCACCAGTAATCTTGCACAAATTGGGCAACTGAGTACGACTTTCATTAGACTTTAAATGAAACCAGTGGGCCTTACCAGAGACACTTATTGAATCAGAAATGTTGCTACATCAACCTAGCCAATTAGTATTGCAAGGTGATGCAGTGGGTTTGCTGACAAATAAAATAGTTAACGTTTCATCTGATAGTATGGATTCAAATGTGTTAAAAGAGTTTGAAAGGAATGAAGTGGGTGATATTAAAGATAATTTGGTATACCCTTTGAAGGCTCCTTTGCAGGAGATTGCCCGTCTGGAAAGTGCCCGTAATGTTACAAGTGTAGGTGAATTATCTTTTCTAGTGTTAGCCTGACTGCTATAAAAAAATGGACAGATGTAATAATACTTTACATTTTAAAATGCGGGAGGCCTGCACGATACTGAAAGACTTAAGTACCAAGATACATTTTAACAAGGGATTTATTACTGCAACAAACTTGAATCAAAGGTCAACGGAATGAGGCAAGGGCTATAGTCAACTGAAGTTGTAAGCAGTTTGAAGAGTGTGAAGTCCGACAAGCCCCCATGGAAGTCATTGATTGGCTTTCCGCCCCCCTGCCAGGTGAAAGCATATTATCCAATTTGACGGTACAAACCACACCCACTAGAGTTCCACACTATCTGCAACTCTCTCTTACCAAATACTCTCTTTCTAGACCTCTACGCTCCTATGGCACCTACACTCTGTGTGTAAAGTGTTTTGCTAAAAAGAGAACAGGAGGCTGCTCGCTTTCCTCAGCTGGATCCCTCCTCTGGAACAGCCTCCCCCTCCCTCTGCTTCTTGAGCTGGACCTTCTGAAGTTCCAAAAGCAGCTCAAGATTCTCCACTTTTCCTCATCCTTCTCTTCTTCCTTCCTCTGCTAATCCCACAGTTGCTGTGATTGGTGTCTTGGACCCTTACGCATCCTATGGACCCTGACCATTCACACCCAATCTCCCCAGCATCTGTCTTCCTCATTAATTGCCAGGGCACTCCCTCCGCACTGGAGATTTGCACTTTCCACCCAACGCGGCTCCTGACAGCATAGCATTTACCATAACTTTCACTTCACTCACCCTTCGAGCACAGACACCACAGCACTTACCCCACTGCCCTCTTCCTTCCTGCACTTGCACGTTCTAAATACTCACAAGGCATAGTAGGTTTGGGCGTCCCTTTCCCCTCTGTATTTTTTGTATTTAATTGTACTGCTATTCCATGTTCCCTCCCTGCTGCCCTGTGGGCGCTTTGAAACAGAATGTATTTCCTGTATAAGCGCCTAACAAGCAAACAATTAATAAAATAAATGAAATAAAAAGTAAATTGGTACAGGATTTGTCACAGAAAGAGATGTTTCCAATGGTATCTATTCTGGGTCTAAGATTCCCGAGGCAGAATTGGTAAAGTATCTATCAATTTTAAATAGTAGCATTATAGAGCCGCCAATCCTATCCCAGATGTCAATAATATCTCAGGAAAAGACTATGATTGAAAATAAACCAAAATACTGTAAAGCCCCACGAAAGCAATAGGATAACGGGTCTAGAAAATCTTTACACCAATTGAGGCTAAAGGTAGAAGAAACAATTGGGAAACAGGCAGTTTTAATGAGAGTTGTGAAGCCCCCCTTCAAATCAAATATAAACGATCAAGGATTTTGTCAAACATGGGCCACTTTCAACTCCAGTGGTTTGTTGAAAGGCCAGGGCACTCTAACACAATATATGAACCATGTAGTTGGGGGTGATGACTTCCTGGACTTGAGTAATAGTTCTGTGTACCCAAGTTTTGACTACTCCCGTGATCTCGACCAATGGAGAGAAAAATTGAGTGAGGTTAAGGAAGATGAAAGTTGGGTCAAGGTGGGTGAGGGGAAATGTGGGAGTCTGAACGATTTACACTCCAAACCACAGCTGAAGAGTGTGTTTTGTCCAACCAATACCGTTGTGTGGGAGACACATTGCAGCTGAAAGGAGAGATATGTTGATGATATTGTTAACATGGAAAGACCCGGTGTCTTATTTGAACCCCATCAGTGCTTTGTTAGATGCATTTTTAGCTGAATTCTCATATCTTTGCTTGGTGAAAGCCCCGAAGAGGGAGCATACACAATCCCCATCCCCATGTTGGAGGCAGCCGGCTAGTTCGGTGCGGCTTGACGAGTGGATTAGCACGCAGTGAGGTCCCTTCCTCTGATTTTGCTGCCAATGCCGTTGAACTCTGCCGCTGAATGCTGAACTCTGAACGCTGAACACCAAGTCCTGTGGGTGGTATGGACAAGGCGGCTATAGTGGACAGGTGGATGCAGCGGTTTTGTTGGATATGGTCCAGGGCCTCAGAGCTTATGAAGATTGCCCATGCTGGCAAGGTTGGCGAGGCAGAGGGTTGTCTGCGAGTTAAGGTTACGAGAGCCCTAGTCCTTTGCTGAGGTCTCAGCTGATGTTTATGGCAGGTCGGTGATGTTACTGTCTGCCTATTTGCTGTCGGGAGCTGCCAGCGTGGTCAATAGACCGGCAAGCATATGGTGTTCTCCCCAGTGTATTTTTATTGTTTGTGTACTGTTCCTGGTCCATCATGCATAGGACTAGGGCATTTGCTGCGAAGAGCGCCTTTGACCAAGTTTGGGAATCTTACTCACACTCTATAACGGAGAACCTAAACTTAATTAAAGGGATATGCCAGCTTCTGGCTAATGTGGAGTCTAAAGAAGTGGCTTCAGAAGAATCATATTCTATTCCTGGGTGTGTAACTCCCACTAACAGTTGCTTGTCGTTGGTACTTGAAAGAAGCTCCAAGAGAAGAAAGCACCTTCAGGAAAAGAAAATAGAATTTCAGGATGAAGAAGAGGGAGTCTCAATATGTCCGCCCAGTTATGAGCAGGAGGAGTATAGAGGTGAATTCATCACTCAGGAAAAGGATTCAAACTGTACACCTTTTGAGGCAATAATAGACAGAGCCCTCTGCTCCCCAACTAAGAGGATGGATAAGGTAATCGAGGAGGTTCGCACACAGACATCTGATTCTAATAATAATCTGACCAGGGGGGAATATCATAGTGTGAGTTGGCCATCCATTAAGGAAAAGATCTTTGAGGACCTTATCCAAGGCCAAAAGTATGAATACTTCACCCGTTCGGTAGTATCTTTTGATAATATTGTACCCCCTGACGCCCCCACACCCCGCTAAAGTTGATAAACAATGTAAAACGGACGGAAATCCTGTTCAAAGTCCTTCACTTATGAGACATATAGCTTGTCAGAGTAACGAAACAGGTATCAAATCTCCACTTGTTAAAACTGATAATCAATGTGAAACTGATAAATACCCTGTTGTGAGTACTCTACCTATGAGCAATATAGAGAGCAACTCTGATCAAACAGTCACAAAAGTCCCTCTTAGGAAGGGTAGGGAAGACAATATGGGAAGGCCCCCGGTTTGGACAATATCCCCAAATTGCTTGCAAACTCGGGATGCACAAGGTAAC
The DNA here is from genome assembly GCF_040938575.1 of Ambystoma mexicanum. Taxonomy (NCBI): domain Eukaryota; kingdom Metazoa; phylum Chordata; class Amphibia; order Caudata; family Ambystomatidae; genus Ambystoma; species Ambystoma mexicanum. Next base: position 1,375,028,903 of record NC_090932.1, read on the forward strand.
CACCATCCAAAGTGCCCAGGGATATAACGACTTGTACTGGTAATATGAGAATTCCCTGCATGGGAATGCTGCCCACTTAAGAAAAACACGTGTATGCCTGTGATCTAGGACTCTAACTTAAGAGAATGTGTTATGGAAAATAGATATGTCATATTGACTGATGTTCCCAGATCTATGTACTGGGAATCTAAACAATCACTAAGAAATAAAGTATTTCATTGGTTGCAAGCAAAAGCAGGGCTAGGATGCATTTGAATGCAGGATCTTCGATTCTTACAAAGAATACAAGTCAAGGAATGGACCACAGATAATAAGCTAGACTGTATTGTTGTAGGCTGTGGATTTAGCAGCCTCCTGGCATTTTTAAGCCGTTGTAAAAGTATGTGGAACTCCCCTTCTTTCTCAAATGTTAGAATTGTGTTAGGTGACAAACAATTTTAATTTAAAGTTAAAACTTTAAGTTGTTCTCTGTATTTGTAACAGTTTTTGTTTGTTTATTGACCTGGAACCTTTAAGCCACTGGGTCAATTTATGCGCTACGCAAATTAATTTCAATTCAATTCAATAGTCAGGGATTTTAACTCAGAGTGCCTGGATGATCAGTGGTACTGGAAGCCAGATAGGGTTCCCCTTAATTGTTCAGCGCAGAGAGACATTCCCCCAAATTTCTCATGGTACAATAATCAGTGGAGAGCTACTCTGGATTATGTTTTTGTTTCAACAGATTTACACGCTAGGGGAGGAGGTCTAGAGATATTACGCACAACTTCAAGGAACATTGTATGGTGGTATATGCGGCCACTATAACTAAATTCAAAACAAATGCAGTAACAAATCTAAATTTGGAGATTAATCCTAGGGACAACAGTGTGAGATGGCGTCATGAAATTGAATCTCTAGTTAATGGGGTAATTGCGGCTCAGTATAATAGTACTGATAAAGTATTATGCAAAGCTATGGAATTTGAGCCTATGATTCGATCTGTAAGAGGATTCAATTCAACACTACAGCTAAGTCAATGCCTAGTCTGGGATACTGAATGGAAACCCTTATTGATATATCTTTATGTCCAGTTCATGCGTTCTGGATGACTACCCCTATATAACACCCCTCTCTTGGAATCCCCCTGACCCCACTGAGCCAAGAAGTAGTTCTGTTTTGCAAGTTTAAAGGTTTATTTGATAACTTAAACAATATATATATATATATATCACGCTTTATAATAAATTAATAATTGAATATCACACTGAATCTGAGCAGTAATCAATAATGGATAGTCTGGCACTAGCACACTTGTGAATAGGAACAGAAGAATAAGGTGGTAGAGAATGCTTTATATAAGTTCAGATGGATGTAATGTTGAATGAAAAATGCAATACAGAAAATACTCAATATGATTTCAACAAAACAATGTAATCACTTTTCTCTGGCAATCCCCTCCCCCTTTATGCAATGCAAGGAAATGGAAGGAAAGCACACAGTTCTCAGAAATGCAATCAAATGTAATTCAGTTCACCCCAGCAAGCTTAGACTACAGATCGGAGTTTTAAACACAGGCCCAAAATGCTTTTACATGTGCTGGCAATGAAGTGAAAAATATGCTAAAATGCTTTTAATTCCCTCTAGAGGTTCAGGGTGAGTGGTGTCAAGTTAATATTAGTCCAGGCTCACTCTAGCAATGATTCTGGGAATGATTGGCAGGTTGCAAACGACTTTCTAACAGTTCTAGCAAGAAGCTGCTGTTTTCACACGTGGAGGAATTTGCAAATCGCGGCAAATTCGCGATTGCGTTTTTCGCGATTACAGAGGAACTACAAGGATTAGCACTATCGTTTTGGGGTCCTAGGACAGCCTAGGATCTCAGCTTCCAGATGAAAGTTACTGCAAGTCTCTAGGACAAACGGTCACGGAGATATGAGCGATATGGTAAAGGTCGTTTTTCAGATTTGAAATTTTAATGTTCAAAAAGACAAGTGACAGCTAGCAACTAGAAAATGACAGGTGACAGTTAGGAGGCAGTTCTACTTAGATTAAAATAGCTTGAATTATATTATTTTAACTAAGAGATTGGTTCTGCACAGTTTTGCTAGGTACTCACAATATATTTTTGAAATAAATGGGTCTCGCCACGGATCTGGTCAGGTTTTAGACTGGACTCTGGTCTGGTCTCGGCACTTCACAGTGATCTGGGTCAGCTCTCTGGTTCTGCTAACAGCGGTCTGGGTCAGCTCTGCTCTCTCTCTGGTTCTGGATATTGATAGATTTGAAGTCTGGATCTCTGGATGTGGTATGGTCCGGCAGAGCGTCCCGCACCAATGGATTTGAAGGTCACTATCTGTCCTGTCTGTCTGCTTTTATGTGTTTTGAAAATGGGTGTGTGTGCAGCATCACTAGGCTCTACCCCTCTCCACTTGTCATTGGCCACTTCATCCTCTTCCCCTTGATTGGGGGAATGAAATTAAGTGTCATCATGATGAGGTCTGTTTATGATACAGAGAACCCACCCCTGTCAAATCACACACAATCTATATTTTGACCCAAAAGACATATTTGCACAGGTACACATTTGTTTAAAATTACATGCACCCATCATGCATTACAGGAGGTATACCCTGTCCAAATCTGCTCTTCCTGGGAGCTTGCATTCAGAAATGGCGACATTTGCACTTTTTAACTGGTTTCGCAATATCGGACATTACCCCAAATTTATACACATGTGCGCAAGGGGTATGGACATTACTTGATGAAGTGTCAGATTTTTAACATGCATACATTTTAAGTAATAACCTCTTAACTGCTAGCTTGCCCCCAGATCATGCCACCGGATTTAAAAACCTCTTAAAATGTGGGCAGAAAAATCACAAGAATTATGGTATCATTTAAATAATTTTCACAAGTCCGTACTATGAGTTATTCATCTTTTTCTAAAACCATATTCTGGCTACAGGGGTGTGGTTTCCCCCCAGCACAAGGTTGAATTTCTGGTTTTTCCAGTTCTGCCAAGCCAGCTTGCTCTCACAGGCAATGCTCCTCCCCTTTACTTCCTGGAGGAAGCCACTTTTTACAGCCCCCATAATAAAACATTTGCCTGAGTCAGGACAGGGCTTTGTTCAATTTCCTGCAGAGCCCAGGTAATTCAATCAGGGAAGTGTCATATCCCTTTTGGTGGGAGCAGCAAAAGGGCAGCTAGGCCTGGGAACACAGCTGTTGTGCAAGTCTCATCTCCTGTCGGGGGTAGCTGGTGGGCAGAATTCAGTTCCTTAAACCAGGTTTCAGATAAAATGTCACTTTTGTTCCCCAGTTTAAGTCAAGACAATTTTTTACATATGCAGCTAGGATGCTGATTCTAAATTTAAACTATGACATTTAAACAATTGCAACCTATGTGACACTCAAAAGTAGTTCACTCATTTCTTTTAAACATTTTCGATTTTTGGTACTTTTAAATCCAGTTTCAGTAAGTCACTTCAGAATATAACATTACATTGGATCCACCTCTCAGTAAGTCTTTCTTTGGCATGGTTTGGGTTCATTTATTCAGTTTTAAACAAAACAAAAAAATCTGGTGGTTTTAAAATGCCGGCTTTCTGATAGTGGTGAGTACTGGTACCGCACCCATTTTTGGGATTTAAGAAATGAATTCCCCACAATTCTAGGTTGCTTTTGGCAATCAGCATTGCCATTCCCAATGGTTTCAGACTACTGTGTGGGTAGTCCAATGGTGGTTTTAGGCAGTGCCCTTCTGTGCCCATAACATCGGCAAAAATGGGTGGCAGCCTATTCTTCATGCATTTCCCTGTGCATTTTCTGGGAAGCTCTGGCCATCATGATGTTTTCCATGTCAGTACTGCACAGTTTTGAGGTAGGGCTCGGATGCATGGGTAAAAACATCCCACAAGCCCCCCTCTTGCGATGGCCATTCGGTTTCACTGATGGAACTCGCAAGATCTGGGATGTTTCCTCATCTTCTTCCGATAGATGGCACAGTTCAGCATCTTTTCCTCCATCCGGTACTGATCGATCGGTTCTCCTCGCCGGTCCTGATGGGAATATTGGGCGGTACCCCGGGCCCCTTGCGTCTCGAGTCCCGGTCTTCGGATCGTCCTCCTTGGCCCGTCTCCAGGTTTTCTTTCTCCTAGGACGACAAAGGAAGAGCAGCAATACCTATTCATAGACATTTCTTCCCCACCATTGATATAGTGGGGTGGCATATAAATTTATAGTCAAAACATATGAACATGCACATTTCTTTTTGTATTCAAAAACCAAAACACCCACATTGAGAAACTCAGAATTTGATAGGTGATATGTAGGATATTTTAAGTTAGAACTGAATTAATCTGAGACAGTACCCTCTAGGATTCCAGAGGATTCCTCCAGTTGTTGCAGAGTGTGCCTGGGATGGCAACACTTCAACTGGTTAATGTGGACCCACTTGTCTTCCCCCTCTGCCAAACCGCCTTTGGGGATGCGGATCTTGTAGGCCACAGGGGAGATTTTGTCTATAATCTCAAAGGGTCCCTTCCATGTAGGCAAAAATGTTCGCTGTTTGGCCTGGTTCCTTTGGAAATTGTATAGATAGACCCGGTCCCCCACCTGATATTCCTTCCTGGAAGTTTTCAGGTCATAGTGGGTCTTCATGCTATCAGCTGATCTTTCTAGATTCCGCTGAGCATAAGCAAACGCATGTTGAAGGTGTTTCCTTAAATTCTCCACATACTCATGAGTTGTGGAGGCATTTATTAGTGTCTGCTCTTGGGTCCTGTAGAGCAAATGCTGAGGAAGCACCATCTTGCGCCCAGTCATCAACTCAAATGGTGACATTTTGGTTGCAGATGAAGGGGTAGATCTGATGGCCATTAGTGCCAGAGGTAATCGGATATCCCAACTTGGCCCAGAATCTGCCAAAAACTTCTTTAATATGCTCACAATGGTTCGGTTATATCTCTCTACTGCCCCAGAAGAAGCTGGCCTGTAAGCAATATGCAACTTCCTTTTGACCCCCAGTATTTCCCACATCTTTGTCATTACTTCACTGGTGAAGTGGCTACCCCTGTCTGACTCAATCCTTTCAGGTAGACCAAAACGGGAAAAGATGTGGTTAATCATCAGGGCAGCTGCAGTTTCTGCCTTGCAATTTGGGGCTGGGAGACATTCCACCCACTTGGTAAACAAGCATGTCACAGTCAACATGTACTTATTCCCCCTAGCAGAGCGAATCACGGGGCCTACAAAGTCGATTTGTAAATCTGACCATGGCCGTGTCATCCCCCTCTTTTGGAGAGGCGCACGGTGCGTGAGGGATGATGGCTGAAATTGTGCACACACAAGACACCCCTTCAAGTATTGGTCGAGGTCCTGCCCCATGTGTGGCCAGTATGCAACCTCTCTTAAGATTTCCAATGTTGTGTGAAACCCCCTATGACTGGCGGTGGCCGCATCATGGGCGTGACTTAACATCAGGCTTCGGAATGAGGTAGGAACCACCCACTGATCGTGGCCAGCTTTGGATTTCCTTACCAGCAAACCGTCTTGGATGCGGAACATTTTTGGACATTTCATCAACACTCTTAGGTCCTCTTTCCCAATGTAATCGGGATCCGTCAGGGGAAAGTTCTCAGGGTCCTCAAGGTGTTGGTAAAACTTACCAATAATTGGATCCCCCTTCTGAGCGGTAATGAAATCAGCATCAGGGGTCTCCTTACTCCATTGTGCAATTGAAAGGTCGTTGTGAGCATTTGTCTGGGACCTAGTGATAGCAGTGACCTGGATTTCCCCCAACAGGGACTCAATCTCAATTAGATCCCCTTGGATGGCCCCGGTTTTGGCCAGCTGATCAGCTAAGTCATTTCCAGTTTTGTCTGGTCCCTCTACTTTGGAATGACCCTTGATCTTTTTCCAATAGATGGTCATCTCATTCGAGGTGACCAGATCGTCAATGTTTTGGATCAACTTCCCATGTTTCAAGGGTTTGTTGTTAGCACATAACATGCCTCTGGTTTTCCAATTAACCAGGTGCTCCACGAACCCGTTCCGTACATAATCCGAATCTGTGATTATAACCAGTTCGTGGAGTTGATGCTGGACAGCAGTGAGGATGGCCTGATGCACAGCCATCAATTCTGCCACCTGACTACTTCGGGGACCAATTTTGCACCCAGCGGAGGGTTCTGGGAACTCCTTCACCCATGCATTCCCTACGCCGGCCACCAGTTCTTTTTCCCCGTCGTTGTCAACATGGTAAGAGCATCCATCCACATAGACAGTGGGCATTCCCTCACACTTGTCTTCTTCAAAGACTTTGTGTGGGGAATTAAGGTATGCCTCCATGTTGTCCTTGATTTTTAGACTTTCGTCCTCGAGACAGTTTTCTCTGGCACAATCATGCAAGTCAGCCAGACCTTGCGCGAGGGGACTCTTCTTGTTTTGGCCATATCTGACCTCCACAGGAAAGCCTTGCATTGACAGAATCCAGGAAGTAATTCTGGAATTACTCACATTTCCGGCCCGGATTCTATCACTTTGGAGATATTGCAGAGGCTGGTGTGGAGTCTCCACTATGATGTGTTCCCCCTGGATAAACGGGCGGTAATTCTTCAATGCCCACACCGTTGCCAGGAGTGCCTTCTCACAATCGTTGAATTTTTCCTCCACAGAGGATAAAGTTTTGCTCGCATAGGAGATTACTTTATTGACCTTGTCATGCTTTTGGTATAATACTGCCGTCAAGCACGTATTAGAGAACCCCGTCTCCAGGAAGAACTCCTTGTTTCTGACAGGGTAAGCTAGGCAGGGCGCTTGTGAGAGGCGTCTTTTGAGTTGTCTTACTGCCTCGGATTGTTCTGGACCCAATTCCCACTTGACCCCCCCTTCAAGAGATGAACCAGGGGTCTGGTGATCTCTGCGTAGCCCTCAATGAACTTTCTGCTGTAATTAGTCAGTCCAAGGAGGCTCCTTAGTTCCCGCAGAGTTGTGGGGTCTTTCAGTTTCTGAAGTGCTTCCACTTTCTTTTCCTGGGGACAGAGACCCTGAGGAGTAATCTCATGCCCCAAGAAATTAACACGGGTTCTACACCACTGTGCTTTCTGAAAGGAAGTTTTGCTCCGGCGGCCCTCAACTGTGTCAGAACATAACGGATCTCCGCTATGTGTTCCTCCACAGATAAACTTTTGATGAGGACATCATCTACATAAGCAAGGTTACCCCTCGCACCCAGGTCGGGCATGGCTTTATGTAGGAAAATATTGAACTCATTACCGGAGTTAAGGTATCCGAAGGGAGTCCGGGTCCATGTATACTGCTGGCCCCCAAAGGTAAAAGCCAGCTTGTATTGGTCCTCCCTGCTGACAGGCACGGTCCAGTATCCATTGGTCAGGTCTATTGCAGTGAATACCTGTGACCCCTGGATCTGGGCCAGCCCTTGGTCAATGTAGGGCAGAGGCCATCGGGAAGTATGGACCCGTTTGTTGAGCTCCCTAAGGTCAGCGCAGAGTCTCCACTGGCCGTTTGGCTTCAATATTCACCGCACCGGTTTATTGAAGGTGCTGTGGACTGGACGGATTATTCCCCTGGACTCAAGGTTCTTAATTATTTCAGTAAGGGACTCCATGGATGCGAGAGGCAAACGATATTGCTTCACAAACACTGGAGTCATGCCAGGGTCCGTGGGGATTGTTGTTGTGTGGATGTCGGTGCGGCCACAGTCATATGAGTCTACCGCAAAGAGATCTTGGAAATCCAAGAAAACTTGTTTCAACTTTTGATTTTGTTCCAGAGTCACACAGGCATCAGCTAGGTTGACTCTCTCTTCCACCATCTGCCTGAAGCCTGGAAAGACTTCTGGTTTGGCTATTTCAGCGGCCTCCTCCAGCTGGGTGGAGAAGTCCCTGGTCAGAGTGCTGATTTGGACTGGAGGCTTCAGGTGGGAAAGGCAGCCCTCATGGACCTGGAAAATCACCTCATCCCTCCTGAAGTCACAAGTCACATCTTCCTTACCATAAGGGCAAGAAGTGTACACCAGGAAGTTCCCCCCATGCCGGGTAAAAATCCTGTCTGGTGTCGTATTATCATCACTGTCACTGTCAAAGCAGTCCTTGGGGATTGGCCCTAACAGTTCATTACCTAAATCTATGGAAAAATGTCGGTCATCAACCGCCATTCCAATAATGGTGCCTGCGGCTAGAGTAATACTCTTTAAGTCGCTGTTATCCACCTCTATTGGAATGGTGTCATGTTCTATGTTGACTAATGGAGTTGGGTTTACCCCCAACCCTTGCTGTTGGAGAGAAGCGTTTAGATGTATGTAAGCATCAGGGTTTTTCAAATGTTGTCCTCTTTTAAGTTTCACTTCCAGGGAGAATTGTCGGGTCCTTTCTGGGATGGTGACTTCCTCTTTAATCTGAATTTCAACTGCATAAGGTAGCAATTGAGCTGACCTAAATGCTTTTTCTGGATCATCAAAGCCCATGGGATTATCCGCTAATCGGGACCAAGCTTTAAAGTTTATTAGGTCCAAACTAATGGCAAAGCGATTGAGAATGTCACTGCCTAAGTAAAAGGCAGCAGTGACGTCTCGCACGACCCAACAATTATGGACTATGCTCTTGTTGCCAATGGAGATTTTGAGCATACACCTGCTTGGCAGGAGATGTTTGGAATTAGGCGCTTCCAGGTCCATTTCCCATTTGTCTATCAGTTTGAATGTGGGAATGGCTGGATCTTTTGGGAGTTGGCGGAACATGGCTTCGCTGATGAAGCTCTTACCGTTGTTCACACACACTCGAGCGAGAACAGAGTCCTTCCCATCATTTAATTGGACAGGGATGAACAACTGCTCTCCAATTTGCTGAATATCAGCCAGGCTCTGAGCTGATTTCACATCTTTCTGGACTATAGGAGTGGGAGTTTCTGATTGTGGATTAGTATAGAATCTCAGAGTGTTTCCTTCCAGCGTGGAGTACCACTTTAGACTGGAAGGAAGGTTGATTTTCAGAAATAGAGAGGACCCTCCATCACCAGTCTGTTGTCCTACTGCTATTACTGTCACGTCTGGAATTTGGCTATTCTGGAAGTGAAATTCTACTTGGTCAGATTTTTGTTCAACCATGTGGCAGGTGCCGTTTAAACTAACATGGTTGACACTCTGTTTTAATTTTATTGGTCGGCTAGTCTGGGTCCAGAGGACCTTGTTTACGCAATCTATTAAGGGTGACAACCTCCTCAGGAGGTCATTCCCCAGTAAACAAGGGGTGCCCTCTGGAGTCACTACTATGACCGGGTGTTTCACCTTGTGTCGCCCGATCTTAATGTCCAAGTCTGCAGTCCCCTCAACGGGAATTTCCTTCCCGTCAAAGTTCTGCAGTTGTCCAGGAAGAGAGGTGAGAGGAATTTGGCAATTCTCTCCCCTTCCTGCATTCAGTTCGTCAAAGGCCCTTCTGGACAGAAGGGTAGCTTGAGATCCAGTGTCCACCAGTGCCAAAATTGTACCCTGCCCCTGTACTTGTACCGGGGCGTAGTAACTTCCCTCCTTCTCCTCAAGGGGGCACAGATAATGCACATTTTTGGACAACTGGTGGGCTAACTTTCTGGTTTTGGACATCGCTAGCGAAGAGATTTGGGCAGAATTCTGTGGAGAGCCTTGGGAATCTGAAAGAAAAAGTTGGCAACTGGAGATCAGAGCCATTGTGGGTTCCCCTGGCTCCGGGCCACCCCCCCCTTTTTGGAGGCAGTCATCAGGATGGGTTTGAACCAGGGGATTTTCTTGCGGTTGGTTCTGGGATGAGATGGTGGGCGGCGGTAGCTCAGTCTCCACATCTCCCCAGTCTGGATTTGCATCCCTAGGGACCCATTTTTCTTTGGGAGGAGTTCCCCCCTCTCTGAAGGAGAAGATCCTTTTCCCAGGATCCTCTGAGGATCCCTCTCCCTCAAATTGGAAGATCTGTACCTCCTCCTCAAACTGAGTCTGTTTGGGTCTTTTGTTTCTCCTACCCCCCCTCTGCTCCTTAGGAGGCAGACTTTCAGGGGCAAGAGATTTTGTTTCCGGTTCCTGGGTTTCCAGGGGCTGTTTACAAGTGAGGAAGGAAGCTTCCTCCAAGGCTTTACACCCCCCTTCCCCTTGTGCCTCATCCCTGGGAACCGGTGAGTTATCGGGGTGCTGCCCCCGTCATTGTTCTGGAGCACCAGGTCCAGAGTTGGGTGCGTTCTGCGCCGGCATGCCGATCTGAGGGTTCTGCTGAGCCCTCAGTATGTGACCCAGATCCTGCGCCATGTTTTGAACCTGGCGCTCTAACTGGGAAACCCGCTCAGGCTGATACGGGGCCCTGTTTTCTCCCCTGGGCTGATCCCGGGAAGGGTAGCTATCCCTTCTTTGGTAGTACCCCTGGTTGGGAAGATTTGGATACCCCTCCACCCTTGGCCTCCCCTCTCCCGGATTCGGTTGTCTGGGCTCAGGGAATTGGGGAAAGAAGGATGGATGATTTTGGGGCTGGAAGTTGGGTGGATACCTGGGGAAGAAGTTCTGCCCAGGGTTTGGTGAGTTTCTGCCCTCCTGTGAGAAGTTGGGAGGGAAGTTCTCTGGGTTAGGTGCTTGGCTGGATCCCCCCCCTTGGGCTGGAGGAGTCCACACATAACCCAGGATGGGTCTGTTTCCCTTGTAACGGGGGCTTACATAATCAGGAGAGCGAGGGACCCCATTTCTGGGGCTGCCTCCCTGGCTCCCTGTCTGTGACTGGCCCGAGGACCTTCTGGGCCTAGCATTATTAGGTGCAGGTAGGTTTTTAGGCCCCCCTATCTCCAAATCCAAAACGGGGGTGACCTTTACCTCTGCCACCTTGGCAGCAGCAGGGGTGTTGTTGGCTTTGGGGTTTTTGGGCGCATTATTTTTATTTTCTATTGGCTTCTGCACCTCATAGATCCGGGTCGCCTGTTCAATGACCCAGTCTAAAGATCTTTTCTCGTGAAAATCCCTCACAAGCTGGGTCATTATGTATTTGGGCAAGGCATGGAAAAACGTATTAATAAAATCTCTGCTATCCGTGCGCACCCTTCTTGTGGTCTGTGCAAAAGCACGCTTTAACTCCTGCACAAATTCTTGTGGGGCCTGATCCTCCCCACATTGTAAATTGTAGGCTGCCTTGCGAGCCTCTTGAGGATTTCTATGAGTAGAAAAATGTTTCAGGATGGCCGCCTTATAGGTGGACCATCTTAAATGATTTTTGTCCTCCAGCCCCGCAAAGAAACTGGAGTATTCCGCGGAGAAGGTCCACTTTACATATTGAATACAGCTTTGGCTGTCCTTCAAATGGAAAGTCTCCATCATTTGCTCATAGAGCTCCAAGTGTTCCCAAACAGAGTACTTGGCGTTCTTATGATAAGGCGTGATGACACTCCTGATTGCCTTAATATGTTTCAATGGATCCTTAAGCAAGGCCCTTTTTGCCTTATTGGCCTTTTTGGTTCGGGTAACCCTGGTCCATTCATCTTCTGACTCAGAGGCACTGCTCCCAGAGGTTCCCGTCTGTTCTTCCAGGTTTTCCCGGATTCTGCGAGCCTGGGAATGGCTGGCAGAATGTGGGGACCTGGTCTCCTGTGTCCTGTACCGCTCAGAGGAGTCTTCAGATCCCTCCTTGCTGCCAGGATTTGATGGGTACCCCCCCCACTGACCTAACTGGGCAGAGGTTTTCAGGATGCCCTTAATGGGCCTACTCTACTGGGGCTCCCCATCAAATTGCACTGTGCTTGGGTGCCCATACCCGGATGCCCGCCCATCCATTCCTGGGAGGTACTGGCCTGTGAGCCCCATGCTTCTGGCTGGATAGTAATCTGCCATCCCTGTGGCCCGGTGCTCATGTGCGCCAGGGGAATGGGGGTGGCAGAGTCCAGGGACTGAGAGATATAAAGGCCTCTGGTACTAGGGCTCCTGAGGTTATGCTCATGAGTCTCCCTCTCCCAGCGAACCTGGTCTCTATCCGCCCCTGCTCCCTGTTGCAATGCAAGAGCCTGCGCTTTCAGTTCCTCAGTTAAGGCCTTACTCGACTCTATCAGTCTCTCCTGCATCGCTACCTTTTGCTGGAGCCTATCATTATGCTGGCAGAGGGCCTCATTCTCTCTCTGCGTTTCCTGATTGGTCCTGGAGCACTGGGCCAGTCTTTGCTGCAGGAGGGTTACCTCCTGAGTCCCATCCCTACTGGCCTGCTCCTGTCTTGCCAGAGCCTCCTCCACCCTCCTGGTGTGCTCTAGCAAGTCCTGGTGTTCTTTTTGGAGGTCACCTAGTCCCTGGTGGGCCAGGTGATTTTCTTCCATTTTTCTTCTTAAGTGGCAGACTTCCTGGCCTAAGGTGTCCCTTTCCTGACCAAGAGCTTGAATTTGTGACGCCAGGTCGTCCCTTTGCCTTTGGAAGGCACCAGCTTTCTGGCGCTCCTGATCAAACTCTGCCTGGGTATCCAGGTCTTTCAGGATCAGTTTATTGCTCTCCTTTTTCTCTCTGTCTAGTTGGATTTGCAGGGTGGCTACCTGCTCTGTGCATGCCCTGTTGAAATTGATCTGTTGCTCCAGCTTTTTCTGGCTCTGCAGTAGGGAGTCCAAACTGTCTTGGCGTTCCTTCTGAAAAGCCAGAATTCTGGCATCCTGGTCTGTCTTTTCCTGTTGCAGTATATCCATGTCCTCTTTTATTTTAATGATATACTGTCTGCTGTCATTTTCTGACTCCTGGCTCCTCTGCAGCCTCTGCTCAGAAGAGTCCAGATCAGATTGGACCTTCTCTAACGCCATCTGTCGCTTATTTGCCAGATCTTGGCTTTCAGTACATTTATCCTGCATGTCTCCCATATATAGGTACAGGTATGCCGCTATCCTAACCATCTTGTCTTGTTCATCCTTAGCTTTAGGAGCCATGTATAGTTCACTCAGGGCCACATGTAAGGGACCCTGATCTCTCCATGTATCTGACCCTGTTTCCGTGACCTGTTGCGTGATGGCCTGCAACCAGACCATGCGGTCCTGGTGAGTCCACTCACCTCTCACAAATAACTTATGTAAGAAGCACTCTCTGGCTATTTTCATGTCTACTAAGGTCGTCATTCTAGAGATTGAGTTCCTTCCTGACTTACAGAAGTTTGTATTTTATTTTTGCAAAACAGACCTTTTCCTTAGAGCGTTCCTTTGAGGAGTGCTTTACAGCGTAACACAGCGTGGTGATCCGACCGGATATGTGTATCTGGTCAGCTGGCACACTGTATTAATCTGCACAAGTGATAGATCTAACCCAAACGTCCGGCACGAGCCCCCAATTTGTAAGAGGATTCAATTCAACACTACAGCTAAGTCAATGCCTAGTCTGGGATACTGAATGGAAACCCTTATTGATATATCTTTATGTCCAGTTCATGCGTTCTGGATGACTACCCCTATATAACACCCCTCTCTTGGAATCCCCCTGACCCCACTGAGCCAAGAAGTAGTTCTGTTTTGCAAGTTTAAAGGTTTATTTGATAACTTAAACAATATATATATATATATCACGCTTTATAATAAATTAATAATTGAATATCACACTGAATCTGAGCAGTAATCAATAATGGATAGTCTGGCACTAGCACACTTGTGAATAGGAACAGAAGAATAAGGATGCTTTATATAAGTTCAGATGGATGTAATGTTGAATGAAAAATGCAATACAGAAAATACTCAATATGATTTCAACAAAACAATGTAATCACTTTTCTCTGGCAATTCCCTCCCCCTTTATGCAATGCAAGGAAATGGAAGGAAAGCACACAGTTCTCAGAAATGCAATCAAATGTAATTCAGTTCACCCCAGCAAGCTTAGACTACAGATCGGAGTTTTAAACACAGGCCCAAAATGCTTTTACATGTGCTGGCAATGAAGTGAAAAATATGCTAAAATGCTTTTAATTCCCTCTAGAGGTTCAGGGTGAAAGGTGTCAAGTTAATATTAGTCCAGGCTCACTCTAGCAACGATTCTAGGAATGATTGGCAGGTTGCAAACGACTTTCTAACAGTTCTAGCAAGAAGCTGCTGTTTTCACACGTGGAGGAATTTGCAAATCGCGGCAAATTCGCGATTGTGTTTTCCGCGATTACAGAGGAACTACAAGGATTAGCACTATCGTTTTGGGATCCTAGGACAGCCTAGGATCTCAGCTTCCAGATGAAAGTTACTGCAAGTCTTTAGGACAAACGGTCACGGAGATATGAGCGATATGGTAAAGGTCGTTTTTCAGATTTGAAATTTTAAAGTTCAAAAAGACAAGTGACAGCTAGCAACTAGAAAATGACAGGTGACAGTTAGGAGGCAGTTCTACTTAGATTAAAATAGCTTGAATTATATTATTTTAACTAAGAGATTGGTTCTGCACAGTTTTGCTAGGTACTCACAATATATTTTTGAAATAAATGGGTCTCGCCACGGATCTGGTCAGGTTTTAGACTGGACTCTGGTCTGGTCTCGGCACTTCACAGTGATCTGGGTCAGCTCTCTGGTTCTGCTAACAGCGGTCTGGGTCAGCTCTGCTCTCTCTCTGGTTCTGGATATTGATAGATTTGAAGTCTGGATCTCTGGATGTGGTATGGTCCGGCAGAGCGTCCCGCAGCAAATGGATTTGAAGGTCACTATCTGTCCTGTCTGTCTGCTTTTATGTGTTTTGAAAATGGGTGTGTGTGCAGCATCACTAGGCTCTACCCCTCTCCACTTGTCATTGGCCACTTCATCCTCTTCCCCTTGATTGGGGGAATGAAATGAAGTGTCATCATGATGAGGTCTGTTTATGATACAGAGAACCCACCCCTGTCAAATCACACACAATCTATATTTTGACCCAAAAGACATATTTGCACAGGTACACATTTGTTTAAAATTACATGCACCCATCATGCATTACAGGAGGTATACCCTGTCCAAATCTGCTCTTCTTGGGAGTTTGCATTCAGAAATGGCGACATTTGCACTTTTTAACTGGTTTTGCAATATCAGACATTACCCCAAATTTATACACATGTGCGCAAGGGGTATGGACATTACTTGATGAAGTGTCAGATTTTTAACATGCATACATTTTAAGTAATACCCTCTTAACTGCTAGCTTGCCCCCAGATCATGCCACCGGTTCTAAAAACCTCTTAAAATGTGGGAAGAAAAATCACAAGAATTATGGTATCATTTAAATAATTTTCACAAGTCCGTACTATGAGTTATTCATCTTTTTCTAAAACCATATTCTGGCTACAGGGGTGTGGTTTTCCCCCAGCACAAGGTTGAATTTCTGGTTTTTCCAGTTCTGCCAAGCCAGCTTGCTCTCACAGGCAGTGCTCCTCCCCTTTACTTCCAGGAGGAAGCCACTTTTTACGGCCCCCATAATAAAACATTTGCCTGAGTCAGGACAGGGCTTTGTTCAATTTCCTGCAGAGCCCAGGTAATTCAATCAGGGAAGTGTCATATCCCTTTTGGTGGGAGCAGCAAAAGGGCAGCTAGGCCTGGGAACACAGCTGTTGTGCAAGTCTCATCTCCTGTCGGGGGTAGCTGGTGGGCAGAATTCAGTTCCTTAAACCAGGTTTCAGATAAAATGTCACTTTTGGTCCCCAAGTTTAAGTCAAGACAATTTTTTACATATGCAGCTAGGATGCTGATTCTAAATTTAAACTATGACATTTAAACAATTGCAACCTATGTGACACTCAAAAGTAGGTCACTCATTTCTTTTAAACATTTTCGATTTTTGGTAGTTTTAAATCCAGTTTCAGTTAGGCTGCTGCAGACCTGCAGAGCTCAGCCAGTCTTGTTATGAACATTCAAGTCACTTCAGAATATAACTTTACATTGGATCCACCTCTCAGTAAGTCTTTCTTTGGCATGGTTTGGGTTCATTTATTCAGTTTTAAACAAAACAAAAAAATCTGGTGGTTTTAAAACGCCAGCTTTCTGATAGTGGTGAGTACTGATACTGCACCCATTTTTGGGATTTAATAAATGAATTCCCCACAATTCTAGGTTGCTTTTGGCAATCAGCATTGCCATTCCCAATGGTTTCAGACTACTGTGTGGGTAGTCCAATGGTGGTTTTAGGCAGTGCCCTTCTGTGCCCATAACATCGGCAAAAATGGGTGGCAGCCTATTCTTCATGCATTTCCCTGTGCATTTTCTGGGAAGCTCTGGCCATCATGATGTTTTCCATGTCAGTACTGCACAGTTTAGAGGTATGGCTCGGATGCATGGGTAAAAACATCCCACAGATCCATCTTGGGATCTTTACCATCCCCTAAAATCTTGTTCAAAGGGACATCTGATGCATTACACAAAAATGCATTTGATCTTGAGGTACAGAAGCATAAAATAGATATTACGTATCAATACAACAGTATTCAAAAGAAAAAGGCTGCTACCGATGGCCGAGATAAGTAATCTGAAAACCAACTTCAAAAAACTGGATACGAGGACACAGATATTTTGATGTTGACCAATGATGCTGAAAGGATGTTGAGCTGTGTCTTGGGGAACCGTTTGGATACATTTTGATCCCTTCTTGCAAACTCAACCGATAACAGAGGCGATTTGGTTTATCACTTTAAGGAATTATATACTGCTGTAGAAGTGAGTGACCCGATCCGATTTAGGAGTCAAAGATAGTTTGGGGCCACTGATTGGGAACTGGATGATATTAATAATGTAATCAAATGCAGAAAAAAAAATCAAATGCTCCAGGCCCTGACAGTTTGTCAGCTATGGCACTAAACTCTGATTCATTTTTGTGGGCAAAAATCCTTTCAGCTTTGTTTGGTAACATTCTAACAACCCAAGTGATTCCTCCATCTCTGAAGTTGGCAGTTGTGATCAAACTTGGGTCTTAGAATCAGGCAACCTGGACATTTATCAAGTGGGATTTAAGAAGGGAATTGGTACAGCAATACATAGATGTGTGGTCTCTTAATTGGATAGAGAAGTGAGGCATGAGTAAAGCTCACTGTACCTCGCTTTTCTCAACATACACAAGGCCTTTGACTGTGTGAATCGCGCAATTCTGTGGAAAGAGATGTTTAACTGTGGCTGTCGGTTCCTCTGATAGGTATTGTGGTCGCTCTACACAAGGATACAAAAATAAGGGTGAGGCTTGATACTCAAGGAACCTGCACAAAATGGATGAATACAAATCGGGGGCTTTGCCAACGGTGTGTATTTTTCTTTTCTATTTAATTTTTATATTAAACATATGGAATACAGACTAACCCTCTGCACATAGGACAAATTAAAGTTCAGCATTTAAACTATGCTGACAACACTATTATTTTTGATATGACATCAATTGGTCTGCAACAGGCTCTTGACAGCATCAATGTATACTTGTTGGGTCTGGAGATGAATCTCAATATTTCAAAATCTAAAATATTGATCTTGAACGCAGAGAAATCTAAGTGGAAAAACTTTAGAAGGGGTATAACAAATCAAATTTTAGCAGTCTTCAATCGTTTTAAATACCTGCAAAGCTTTATATACTCTACTAAAATGAAATTGACAATGTATAAGGCAAATAAAGCAACATTTATAGTGTCTACTTCTCAGCTGTCCCAATATGACTATAAATTCGGCAGATTTTCAGCCTTGCCAATGGTTAAACTTTTAGGCAAAATAATACTTCCTAAATTAACTTCTGGCGCAGTAAGTTTTAATATGCACACTCCATGGTCTAAATTAGAGGCTTTGTTATGGAGGAAGGTGTTGCGCTTGCGTATATTGTTGCCAATGGCTGGAATTAGGAACAAACTGGATCTATGCTTCAATCTTATTGCCCCCACACACTTCTTTACATGTCAAGCTAAAGATAGAACTGAAGAAGGGTACAGGTATGGCACTTTTGAAATGGTGATGGAATTGTGATGATCTGCTGAACCGGATAGAGTCCTCTGCTGAGGAACTTAGTGCTAATCTAAACAAAGTTAAATTAAAAATGCATAGACATGAATGGATTAGGAACAAGTACGTTTTAATGCAGTATCACACTGTTTTAATGGTTATTTTATCTGGAGTATAAATCATTTTATTGTTATGGCACCCTATTTAAAAAACACCACTCAAGAGAATTTAGATTTAGGGTTTTAAGATTTAAATTGAATTTATTACCAATCCCAAAATGTGTTAGGTATGCAATTGAAGTCTTCGATGGAACAAAGGTTATGTCGCCACTGTGGCACTTGAATGGAGAATCTTACAACCTGGAGGGGGTGTTTGTAGACAGCTATGGGTTTGCATTTTAAACGCAGATAAATCCTAATTATTAATTGTAATTTTAGAATTTGTTAATTTCGTATTGATCGATTAATAATGATGAAGGATTTTTTAATAATCTTGTACTTACATTTTGTAATATTCTGCAATTCCTTTGGTAATGTATTAATGCAACAATGCTTATGAATTGAATGTGTGAAAGGTTCTGCTGTGAAACCAAAATGCACAATAAATAAATAGGTTTGTTAAATAGATGGACTGGCATGCTCTCCTAGTAAAGAAAAGAGGCAGGGCTAAGTGAAGGAAGAGACATAATGGGTAGGATTAGGCTATAGACATTGTGGCCGTGTTAAGAAAGCCCACATATTTTTTCGGTGAACTTTGGAAAATTCATATTTAGTAGAAAAATGTTATATCTTTTCTTGCTGCTGAAGTTTTTAAGAAAGAAAGCCTCAGAGTCTTTAACAGAATCAATACTCCCTTGTACTAACTAGCATGGGGAATCTGCATTTTTTCAGTGTGTCATTCAAATCTTGAATCAATAGTTCTTAGATACTACAGCAAAATATTGTATACACATTTGAAAAGAAATGATAGACCATATATAAATTATAGACCAAATAATCACTACTGTCCCTTTCCTCCTGAAGATAATTGACAGAGTGGCCTATCTCCAAATCCAAAAATACCTGGAGACCAACCAACTCCTCGGCACTCGTCAATCGGACTTCAGACCGCAACACAGCACTCAGACCGCCCTTATAGATCTCAAAGCCCAAATTGACGAGCTCAACGATAAAGGAAACACAGCTATGCTACTCCTTCTTGATCTGTCAGCGGCTTTTGACCTAGTGGTCCACGCAGTACTCTGCAAACACCTAGCGTCAGCCGCCCACTTCTCAAGTGAAGCCATAGCCTGGATCCAATCCTTTCTCGACAACAGAAGCATGCAAGTCTTCTCCACCTTGCAGACCCTATCCAGACAACATGTGGAGTCCCACAGGGCTCTTGTGTCTCGCCAACGATGTATAATATCTTTACTAAACCTCTATTCGACAAATTGGACAGACTGGGTGTCACCTACACAAATTATGCAGACGACACCCAGATCCTCATCCCCCTTTCGGGCAATTTCACTATGGATACATCTTTAGTAAACAAAATGTACCCCTCATTCAGGCATGGATGGCAACCCATGGCCTCTGCCTGAATGACGAAAAAACAGAGATCCTCATTCTAGACTCACCCAACAACCTAAAAACACTCGATTCAAACTACAGCTCCTTCAATATCAATGGCAATATAATCCCCGTCGCCAAAGAGGTGAAAACCCTCGGTTTCTATTTGGACTCCCCTTTGTCCCTAAGGAAACAAGTGAACTCCCAGGCCTTATCCACAGCCTATACCGGTAAACTTATTAAAGCATGCAGACCCTTCCTCTCACCAGCTAACTGCATTATCCTAGCCAATGCACTAATCCTCTCAAAACTGGATTACTGCAATGCACTTTATGCAGGCACAAATAAATACATCATCAATAAACTTCAAACCCTACAAAACAACGCGCTCAGAACGGCCCTGAACCTCCCAGCTAGAGAGCATATCTCGAAAGTGCGGAGAAAATACAACTGGCTAAACATTAGCGATAGGATCACCTTCAAAACTATCACACTAACATTCAAATGTCTGAACAATGCAGCCCCCCACACCTTAGGGATAGAATAATAAGAAAAACCACTGCACGACCAACCAGAACAACCAACTCTTTCTGCCTCCAAACCCCTAGATTCTGACTAAAAAAAACAGAAGGTAATAGCTTCCCTGTGCAAGCAGCCCAGTACTGGAATGCCCTACCAGTTGAACTAAGACGGGACCAGCCCTACAACAGCTGCAGGCACCATACCCGCACCTGGCTTCTACGTAACGACCTCTGAAACCAGTGACCCTGAGCATTGTGGTCTGATGACACACGTACCCCTCCATTCTTACATGTAAAATGTACATAATGTATTTACTGTATATAATTTGTTACCTTTCCACCCTTACATGTATAGAATGTACATAATGTAATTACTGTATACAATTTATGTTACCAACAACCTATAATATGCAACCTGTAACCAAGTTCGAAGCATTCTTGTTATTCTGTGCTCCCAGCTACCCAAGGGTTTACTGGCGCCCTATAAATAAACAAACAAACAAACAAACTATATCTACCAAGCAAGTTTCTACTTCCTTTTTTGTGTGAGTGTTTTGTTTATCAATATTAATACGCATGGGCTATACAGAGCAAATGGTGCTTGGAACCTTGCCAATAGCAAATACCCAAGAAAACAGGCAACCCATCATTAACATATGGCAGCTTCATAGCCACTCTGACAATACAACGCTCACACTTTGTGAACTGTGTGAAATCCACAGGTGTTCACCTGCTGAGTGGGTATTGGAGGCTATGGGGGCCCGGGAAAGCAACCCGCGCTGTGATGGAACCCAAGAGCCAATGTAGGGAGGAATCCCCAAATCCTCTCCCCCTCTCTAAGCATTGCAGCAGGTCCATCCCAGTTATCCTACCACCCTATGACTAGTTAAAGATTGGGCCAGGGCCTTGATTCCTGGAGGGTGACCGCAAGCCAAACCCAAGTATGAATTAAAGCCCTGAAGTTAACGTATCGTAGGTTTCATTGCAGACCTACTTGTGAACATACCCCAAATCCAATAGAGCATTCAGAGAGCAACAAGCAAACCAGGGTAACAGGCACAAGGTAGAGAATGGCAGCAGGGGGCAAGGTGGACACAAGGAGGAATAAAGCATTGCCATTACCAGGCTTTCTGACTCCAAAATGGCGGGAAGCTACTTTATGTTCTTTGATTGATTATTTATAATGCGCTTAATACCCAGAGGTTTATAACCGTGGACCTGGGGATTGAACCTGTGTTGCTCCGTGTCGTCTTCTTTCCAAGGCAAGCACGTTGTCCCTGAGCTATCATCCCGAGTCCTGAGTCTTTGGCCACAAAGCAAGCAGATGTTCACTCCAGAAGCCAATCACGAGAGCTAAAACTAATGATGCCAGCAGTCCAACGATTCTGAGGGACCAGGGAGCGAAGAGTGATCCACAATCAGCATAACAATAGGCTGGGCCTATTACACTTGGAGGGTATTAAGATTGATATTTGGTGTGGTGAACTGTATGAGAAAAGAGGAGGATGAGAGCCGTTTTGGAGCAAGGGAAAGGTAGGAGTTGGACTAGATAGAGATAAGGAGAGACAGAGAAGGAGGAATCATTGAAAGAAGAAGAGGAGGAAAACAGTGAGGATAGAAGGAAAGGTTGGAGTTGTAATAGAGCTAAAGAAAGAGAAGGAGGAAACATCAAGAGAGACCCAAGGAAAAAAGGGAGAACAAACACAAAGAAGGCAGGCAGAAGAGAGGAACAAGGAGTAGGAGGAGAGGAAAGACATTGGAAGTTAAGGGAGGCATAGGAGGACAAGGAAGGCCTCATCAAAGAGAAAGAGGTGACACAGAGGGACACACTAAGGAGCTGGAATGAAGGAGCAAGAGAGAAAAGAGAAAAGTCTAACGGGGAGAATTCCAATCTTCGATTTGGCACAGGGGAGAAACTTGTCTGCATCAAGCAAGTGATGCTGTTCCAGAGCCTGTTTGGGCCAGGGGAAGACAGACGAAGTAAGAGAAAGAAAGGGGTACGCCTTGCCAGAAGCTAGATATTCGATTCTAGAGGAAGATAACCCTTAGCTAGGGGGCATGACAAAATGAGCGCAGCCTGAAAATACACCCATGACAGGTGATAAATAAACATACTGCCCGCAGCCGGATCCTAAGGCACCAGGAGGTGTGTGCCCTTCGTGGGACAGAGAACTTCAAGTGCAGGAAGGCCAACTACAACTGAATCTATAACAGAATGACACTTGAACCTTTGGCACTTCTGAGAACTGTGAGTGATTTGGTATGAACCACCCAGGGTGACACAGCCCTGACTATGAATGGTCATAGAATTGTGGAATCATGTCTATGGACCTCATTACGAGATTGGTGGTAGAGCATTTTACTGACAACCTCATTTAGTTATCGCCACTCGATCCCGTGGCATTACTGCAGGATTAAAAATGGTGGCAGGGTGATCAATCTCACCAGACTGTGTTTTCTCTGAACCTCTGGAATGTTTTGTTGAGACAGACTCCAGTTTTATTGCAGCTATTCAACGAGAAGCCCTCGTGGCCATAGTCCAAACTCTGTGCATTGATATGAATGCATCATAATTACGCCAAACCTCATTGATCTTGAGTGGATATTGATTCCCGTGGCCTGTTACAGTACACAAACATAGGCAAAATACATAAAATGTCTGGGTAACCTCACAAAATGTCAGGAGCACTTTACCAGGTACAATGGCAATAATATGCAAGGACTGAGTCACAGCTTTCAAATATATTCAGTTGAAAACTAAATTGGCCAATTAAAATCACATCTGAATGACTCACAATCATCTTCATATGAATTGAACATAAAAAGTGCCAATTAAAAATGATGTCTGAATCTCAAACAATGCCCAATTAAAAAGCTTTATGTGAATGGGTAGAACTTTCATTCACAACAATTATTAAATGCATTTAGATTTCGCTAATTTTGCATTGCTCTTTTCTAGGTTAAGCCTACTACGTCCGTATTTCAGTGCTACGTGTTAATTGACTAATGCATTTATTTGCAATATGAAATGGTGGTGCATTTATGAGATAAGAATAATGGTCTCATTCAATTTCATATATTCTGTGTTACCACCACGTACCGAGGGTGCATTCACAGAGAACTTTAGAAATCATAGAGACGTTTCTTCTAAATTTGGCTTTTCGGTTTACACATTTTCTCAAATACTTCAGATGTTTTCTTTTTCTTCCATAACCACACAAAACAGATTCATTTTCTAACTTGGATTTAGGAGGTACAAACACATTTCAACACAGATTGTTTTATTCAAATCTTGAGCACTCTGCATGCCCCAGAAGCGGATAGGTGGACACGTGACGTTTGGTGTCCAACACCATAGGCAAAGGAGCGCTGCTTGTTGGGGGAATCCCAAAACAACCAGTTGCTCATCACAGGGAATGGGCAATAAGGGAAGGGAGAGACACCATTGGAATCAAAGACAGCATCTGAAACTCGAATACAACCATTCTCCCAATAACGGGCGACCTTCTTTGGCATTATCCATACAAGACACTTGTAGGTGGCTTAATAAACAATTACACAGAGCTAAAGCAGTGAAAATAAAAAAGATGAAGTGAGTCTGCTAGGGTGTTGTGGTCTGCTTTCTCTCCTTGGTGCATGTATGTAAGTTGTGCTGGGAGTTCCATGTATAGCATGCAGTGTGCCTTAGGCGCCTGAGTGTTCTTAGAGTGACAGTTAATGAAACTGACTTGGAGTGAGGATGTCCTGGTGGTTGGCTACATACTATCTACTTGCTAAACCCTTATGCTTATTCCAACTGCTGCTGTAACCAAGATTAAAGTCTTCCTGTTGTGCCAGTGGCATTCACCTTCATAATACTATAGAAGAGTTGGACCCACATCTGCCTGCGCTATGCTAAACAGATAGAGCTAGTGACAACCAAACCCCCATAAGATGATTACCCTCCTGTTGACACCCTGAGTGCCAGCTTCAAGAGGAGCAGATGTCATCCCGCTCCTCGTTCCTGACTGTGGCTGTGCTGTCTGTGTCTCTTATTTAATTCATGCTGCCTGTGCCTGTAGTATCCACCTGGGCCGTCCTGCTTCTACTTCAGCTGATGGCCATATCACATAATTTTCTGCTGTTTCCAGTGCCTGGGTCCTGGTGAGTTTTTCTTCTTCTGCTGTGCTTTGGTCACCGTAGAGATATGCCGAGGTCAGTTGTGCCAGAATTGGTACCACACTTTGTTTCGGATTGCTGCTGCGCTATTCAATGAGCCCAACCTCGTTCCTGCTCCCATTTATTTTGGCTGCCTGCTCTTGCTCCAGTGCCGTACTCCACACTTACAGTGGGCCAGGGATCATCTCTGGTGTTGTGACAACATGAAACGGAGCTCCGCTTTCCACCGAGTCCCTAAGCTGAATGATGGCATCGGCTGTGCCATAGCCCTATGTGTGCTGATAATGCGCGAGAAACAGCAAGTAAGCCGTGAGTTATACCTGTGTATATTACACCGCCTGCCCCTACTAATAGCGATCTGTGTTATCTGCATGTGCTGCACCATCTGCATGTTTGTTGGATAGACGTAGTGTTGTTCAAATAGCTGTTTGCTCATTAGAATCCTAATATGCTCAGGTGTCACGTCAAAAGCTGCAACAGATGGAACTAGAATCCCCCCAAAAGCGATTGTTTACAATTTCATGGAACTCGCAAACCTCTGACCCCCAACCCTCTCACTGTCAGCGTCCCCTGAGGATCAGTCCTTTGACCTCTTCTCTTCAACCTTTATACCTTAGCCCAAAGAAGACATATCTTTCACTATGACTTAATTGCTGACAACACACACACACACCTCTTTCTCCTTTCCCTCCTTCACTCATGCCATATCTGAACAGATGACTAACTCTGTAACTGCAATCCATCACTAGATGGCTCCCAGCTGCCTCATGCTGAACTCATCAAAAGCAGAAGTCATATTTCTCCAAGCTTCCTATGCCCTCCTTTCCTTGCCTACACCGATCTCCTTCCCAACTTACCTCCTTGCTGTTTCGCCCAAGCACGCAACGTTGGGGTCCACTTTGATAGCAACCTCTGGTAGCAACATTTCACCACCATCACCTCTTTTGCTGCTTGTATTAACCTTCTCTATATTCATAAAATGTGCCCATTTCTTCTAACCATTCTACAAAACTCCAAACTCATTCTCACCAATTTGACAACTACTTATGCCTACAATTTAGCCTTCCTCTCTACTCCTCCCTTCTTGTAGGCAAATTCCTCAGCTTTTCTACCCGCACTCTCTACAACATACCCCGATCGTCCCCCACATTTACTTATCAACATCATGCTGGTTGGCTCACAACTGCTTCCTTTTCAAGTTCTTGCTCTGAGTCTGCAAAGCTCTCAACATCTTGCTTCCAAGTACCTGGCTGATTGTATCTGTGGCTACTCACCATTTCGTTCTCCCTGCACATCCCCTGCACTCACCCTCACTGTCCCATCCCCCACTCTCCTCTTGATTCCGATTTGTGTCCCTACTTGCCCAGCTCTATTGGAACCTTCTGCCCACCACAATCCACGCCTGCCCGACTCTGGATCTCTTACAAGATCAGCTTAAACTTTACTTACTTCTCTAAGAGGGAGGTCCTCCTTCCCTCTCCTACATCCCCCTACTTCACCCCACCACTCCCACCAGAGTTGTAATAATGCACATTTGTACACCAGTGCAGACTCCTTCTTTATTTTATTTTATTTGCATTTTTGGTTTCCGCTGGCCCTATCCAGAGGATCTCGGGCACCATGCATGGTTAAAAGTTTGAAAAGGTGGGAGTTGAAAAAAAAAGCTACAAAATGTTTTCAGGAAAGGATAGGATCTTTAGTTTGAAGCACTGGCCCTCTAGGTTAATGTTACCTTTGTAAGTGACCTCTTATATATATTTTTTGCTTTGTTTTGTCTTGTAGGGACTGTCTTGCAGCCGGTTTACAAGGGTGTGTCCAATGTGGGACGGGGGCCCACATCCTTTACTGGACACACCCTTAAAAACTGGTGCCCCCTTGTTCTAATTTCTATGCTAATGTACAGGCATCTTATGTGTTATTGTAAAAGATTTCGAAATTGACATCCTTGCTCTTCAAATGAATACACATTTACTAACATAAAAATAATTTCTCACTACAGGCACTTTTTAAGCCAATGAATGTAGCATGATGATTTTCTCTTGTGGATGCTGTGAGACATGCATGGTATCAACAGATGACACAGACAACAGAAGTAACAGTTTTGAAAACCTTTATTAAAATGTCAGGATGGGTGTAACACCTAATTGGCCATATAGCTATGAGGGGATTACCCTACCTTACGAAACTAAGGAATGTCTATGTCCAGAAGTCCAAAGCAAACGTCTGTCTGTGTCAAAACCTTGCTTGCACTCACATCTAATACCTAAATGTAGTGTGGGGATATTCTAACTCAATATAGTGCTCAAAGTAAAAGTCTGGAGCAATCTCTAGCTCCCTTTCTTGGATTCAGGAACAGTTTGAACCACAAAGTTCAAAAAGGTGCTTAGGTTTCCCTTCCCCAAGCTTAAGCACTGTTTCACGAAAACATCAATGTTCCAAAGGAGATCAGGGGTTCCCTTCCCCAAGCTTCAAGTATTGATTCTCAAAATAGCAATGTTCCAAGGGAGTTCAGGGATTCCCTTCCCCAAGCTTCGAGTTCTGGGGGTACAATGAACAAAATTCCAAGGGAGCTCAGGGCTCTTTTCCCAAGCTTCAACATTTTTTCACAATTAACACAGTTCCAAGGGTGCTTAGGTATCTTCCTCAAGTTTTGCACCTTGATTTATAACCCAAATGTCAAAAGGGAGCATGGGTTCCCTTCCCCATGTTTCAGCCTCCTTCTGGATGGGCTGGGACCTCCCTGGTCTAGGCGCAGTTTATGAGCCACATGGCTCACCCATTACAGGCCATGCAACCATTAGTCCTTGCCCCACTCTCTGCCATCTTGGTGATACTTTTAGGCTGAAGAGGTCACAATAATCTGTGTACTGGAGGTCTCTGTCTCTCTCTCTCTTGCTTTAATATGGGTTGTTGATTTAACATAAATCTACTTATTCAGTATTTTTCTTCCACTTCACTGGCTCCCCTCGGCTGCACGTTCACACTGCCAGTGTCTTTACTTTTAGCTTGAGTTTCAAAGCTTTAGTCTATTTCACTTGAAGGCTTTCGTAGACGTGCCGACTGCACGCAAGCTCTACTGATACACTGTAATGCCTTCACTTTTTCTTCTATTTCATTTGGAAGTTTTCAGTGACGTGCTGACTGTACGTAGCACTCCTGATAGATTGTAATGTCTTTACTTTGCTTACACGCACTGGGTTTCAGCTGATCTTAGTGATACTCACTGGTTGCTGCGTTTGTTTGTAGTTTGCTGCTTCCTGGGACTTGAGGTTAGGATTCCATCGCTTGCACTTCCAACACCCCTGGAGGACCCCTCTGTTCACGGGAACAACCACTTCTCGACCACAACACCGGGACCGTCCATCTTCACGGCTCCCTTCCTTGCCTCGTACTCCGGCTTCTTGAAGACACGGCTCCCTCGACGTATATTGACACTTCACCACAGACACTTCACCAAAGGGTCTTCCTCTAGTGTCGCAGCTTCCCGTTCTCCTCCGGTTTTCCACGAGTTGTGCTGGCCTCTATACTGCTCCTCTACTCGGGTTTTCAGGCTGAATTGACTGACCTTGTTTAAGCCTGTTAGTGGGACATGCCTGACCTGTAGGTTTGTAATTCTCAGTCTCCCTCTTCTTCATTCCAGTAATGTAATGTCACTTTCCATGGGTAATCTACATTACTCTTGGGATGATCTTCATCTTCCCAGTACTATACTGGTACTTTCCATAGGAACCCTGCATTGCTCTTAGGATGATCTTCTTCTTCCCAGTACTGGACTTTACTTCAGGGGAACCAATAGGATAAAAATGACAATATCCTATAAAAGCTGGGGAAGGGGAAATTACATCAATTTCAGAGAAGGGGGAATACCGTGCCTCGCCGTCTGGCACTCTCTCCCTAATGCCCAAGGACCCTCCACCGAGGAGATCCTCCCAGGCTAATCCACCCCCAGGGTCAGGATCGAAAAGCGATGGTCCTTCCATGGCCACCTGAACAGAAGATCTTAGGGGAGTAGATGTGAGAGTACCTTCAGGTTTCTCACAATGCCCAAAAAGCTGGAGTGACCCAGGGGCAACAGGGAGACTGACAAGGAGGCAACATTTTGTTAATGGAGCTCCTGCAAAACCCTGCTCCACAGCCAAAGATGCTTCTTTTTGGTAGCACTTGTAACACCTGGAATGCACAGTTAAGGTGTGGGGTAAGGCCAGTATGCCTGTTAAAATGAGTATTGTGAAGCCATCATGAAGCAAGACACAGGCCCTCATTAGGACCCTAGCGCTAAGTGTTTAACGACGCTGTAAAAGGCTGCAGCGCCGTTAAACACTTAGAGCCTTACTACGAGGTCTAGACCAGCCGTTAAAGTAGGGACCCGCAAAGGGACCTTGGTGCTAAGTACGGTACCGCAATTTGCGGTACCGTACTTAGCGCCTTCCCCAGTCCCATTGAGCCCTATGGGACAAAAATGGGAATGGGGAAGGGCCAATGTTCAATGGGGAATTACCGCCCCGCCAACCTTGGAATGGGGTGTTAATTCCCCATTGAACATTGGCGGACTCGTTACGATACCGGCACCAACCATGGTGCTAATAGCGCCCTGGTTTAGCGGCAGTATCGTAATGAGGGCCACAGACAACAGATTCCAAGTTTTAAACAAACTGATTTATTAAAGTAAATGTCATGATGGTAGAAGGCCTAACTTGCCCTATGCTAAGGTGGGATTTCCCTACCTGAGCAAAATTAAGGTAAGTCTGAGTCCAAAGCTAAACAAGGTGTATGGATGCCAATAATCAAAGAAATAGTGCTCAGCATAAAGTTCTAAGCTTCTTCCAGCTCTTAGATTCCTCTTCAGCTCTTCTTCCCCAAGTACAAAGTAATTCCTCAAAGGTTGCAAAATGACCTTTCTCCAATTGAAGGCAAAATAGTGCCACATAATCCTCGGGGTTACCTCCACAAGTTTCTATCAACACAGTTGAAAGGAAACAGGTCTTGAGGCTTTGTTCTCAAGACAATATCAGTAGTTCATCATGTCTCAAGGTCCCAGCCCCAAGACATTAACTCACTGGTCTAGGCGCAGTTGTCAGACCACACAGTCCACCCATCACAGGTTGTGCAACCAGTATTCCTAGACTCTTTAAATCACACAGGTTCTGACTCTTTAAACTCACACATGTTCTTCTGGCCTGGCCCTATGTTCACAGTCAGATTAATTTAGTCTCTCTTTATTGGCCCTTCGGCTCTGCTATAATGTGTCCCACACCTCCTGCCAGTAGTTGGCCTTGCCGCATTGCATTTGTTCATCCCATTACCCTATGGTGGTCTTACTTCCTGGCACCACCTTTTTGTGTTACTCTTTCACACTTGCACTCCTTTCCTCAGGTTATTCTCAAATGGGCACTTCCCCTTTGGCAATAAATCAACATTTGCTTGGCCCATAAAGTTTTGCTCAATTCAGGATGCAACCTGCTTGATTTCAAAGTTTTCAATATTTTGCTGGCTTACATGCAGCCCGCTTGGATTGCGCTGGCTTCTAAGTGGCTCTCCACCACTCACCAGTTCCGGCGTTCCTCCTCTGTGACTCCCACTGCTTCTTCTTCACTTCCCAGATGACAGGCCAGCCTCTGCGAGCCCCGCTCGTACAACAGGTGCTGGCAAGCACACACCAACAACTTCAATCCCTCTTGGCGGACGCGGATGGCGTCCTCTTTCCACACTCGCAGCTCCAGCTGCTCGATCCCCTGATATGGAGGCTCCCACTACTGGTATGTCGGCCGGCATCCTGGATCTGCTTCTCAGGTCCCAGCATGGCTGCCTCTTCACAGTCCGGGTCCCCTGCTGGTCGTCCCCACACCTGCCTCCCTGTTGCCCTCTAAACTGCTTTCTGACTTTCCATTTATACACCTGCAACCACTTGACAGGTTGCAGGCGTTCAGTCTCAATTGGGCTTGCCTGACCACAATTAGAGGGACATGCCTCAGCTACCTCTTTGCTTTGAGGTTGGTTTAAAGTCACAGGTAGTTGAGCGCTTTGCTTGCAGTATTCTTCCGGGTGATGGTGTTGACACTGTTCCCCCTGTGACTGTTTCAAGTTAGTTCTGCACACTAATGCGGTTGAATACTTGGGATTACTCAATGTGGTCATCTCATGACTTTGGGGTCAGTTTTGGAATTCAGAGCAAGGTGCATGAGTCATCTCTTTCCAAATCCTTCTTCTTCAAATAGTGTGTTACTTTTAAATGGCTCTGACTTCAATTTTTTTTTCTTTGGGAGGGAGAGGCGTTGTGGTCTGCTTTTGTATGAATGCTATGCTGGATGCTTGCTTGTATGTTAGTTGCACTGAGAGTTCTATGTATAGAATGCAATGTGTATAAAGTGCCTAACTGTTCTTAGAGTGAGGCTTACCGAGAGGCCTGCTTGAAGTGAGGATGTGCCAGTGGTTGTCCTTACACTATCTACATGATAACACCTTATTCTATTGCTGCTGCAACCAGGAATAAAGCCTTCCTTTTTTACCACTGGCACCTGGCATCCACCTGCATAACATAGGTGATCAGGAAAGCAAAGGAAAAATAAAGCACAACTTCAATATTGCCAGGAAATGTTATCATTCTTACGTATATATACATGAAGAGCTGTTTGCCTTTACAAGGATATCAAGGATATTTGCATTAGCAGACACATGTTAAATGGCTCTAAAGAACCCACTTGATTATTCACAGTTCTATTAAATTGCTAAGCACACTAACAGAAAAATTGGTACCAACTTCCAATTGTCTCAAATTTAACAAAAGTAGCCAGAACCAAGCTGCAGAGCCGTCAATCCTCACAAATGACCACGTGGAAGGATGGTTTAAATGTTTGCAAACTGTACTGTGAGAAACTTCAGAAATTAAAGCAAACCGATGTAAAAGTTTATTTTGAAATGTGCCTCTTTGCAATTTGGAACATGCAGTGTAACCAGAAAATGATGATGTAATGGATGCATATGTTCATACCTTTCCTCTTTGGGACCACAATGGTGGATCCAGCTGCCCATGTGGAAGAAGCCCATTTTCCAGACAGGAAAGGAACTGTAAAAGATGGCCGCCTCTTGGAAACCGGAGAGGAGGTCGCTGTATTCCATCTTGGCTCACTAGAACAACTGTCCCGCCACTGTCTACTATTAACATAAAAAAGACAAGAATAACATGATGTGTTTTAAAGAGCTGTAATCAAAGAATACGTTGAGTGCTTTTGAACAATTATTGCAACTTGTTTACTAAATACATGAAGTTAATAAAATGATATGATTACCAACAGTCAAATAAATAAGTTCCCTTCAAGAGACCAACTGCTACCTGAAAGTTGCCAAAGGCAAGTGTCTTTCCATACAGATTGACAAACGTTTACCATGTAGCAGTAAGACCTTATGAACCATCTAGGAAATCACTTTTTGAATAAATCCAGTAGGAGTTAAAACATTTTAGTGGGCACCTTTTCCATTATTTACAGCAATTGAATTTCCTAATTTATCGATAAATGCGGTCAATTCCTAATGTTTTCAACAGGTTTTCCATCTTTTCAGATGAACACAAGCGCAAAATTTAGCAGAGGATTCATTGGTTATTATGCAGGAAGGGTGGTCAGTGCTCTCTCCTGCTTAGGTCTTATGTAGCATGGGTGGTCAGAGGAGTATCCTGCAGATGCCACAATGTGTAATATATAGGTTACACATTAGGAAATGGCTTATACTGATGCACTGTGTGGTTCCTGCAGGTTCCAACACCATACGTTCAACCAATAGTACTGTTCTACTGAAGCCAATAAAAAGGAATGTTCTACCAAACACAGTATCTATTAATACTATAATAAATCACCATCTTTATAAGGGTGCCCTTCGCATTTGGGGATAGAAGGATAGAAGCTCATGCAGCAGCATTGCAAATGTAAGCTGTATCTGGGAATGTCCTAAGGAAAGCAAGAAATATAGAATGATTTTGCTCTGGTCAACTGAATCTTGAACCATTCTGGTAGAGGCTCTTTGCTGTGTTCATTACAAAGAACAATGCATTCGACAATTCATTGTAATATGTATCATTGACAAAATAATATGAAAAGGTGCAAGTATCTCCCAAGATGTTCTATAAACTTCTTGTCACGATGCCTGCCCCCAGACATCAGGAGCAGACCCATCTGCCCAGAGTTTAGGCACCCGTGGGAACTCAGGGAGGCTCAAAGGATTGCCTAGGGGCTTCATGGACTCAGTCCTGGCGCTGTTGGCGCCAGGCTCATATTGCCTTTTTTAAACAAAGCAGGTCATCCTGTGGAGAAATCGTGTGCAGGCCACCGTGAGGCCTTGAAGGGATTACTTTCTTCCAGGGACTATTTTTCTTGGGTGTGGTACTGGAACTATTTTACCTGGGAACTACTTTATGGGGGCTATTTAAACCATGCCCGGAGAGCAGCACACGCTTCGCGTTATTCTGCATTTCTGCAACATACCGCTCACCGTGCCTGCAGCTACATCTGTCTTGTTCTCCGCGAACCGAACCTGTAAAAGAGAAGAGGAAAAGCAGATTAGAATAGGAGCCACACCATTAGTCGTCGCATTCATCTGGGAGTCGCCGCACCTGTGAGGAAAAGAAAACATCTGTTACCGCGCTGCACTGTCAACAGCAGTACCGCGGCATACTCACCTATGCTCCTTTCATCCACACGATTCTGAAAGGCACTCTGTTGAAATCGCCGCTCGGAGCATCTGCATCTGCAAAAGAAATAAAGACAACAGGTGAGCTGCGCTCTGCAAAAGGCATTCAAATTCATACCGCAAGATACTTACTTGGTACATTACCGCTCGAGGTGTCGCTAGTCATCATCCTACGTCCCTCATTCCGGATAAGCGCCACACCTGCAAAATATAGAGAGGACAATTGGCTAATCTCATGATGAACAATATCGCTTGCTAAGATTAGTGCTTGGTGCAAAACTGACTCTTACCTTGGCGCTACCTCATTCCTCTCGGAGACGGAACATTCACCTTGGGCCATTCTGCAAGTGGAGAAATATATAACGGGAGCAAGAGTGGACTATAAGTCAATCGAACTCTAAGACTTTGCATTATACTTTGGATTGGCATACTTACCTCGGAGTCATCGTTGTCTGAAAACTCTGCCATAAGCTTACGGATCAGTGAAGTTAACTGGTTTCTACGCACCCCTGCACGCCGACGCAGGATGGAGAGCCCATCCTTCCTAACAATAAGGTGAGACATGATAAGGGGAACACAAGGTGGTTTCGGAAAAGACAAAGTTAACCTCTTTTACCACGGTTGGCTAATTACCATTTTACCACTTAAGGAAAATCCTCCTACGTGCCAGACAGACAAAACTGAGTGGGCAAGTGCAGTCGCTCATCACTACACTACGAGTCACATTGGTGGAGTTTAGAGAAAGAAAGGGTTTGCTCTCAAACTGCGCACACACATAGAATAATAAGCAAATGCAAATTAAATGAGTGGTTTTAATCAGAACTGGTGCAGCCTGACACGTGTTTCGAGCTTCCCGCTCTTCTACTGAGGCTTAATCTTGGCTAGTGTGTATTTTGAATACAAAGGTAGAAGTTGAGTAATCTGACAAAGTTAGGCGTGGGCTCCCATTATTTTGCAGTTGCACGAATGAATTTTCAGTAAATTATTATCTTGCAGTGCGTTCACTGCTATGTGGGGAACTGGAGCCAAACGGAGACCCTCTGTGTGCCACCACATTGGTGGAGACCGCTGCAGTCCAGCTGTCACGCTCACCTGATTCCCATGGAGGCGCAGGTCTGGCTTCGAGTGCTGATGCTTTTTCAATGGTGAAGCGCAAGACTCTGAAGATGGACAGGAAGGGCCCCTCTACTCTGGCTTTTCTGGCTCGCAGGAATATTCCCCTGTGCGTGAAAAGGGAGTATTACCTACTGACGGAATAATGCTCAAGCCTCCCACTCCCTTCCAACCCTCCACGATACCCTTCCACGATTCCCTGTGAAGTCTCACCTAAGGGTCTGGAAGGATGAGTTCTCCATCCTGCTTCTGATGCAGGGGCGCGTTGAAACCCAGTTACTTCACTGGATTGAGGTTTGATGGGAGTCCAAAATAAGCTTGACTATTCAGGTGAGGCGCTGTAAGAGTTCTGTTGCAAGTCCAAAAGTTCAAGCTTAATAATAATGTTCATTGTCTTATTGCAGCAAGCGCTAATGCTTAAGTCTTTTCCCCTTAGGGGCTGGGGTTCGGAATGCCGGAGATATGGCGCCGACCCGAAGTGAAACGTGCAGTTCCAGTAAATGACAGGTAAATTCTGGATAAGCGTTCAGGTAATGTCTTTGCATTCGCTCATTCAATGTCTTTGTCTTTTTTCCCCATAGGGGCCGGGGTCCGGAATGCCGGGAAGCGGCAGGACCCGAAATGAAATGGGAATGACCCAACAGGTAAGTCTTAGAACTGAGCTTTTCCTATTCCCTTCCTTCTCTCACCTTGTTTTCATGTCTTTTTCTCTCTAGGCTCTGGGAAGTGGGTGCAGATCCAGATGATCGCTGCTGAGATGGAGGTGCCAGGGAAAGGTGAGTGAAATGCAGCGTTGCAGCGATCGAAGCGAAATGCTTTTAAAATGATGTCTTCCCTTTCAGGATCATCGGTGTGATGTCTCCGTGATGCTGCTTTAGCAGGTAAGGTCTTCTTTCTCTCCAATTCTCTCTTATCTCCCTTTGCAGGCGACCCAGGATGCTGACAGGCGTGGCTGAAGTCCAGATGCAGGAGCTGACACAGTGAGCGTCCAGCTGCAAGGAGCAGAACAACGCGAAGCGTGAGTTGCTGATCGGGTGTGGTTTAAATAGCTTTGGAAGAAGTTCCAGGTATGTATCCTTCCACCGATCAGGTATGTATCCTTCCCCGACCACACCCAGGTGGAAACTAGTCCCACAGGTAAAGTAGTTCCATTCAGGCCTCAAGAGGGCCTGGATGTAGCAGCATGGTCTGCATCAGGTAAGTGCACATTAAAACACTTGAACACATGTCTAGCTTTATGAGCCTGGCGCCTAAGGCGCCAGGACAGGGGTCCTACATGAGCCTGGCGCCTAAGGTGCCAGGACTGTGTTCAAAGGGCCCCAGCTTGGGCCCGCTGGCACTTCCCTGGGGGGAATGATGCCTGCCTCTGGGGTTGCTGGGTCGGACCTGGCTCCTTGGAGGTAGGCATCATGACAGTACCCCCCCTCAAGGCCCCTCCCAAGGTTGTTCCCTCCGGGGGTTTTGGCTTGTTCGGAAATCTCTGGTGGAACCTTTATATTAATCGAGGTGCGTGAACATGGTTACTAGGCTCCCACGATCTCTCCTGAGGTCCATATCCCTTCCAGTCAACAAGATAGAAGAGTTTTGACTTTAACACCTTGGAGCCTAAAATGTCTTTAACTTCGAATTCTAATTCCCCTTCAATTTGAACTAGGTCTGGAGGCTTGGACAGTCGGGTCCCTGGTTGTACTGGCTTCAAAAGTGATGCATGAAAAACTGGATGAATACGCATGTTAGACGGTAAATCCAGTTTAAAGGCCACGGGATTGATTATAGCCTTGATGGGATAAGGTCCTATGAATCTGGGATTGAAGGTTCGCGGGCCCCTGAGGGGTAAATGTTTCGTTGCTAGCCATACCTGGTCTCCTACTTGGTAAGGAGGAGTTTTACTTCGGTGCAAATCAGCGTTTTCTTTATACTTTTTCTTGGCTTGCTGTAAATGAGTTGCAGCTTCTTTGAAGGCTCGGGTTATTTTGGAATGCAGATGATTTACTGCGGGCATTTCCACGGTCAGAGGTGGATCTAGGTCAGAGGTCCAAGGATGGTGACCATACAAAGTATAAAAAGGAGTTTGTCCGGTTCCAGATGTCTTTCCAATTTAACTCGGATTGGTGGAACATGCACCGAAGATATTGCTCGAGAGTCTGATTGGTTCTCTCGGTTTGTCCGTCGGTCTGGGGGTGGTGGCTGGTGGATAACCGCACATCTATTTGTGCTAGTTGGCAACACTTCTTCTAAAAATGGGAGATAAATTGACTTCCACGATCCGAGACTAATATGGAAGGGAAACCATGTATGCGAACTATATTCTCCAGAAATTCCTTGGCCAAGGTGGAAGCTGAAGGCAAACCTTTTAAAGGGATAAAGTGGGCCATTTTGGAGAATAGATCCACAATTACAAGGATAGTGTTGTAACCAGCACAAGGAGGCAGGTCAGTTATAAAGTCCATTGACAAGGTGTGCCATGGTGCCGGTGGAATATCCAAGGGTTGAAGTAGGCCGGCTGTTCTTTTCTTTTGACCCTTGTTTTGGGCGCAAATACCGCAAGACAATACAAAAGACTTTATGTCTTTTCTCCAAGAAGGCCACCAGAAGTGGCGTTTGATTTTTCCCTCCGTTTTAGCGATACCAGGGTGTCCTTCCATTAATGATTCATGATGATGGGCAATAACAAGTTCTTGCAATTCTTTACTTGGCAGAAACAACCGCTCCTGGAAGTAGGGTAAATCATCCTTAACGGTGTAATGAGGACCCTTTTGACTCTATTCCAGTAAGGCTGAAGAGTCTAGAAGTTGTTTTACTTGCGTTTGGATGTCCTCAATAGTTTGCAATGAAGTTAGGCCTAAGATTCTTTGTTCAGGTATGATTGGCACAGGTTCTAAACTCGAATTGGGTTCTTCCATGCCAATCCGGGATAAGGCGTCCGCTTTACCATTCTTGCAGCCAGGGCGATAGGTAATTACGAAATCAAATTCCGCAAAGAATAGAGCCCATCGGAGTTGTCGTAAAGATTGAGCTTTGGCCGTCCTTAAATACTGTAAATTTCTGTGGTCCGTAATTACGGTGATGGTGTGTCTTGCCCCGAGAAGGTAGTGACGCCAAGCCTTGAAAGCAGATTTAATAGCCAGTAACTCTTTGTCGGTAATTGCGTAGTTGATTTCAGGAGGAGAAAATTTCCTGGACCAAAAGGCCACAGGGTGTAGTTGGTTAGTTTCTGGGTCTCTTTGCGACAGGACAGCTCCCATGGCCAAACTGGATGCGTCGGTTTCCACAATGTAAGGGAGATCTGGGTGCGGGTGCTTCAATACAGGTGCAGAGGTGAATTTGGTTTTCAGGTCCTGAAAGGCTTGTTCGGCCTCAAGAGTCCATTCAAAGCGTTTGTTTTTCTTTAGGAGAGCTGTGATGGGTTGGACTGTTCGGGAAAATTCCGGGATGAATCTTCGATAGAAATTGGCGAAGCCGAGCATGCTCTGAACTCCCTTCACCGAGCTAGGAGATGGCCATTTGAGGATGGCGTCCACCTTTCGCGAGTCCATTCGGACTCCTTGAGGTGTCAGGATGAATAACTTCTGTGGTATGAAAAACGCATTTTTCGAGCTTTGCAAATAGTCTGTGCTGGCGCAATTTCTCAAGAACTGCCCTAACATGTTTTCTGTGATCGGATTCTGAAGAAGAGTACACCAGGATGTCGTCAATATAAACAATGACACAGACATCGATAAGTTCCCGAAGAACATCATTCATAAAGCACTGAAAGGCGGCAGGTGCATTGCACAAACCGAAGGGCATCACCTGATATTCGAAGAGCCCAAATTTGGTGCGGAATGCAGTCTTCCATTCGTCGCCTTCTTTTATACGCACCAGGTGATAAGCTCCTCGGAGATCTAACTTGGTGTACACACAAGCGTCTTTCACCTGGTCGATAAGCTCAGGGATCAGGGGCAGAGGATAACGATTCTTAATCGTTATTTGATTTAGGGCGCGATAGTCTATACATGTTCTAAGGTCGCCCTCTTTTTTCGGCACGAAGAACAGAGCTGAGGAGACAGGAGACTTGGACGGGCGAATAAAACCATTGGCTAGGTACTGATCTAAATACTGACGCAAATGCAGGTTCTCAGGTTCCGTAAGAGCATAAATCCTACTACAAGGTAGTTGAGCATTGGGTACCAGATCGATTTGGCAATCATGAGACCGATGGGGAGGTAACGTGTTAGCCTGTTCCTTCTGAAAAACGTCTTGGAATTCTTGGTATTTTGACGGTAGCTGTACAGGGGTGGAAGTTGCTGAGGCTAGACCCATAACTGGATTTCTTGGATAACAAGTTGGTTCACAATCAGGAAAACTTATCTTCTTTGCTCGCCAGTCAATTCTGGGATTATGTGTTTCTAACCAAGGAATTCCAAGAATTACTTGAAATTGTGGGGCCTTGATCACATCAAACACGATTGCTTCCCGATGTCCATCCTGACCCACCAGTGCCATTTTAACAGTGGAATGTGTTACAGGCCCTGAGGCTATTTCGGTTCCATCTACTGTAGTAATGACATCTTGGGTTACTTTCGGGCGGAGAGGGAGCTTAATCCTGGAAGCCAATTCACGGTCTATGTAATTTCCAATAGCTCCACTGTCGATGTATGCTTTTATAGCATGCAACTGCTGAGGCTGTTTTGGGTCCACGAGCACCATTGGCATGACAAAATGCAAGGTCAAAGAGTTTGTTTTCAAGCTCGGCAAGCGGACCCCTACGGTTGTTGGGCTAGATCGTTTCCCGAATCAGGTGTCAATAAATCGTTATCAGTGGCTCCTACCACCTTCTTAGGTGGTTTGACTGGACAATTTCGAAGAAAGTGACCGGAAGTCCCGCAATACAGACAAAGTTGCATTTGCCGCCTTCTCTCTCGATCCTTCTGCGTTAATGGTCCTTTAACACCGCCGATTTGCATAGGTTCGGATACGTCGGTACTCTTGGAGTTAGCGTGGGTTTTGATCGGTACTCGGGTTTCGTACTTGAACCGATCTGCTTTTCTATTTTGAAGTCTGTGATCAAGTTGAACCACCAAGTCTATGTAGTCTGCGCAGACCTGGGGTGGATTTACAATCTGAGCTAGAACATCCTTAAGCTCTCCGCGCAGGCCTCGATGAAACAATGTGATCCTTTTGTTTTCTGGCCATCCAGTTTCCACAACCAGTCTATTAAAGGTGGCAACGTAGGACAGGAGATCCTGATGACCTTGTCGTAAGGATAGCAGTTCTTTATCAAGGGCCTGTCCTTGAGAGTGTCGAGCAAACAATCTTTCCATGCTGGCCTGGAAGCCCTAAAAATCCTGGAGAATGGGATTATCCTGATTTACCAATGGAATAGACCAATCGGCAGCACTGCCACTGAGGTAAGATAGTATAAAGGCTACCTTGGTCTGGTCGTTAGGGAAGGCCCCGGGTCTGCATAGAAAGTGTAAACGACATTGGTTCATAAAGACGGCATATTTCTTGGGATCCCCCGCAAAACGTTCAGGCGGGGCCAAAGGCATGTGTCCAGGTAGATTGATTTGTACCGGGTTATTCAAACCCATTGATGTAGAAGTATCTCCGGAATTAGGTAAAGGAGTGTGCCCTGCCTGGGCCTGCAATAACCTTTTGGCCAGGTCATCTGTTCTTTCCTTTGATAGGATCAGTTCTCTTTTGAGAGCGTTAGTCTCCTGGCGGGCTGAGTGGACTTCTGCCCGTAATTCCCCCAAAAGCTGGGCCAGCTGATCTGTCTCGGAAGTCTCCATAGTGCCCGGGTGGGAAATTGTGGGTAGGCTTCGCGTTCTGTCACGCTCACCTGATTCCCACGGAGGCGCAGGTCTGGCTTCGAGTGCTGATGCCTCTTCAATGGTGAAGCGCAGGACTCTGAAGATGGACAGGAAGGGCCCCTCTACTCTGGCTTTTCTGGCTCGCAGGAATATTCCCCTGTGCGTGAAAAGAGAGTATTACCTACTGACGGAATAATGCTCAAGCCTCCCACTCCCTTCCAACCCTCCACGATACCCTTCCACGATTCCCCGTGAAGTCTCACCTAAGGGTCTGGAAGGATGAGTTCTCCATCCTGCTTCTGATGCAGGGGCGCGTTGAAACCCAGTTACTTCACTGGATTGAGGTTTGATGGGAGTCCAAAATAAGCTTGACTATTCAGGTGAGGCGCTGTAAGAGTTCTGTTGCAAGTCCAAAAGTTCAAGCTTAATAATAATGTTCATTGTCTTATTGCAGCAAGCGCTAATGCTTAAGTCTTTTCCCCTTAGGGGCTGGGGTTCGGAATGCCGGAGATATGGCGCCGACCCGAAGTGAAACGTGCAGTTCCAGTAAATGACAGGTAAGTTCTGGATAAGCGTTCAGGTAATGTCTTTGCATTCGCTCATTCAATGTCTTTGTCTTTTTTCCCCATAGGGGCCGGGGTCCGGAATGCCGGGAAGCGGCAGGACCCGAAATGAAATGGGAATGACCCAACAGGTAAGTCTTAGAACTGAGCTTTTCCTATTCCCTTCCTTCACTCACCTTGTTTTCATGTCTTTTTCTCTCTAGGCTCTGGGAAGTGGGTGCGGATCCAGATGATCGCTGCTGAGATGGAGGCGCCCAGAAAAGGTGAGTGAAATGCAGCGCTGCAGCGATCGAAGCGAAATGCTTTTAAAATGATGTCTTCCCTTTCAGGATCGTCGGTGTGATGTCTCTGTGATGCTGCTTTAGCAGGTAAGGTCTTCTTTCTCTCCAATTCTCTCTTATCTCCCTTTGCAGGCGACCCAGGATGCTGACAGGCATGGCTGAAGTCCAGATGCAGGAGCTGACACGGTGAGCGTCCAGCTGCGAGGAGCAGAACAACGCGAAGAGTGAGTTGCTGATCGGGTGTGGTTTAAATAGCTTTGGAAGAAGTTCCAGGTATGTATCCTTCCACCGATCAGGTATGTATCCTTCCCCGACCACACCCAGGTGGAAAGTAGTCCCACAGGTAAAGTAGTTCCATTCAGGCCTCAAGAGGGCCTGGATGTAGCAGCATGGTCTGCATCAGGTAAGTGCACATTAAAACACTTGAACACATGTCTAGCTTTATGAGCCTGGCGCCTAAGGCGCCAGGACAGGGGTCCAACATGAGCCTGGCGCCTAAGGCGCCAGGACTGTGTCCAAAGGGCCCCAGCTTGGGCCCGCTGGCACTTCCCTGGGGGGAATGATGCCTGCCTCTGGGGTTGCTGGGTCGGACCTGGCTCCTTGGAGGTAGGCATCATGACACCAGCTTCGTTCGGCGCCCTTGTGGAACCCAGGTGAGAACAGAATTCAAAGCCTCAACACAAATTTCTACCCGGGCATCATGGAAACCTCAGAGACTGACCAATTAGCCCAGCTCCTGGGGGAGCTCAGGGTTGAAGTGCATTCCGCCCGCCAAGAAACCAATGCTCTCAGAACAGAACTGATTGAGGCGAAGGAACGTACAGATGATCTCGCCAGGCAATTACTTCAAGCTCAAACTGGGCACGCACCATTACCTGGAATGGGGGAGCTTCAGCCCAAACTCAATTAAGCAATCCAGTAGAAGTGGTATTACCGGGGGCTGTCCCTTTAGCACCACCAGAATGCTTTGCGGGGGACGCTAAAAGGTTTGCAGTGTTTATGAACCAGTGCCGCCTGCACTTCTTATGTAGGCCTGGAGCCTTCCCGAATGATCAATCGAAGGTGGCCTTCGTACTGTCATATCTCAGCGGCAGTGCAGCCGATTGGTCTATTCCACTAGTCAACCAGGATGACCCCCTCCTTCAGGATTTCCAGGGCTTTCAACAAAACTTGGAGAAGTTATTCGCCCGACATTCTGAAGGCCAAGCATAAGATAACGAACTTTTGTCCTTACGTCAGGGTAACCAGGACCTGTTAACCTACATCGCAACTTTCAATAGGTTGGTGGTAGAAACCGGATGGCCTGAAGACAAGCGAACTACGTTATTTCATTGTGGGTTACGAGGCGAGCTAAAAGACGTTTTAGCACATAGTGAACCCACCTCAAGGATGTGCGGAATATATAAGCCTGGTAGTCCAACTAGACCACAGACTTCAGAATCGAAAGGCTGATCGGGCTAGTTTCGAGAATCGAGTTCTGGTGCGACCCAAGGACAACACCCCCAAAGGAACGGATGTATCTGAACCCATGCAAATTG
The DNA here is from genome assembly GCF_040938575.1 of Ambystoma mexicanum. NCBI lineage: Eukaryota > Metazoa > Chordata > Amphibia > Caudata > Ambystomatidae > Ambystoma > Ambystoma mexicanum. Next base: position 1,375,070,960 of record NC_090932.1, read on the forward strand.
GGGGGGGTGGGGTTAGAGGACTCTTGTCCAAAACCAAAAGAGACAAGAGGCGAAAGCTGCAATTGTGCTTATACTGTGGAACCTCAGGGCATTTTTTACGGGTTTGTCCGGTGAAACCACCTAAGAAGGCAGTGGGAGCCGCCGACAAGATCAATACTAAATCAGAGCCGGGAAAAAGAGGTCCGCTTGCTGAGCGAGAATAAGGACACTCAGACCTCACACCTAACCTTACCAATGATCCTTATTGATCACCGATAGCCATCTCGTATGCATGCAGTTAGAGCATACATCGATAGCGGAGCCATAGGAAACTACATGGATCAAGAATTGGCTACAAGGATGAATCTATCTCTTTGTGAAAAAACCACAGCTGATGTAATCACCACCTTCGATGGGACCGAAATAGCTTCCGGCCCAGTAACTCATTCAACGATGGAGATGACGCTGTTGGGCCAAGATGGGCATCGAGAGAACATTGTGTTTGACTTAATCAAGGCCCCACAGTTCCAAATAATTCTCGGAATGCCATGGTTAGAAACGCATAATCTTTGTATAAACTGGAGTGAAAAGAGTGACGTTCTCAAAGTGTGTGCACACTTGTTATCCAGAAGAACCCCCGACCAAGAAGCTAGCCACGGTCATAAACCCGACAACTCTGTTACCCCATGAATACCATGATTTTCTGGATGTATTTCAGAAAGATCAAGCCAACATTTTACCACCCCACAGATCATATGATTGCCAAATTGACCTCATACCTGGCGCACAAATGCCATGCAGTAGGATCTACGCCCTCACTGAACCCGACAACCTTCATTTATGGCAATACTTAGATCAATACCTGACTAATGACTTCATCCACCCGTCAAAGTCTGCGGTGGCATCGCCTTTGTTCTTCGTCCCAAAAAAGGAAGGGGATCTAAGAACTTGTATTGACTATCACGCATTAAATCAAGTAACTGTAAAAAACCGGTACCCTTTGCCCCTAATTCCAGAATTATTGGATCAAGTAAAAGATGCTCATATCTACACTAAGCTGGACCTCCGAGGGACGTATCATCTGATACGTGTGAAAAAAGGTGACGAGTGGAAGACCGCCTTCCGTACCAAATACGGATTATTCGAATACCAGGTGATGCCCTTCGGGCTTTGGAACGCCCCGGCAGCATTCCAGTATTTCATGAACGATGTCCTTTGTGAACTCATTGATGTCTGTGTCGTCATATATATTGACGATATCCTGGTATACTAGTCTTCAGAACTAGACCATGTGAAACATGTTCGTGCAGTATTAGAAAAACTACGCCAGCATAAATTATAAGCAAAATTAGAAAAATGCTTTTGTCACACTTCTGAGGTCGAATTTCTTGGGTTTGTCCTGATCCCGAATGGAGTTCAAATGGATTCACGGAAGATAGATGCTGTCCTCAAGTGGCCCTCACCTACTCCAATAAAAGGGGTACAGAGTATTGGATTTGCAAATTTCTACCGCAGGTTCATTCCCGATTTATCACATCTGGTGCACCCCATCACATCTTTATTGCGGAAGAATAAACACTTCCAGTGGTCAGAAGAAGCAGAAAAAGCCTTCCAAGATCTAAAGCAGAAATTCACTTCAGCTCCTGTTTTGAAGCATCCACGCCCAGTACTCCCGTACGTGGTAGAAACTGATGCATCCAGTTTGGCCATGGGGGAGGTTTTTTCCCAAAAAGATCCAGAAACAGGTCAACTTCATCCAGTGGCGTTTTGGTCACGAAAGTCTTCAGCACCTGAGCTAAACTATGCCGTTACCGACAAAGAACTCCTGGCCATCAAGTCAGCATTCAAAGCCTGGCGGCACCATCTTCTCGGAACCTGACACACCATCACTGTAATCACGGATCATAGAAACTTACAATATTTAAAGACAGCCAAGGCTCAATCATCGCGTCAACTTAGATGGGCTTTATTTTTTGCGGAATATGATTTTGTGATCACTTACCGACCTGGTTGTCGAAATGGCAAAGTGGATGCTCTATCCCGCATTGGAATGGGAGAAGCATATACAAATCCAGAACCAGTACCCATAATTCCAGAAAGAAGAATTCTAGGAATAACTACTCTGTTAACTCTAAACGATGTCCATGAGAAAATCCAGCAGCTTTTCGATCCATTAGCCTTACAAGACTGGTCAAAAAAAGGCAAAGATTATTCGGTCATTGATCATCTACCATACTACCAAGGACGTCTCTATCTACCTAGTAAAAAACTGCAAGAACAAGTTATCTCCAATTATCATGAGTCTTTGGTAGAAGGGCATCTTGGAATCACTAAAACCGAAGCCAAAATCAAGATACATTTCTGGTGGCCTACATGGCGAAAAGACATCAAGTTATTTGTGGTATCTTGTGGCATTTGTGCCCAAAACAAAACCCAGAAGAAAAACCCAGCGGGGTTATTACAACCTTTGCACATTCCACCTACACCTTGGCATACCTTATCTCTTGACTTTATCACAGATCTTCCCCCATGTAATGGGTACAACACTATTTTAGTAATAGTGGATCTCTTTTCCAAAAGGCCCACTTCATCCCATTAAAAGGCTTACCTTCAGCCTCGAACCTGGCCAAAGAGTTTCTTGAACACATCGTTTGAATACATGGATTTCCCTCAGTGCTAGTTTTAGATCGGGGCAGTCAGTTTATTTCCCAAATTTTGAAAAAAATGCTGTCAATTGGCCCAAATTGATGTAAGACTTTCAACCAGCCAGCATCCACAAATCGATGGTCAAACCGAGAGGACCAACAAAACATTAGACCAATACCTACGATGCATGTTACACCAAACTGAAGGCAACTGTAAGGATATTTTATGCATAACCGAGTATGCCTACAACAATTCGTTGCACTCTGGGACAGGACAAAGTCCATTTTACACCATATATGGACGACATCCTCGGACCTCTGAACTCGACCCACCTCAACACTTGGAGATGCCCGCCGTAAGTAACTTACACAAAACTATAACACAGGCCTTCAAAAAGGCACCTGAACATTTAAAACAAGCAAAAGAGAGATACAAGAAAACTGCTGATCAACATCGGAGTGAGGCCCCAAAATACCAGATTGGAGACCAAGTTTGGCTAGCTTCAAGACATACACCATTAAAAGGGATTCACACATTTAACCCCAGATATTTGGGACCTTACGCCATTAAGGCCATTATCAACCCCGTGGCTGTGAAGTTGGAGTTACCGCCGAATATGCAAGTCCTTCCGGTATTTCATGTTTCACTTTTAAAACCAGTACAGCCAGGGACAAGACTAACACAACCACCAAGCCCCATCCTAGTAGATGGAGAACCAGAATTTGAAGTAAGAAACATTTTGGACTCAAAATTGGTCAAATCAAAACTGTTTTATCTAGTTGATTGGAAAGGCTATGGTCCACAAGAGAGATCATGGGAACCAAGTGACCATATTCATGCACCACGACTGGTCAAATGGTTCCACCAGAACTTCCCAGACAAGCCGGGACCAGCGAGAAAGACCACCTTGGGTGGGGCCTTGGGGGGGAGTGCTGTCACAATGGCCTGCCCCCAGACATCAGGAGCAGACCCATCTGCCCAGACTACAGGGACCAATGGGAACTCAGGGAGGCTCAAAGGATTGCTTAGGGGCTTCATGGACTCAGTCCTGGCACCCTTGCCCCAGGCTCATATTGCCTTTTTTTAAACAGAGCAGGTCATCCTGTGTGGAAATCGTGTGCAGGCCACCGTGAGGCCTTGAAGGGATTACTTTCTTCCAGGGACTATTTTTCTTGGGTGTGGTACTGGAACTATTTTACCTGGGAACTACTTTATGGTGGCTATTTAAACCACGCCCGGAGAGCAGCACACGCTTCGCGTTATTCTGCATTTCTGCAGCGTAACGCTCACCGTGCCTGCAGCTCAGCATCCAGTCTACAGCTACATCCGTCTTGTTCTTCGTGAACCGAACCTGTAAAAGAGAAGAGGAAAAGCAGATTAGATTAGGAGCCACACCATTAGTCGTCGCATTTATCTGGGAGTCGCCGCACCTGTGAGGAAAAGAAAACATCTGTTACCGCGCTGCACTGTCAGCAGCAGCGCCGCGGCATACTCACCTATGCTCCTTTCATCCGCACGATCCTGCGAGACAGTCTGTTGAAATCGCCGCCCGGAGCATCTGCATCTGCAAAAGAAAGAAAGACAACAGGTGAGCTGCGCTCTGCAAAAGACATTCAAATTCATACCGTAAGATACTTACTTGGTACATTACCGCTCGAGGTGTCGCTAGTCATCATCCTACGTCCCTCATTCCGATAAGCCCCACACCTGCAAAATATAGAGAGGACAATTGGTTAATCTCATGATGAACAATATTGCTTGCTAAGATTAGTGCTTGGTGCAAAACAGACTCTTACCTTGGCGCTACCTCATTCCTCTCGGAGACGGAACATTCACCTTGGGCCATTCTGCAAGGGGAGAAATATATAAATGGAGCAAGAGTGAACTATAAGACAATCGAACTCTAAGACTTTGCATTATACTTTGGATTGGCATACTTACCTCAGAGTCATTGTTGTCTGAAAACTCTGCCATAAGCTTACGGATCAGTGAAGTTAACTGGTTTCTACACACCCCTGCACTCCGACGCAGGATGGAGAGCCCATCCTTCCTAACAATAAGGAGAGACATGATAAGGGGAACACAAGGTGGTTTCGGAAAAGACAAAGTTAACCTCTTTTACCACGGTCGGCTAATTACCATTTTACCACTTTAGGAAAATCCTCCTACATGCCAGACAGATGAAACTGAGTGGGCAAGTGCAGTCGCTCATCACTACACTACGAGTCACATTGGTGGAGACTGCTGCAGTCCAGCTTCGTTCAGCGCCCCTGTGGAACCCAGGTGAGCGTAACACTTCTGTGAAGTAGAAACAGAATAACAAAGCTAACCGAACATCACATTTGTGGTGCCTCCTCCCAAGAAAAGAGGTCTGAGGCTTCATAATACAACTGGCAAATTGAATAATTTATATTCAAGTAAGAAACACTTTAGGAAAGGACTTTGTGCTTGTCTGGTGTACAATATATGACGAACTTGTCAATGAATCACGTTGGCGATGTCAATATGTTTTCACTTAAAACAACATACAAACAGAGTCAATTTGCGCCTCGGGTCTGGGGGTGGTTCCTGTACGCATGCCCTCAGCCTTTAAGGGTGCTCCCACCTCACTAACCAAGATTCAGTTTGATACACGATTTTCTCAGTATAGCCAGGTTGCCCCTACTGTGTAGGCTAACCTTAATCCTGGGAGGCCAAAAAGCCATAGCCTTATCTATCACCTCAGGGGCTTCCTGGGTGACCTCATGGTCTTGTTGTACGCTTACGCTTGTGTCAATCCTTTGCCCTCTATCTTCATTCTCTAACACACCTCTTCTCTACTCCACTTCTATCTTGGACTCTCTCTTTCTATCCTCTATTCCTCACCTAGTCTCATCCCTCCTCTCACATCTACTCTCTCCACCTCCTCACCTGTCCCCATTCTCCTTCCAACTCTGCATTTCACTCCACCTACCTCCACGCCCTCTTAACTCTCCTGATCATACTCCTTTCTCTCTTTCTCTCTCTCCCTCTCTCGCTCTATTTTTTCTCTCTCATCCACATCTCTATAAACTACAAAATTAGTACCACTTTCTCTATCCCATCACCTTACCTTCACTCTCTCCAAACAATCCAAATCTCTCATTCAAGTCCTCCAATTGCTGCACACTCCTTTCAGGTCTTGTGATCCTCCTTCACATTCTCTGACCTCACCCAAACACCTTTCAATGTAGAATTACTCTTCTGGGTTTATATAGCCTTCCCCTTCTTGTCTAGAAACTTCTTTGAGCTACCATTGGGTATTTGGGTCACTTTTTCTACTGGGCTAATCTCTCTCTTGTCTATTCAAAAGTCCTCCCATCTACTCCCATTATGGGCTGGAATTTCACCTGTAAGACTGCATAAGGCTATTTCCTTCGAGCCTGCTATGGGGTATCTGGTATCATTTGTCCTCTGTTCTTCTCTGTACTCAGTAGGTCACTGTCCATTAAAGGTTTGGAGGAGTGTTCCCGCGGGTTCCCTGGTGCTAGTTTCAACTCTGCCACTACACATCCCCTTTTCCACTATAGCATGCCTAGATACTCTTTTGGTAAGTGTTAGGTCTCTCACTCAGCTCCTAAATGGTGAAGGATGGTATGGTCCATCTTCCTTAGAAAAACCACTTATTTTGTTCTGTTCAAGCTGGGTCTTGGCCTTTGGACCCAAGTGCATTGTGGTACAGCAAGTCTTTGCTATTTATCTCTCAATGATGCTGCTGAAAGATTAGAAAGAGAGACCAGGCCAGGACAGAGAATGATAGGCAAGGGGGCAAGCCAGGAAGTACCAATGCACATACATAACTTCACACATTCTGAGCAGGCTGAGAGAGGTCTTCTGGCCCTCATGATAGGGTCATGCCCATGTCTCTGTCACAATCAGTATTCACATCTCTCCAATGCTTTAAATACACTCTCCAGCAAATAAGGTACTTATGCATACACCCCCAAAAAATATCATGTGTAATTATTTCTCAAAGTACAAACTCAAAAATTAGGTGACAAAATGTGCACTCATCACTAGCCATTGAAGAGTATAATTCATTCTTGCTGAGCATGAAACGGTTTGCTGAGTGATAATTCACTCTTGTTCATTGTGAAACAGTTTGCTGTTTGCATATGCATAACTGGGATTCAAGATGCAGGGCGAGTGATTTTGTTTTTAACAATCTGTTTATTAAAATGTTGTATTCAAAACCAGTTTACAAAGAAGATTTAGGTTCAAAGAAAAACATACAAGAAAGTTGGACAAATTATAGAACCCCCACTAATCATGAACCACTCACACCACTTTTAGTCTGATCATCCCCCAAGAATACAGAAGCTAAGAAATACCATGTCAATAATCACCAACATAAACAAACACAACATTTGTTAACAGTGGTAACAATACACAAGTCAATACAGCAGACAATTGCTACGCTGTGTTACTGAGTCATGGTTTTGACCCTGTCAAGGGGGGCCAAGAACCCCTCTGAAGCTTGGTAGGCAGTCTACCAGGTCAAAGCCAGCGCCAAACCTACACCAGAGGCGGTGTGGGGAGTTGAAGGGGACACCTTTCCCAGGATCCCCGGTATGACTGGAGCACAACATGCATTTTAGTAGCTCTTTCCCTGACCAAAGTCCTATCAGCCTTTGTCCAGGCCAGGTCTCTATCCTCTTTCAGGTGATTTCCAGAGTGACAAAAATACCAGCATGCACTAGACTCCTCAGACCCCTGGGAGGACAAAGGCTCCTGGGAGGCAGCACCTTCGAAAAAATAAGTACTGGCTCTGATGCGAGGGATTGGTGGCTGTCTACGTGGAACCACTGGCTGCACTGGTGAGACTTGCTGGGCCTGTCTCACCCTCCTTCTCCTCCTGCGTCTCGTCTGTGCTGCCTGTTGTTGTTGTTGTAGTTGTAGTTGTTGTTGCTGGTGTAGCAGTGCAGGCATGTCCTCCAACCCCAGGATTGCTACAGCAAGTGGGATCAATTTGGTGTTGGAAGGGGTGTGATGTGTGGGTGTGCTCCTTTTGTGCTGGGACAGGCTCCATTGGCACCACCTGTGGTGATTGAGTGCACCTGTGGCAGTTGGGTACACAGCAGGTTGCTATTTACGGGTGATCCGCGATGCCTGTAGTTGCGCCATCATCCAGACCCTATTTAACGCCTTCCGGGATGCCGGTAGGTGCATGCCCATCTTACTTGTGATATCCTCCTGTTAGCGGCATCCCGGTATTGCCGCCGCCAATGGCGTGTGGACGTGCGGACGTGCGCATGCCGGTAAGTAGTGGCACGGTACAGGCAGTGGCGGTAATGCCGGGTTTTGAGGCTCGTAATGGCCCGGACCGGTACTCGATGCTGGTATTACCATTCCGCCTTCCTTTTTTCATTATCTCCATGCTCGTAATGGGGTCCTATGTATATTTTGAGAACGTGATTAAAGTGTTTAAAGAAGGAATGTCATATGTGGCACTATCACGTTTTAAAAATATTAAAGGTTTATTTTTAATAAACTTTGATGAATCCAAAATGACAGCTGACATTTCATGTTTCAAAGAATATAATAGATTACGTGTGCTGTATACTCCTCACCTTGACCTTATACCTTAAGTATGCTAAACATGCTAAACAGGACAATCTACCAGTGTTGGAAAGTCAAACAAAAAGGACATATGACCACTGTAGATTTAGTAATGAAACAGGAGTTGAATGCTATTCCAGTGTAGCTTTGGGCATGCTGTTTTAAATGACACCACTGATGCAAGAAATAGCTTCAACAGTAGAGAAAAAGCTAAGTGTGGAACTTTCACTTCTTAGAATACATTGTGCCAGAGCAATCCGAAATGTAGTAACTGTAGTGAGTGGAAGAGAACATTTCTCTCATAATCTTCAGGGAGATAGTCAGAAGGTTTTAATGACTATGTTTAAGGTGAAAGTGCAGGAAACAGTTGGGGTCGAAAGATTTGTAGGAATGACTTATGAGTGGACCCACAAGTGTCCACAATATAATAAACAGTACATTCCTTGAGACCTGATGGAAAGATGTGTATATCTTCCTGTCCTGGATAAGAACAGTGTGAAATGTTCTGATCTAGTAACAGAGGTGTTCTGATCTAGTAACAGAGGCATTCAAGATGTGCGATGCAGTGAGTAAGGTTGTCATTTACAATCAACACTACACAATCTAATTTATAATACATTTATTTTAATAACGTTTCAAAGCTATAGCATGGAAGGTAGTAACATTTATACTTTGGTTTTAAACTTTGCAAACAGTCAAACAACCTTTAAAACATGTGCAATCATTTTTCATGCGGCTGCATGCATTCACTGTGGACATTTCACAACATGGGTGCTTACAGAATTAGAAAGGCTTGTGTGAAATGACTCTACATTAGCACATCAAACTAGATTGCCAAATGGTTTAAAGAATGCCTACTTAATGTTGCTTGAACCTAAGTTTTAAAGTATGTTGTATAATCACTGTGCATATAAACATACAATTTGGTTATTTAAAAAAGGTCAAAGGGTAATTAGAGATTTCTACAAATTAAAGAATAGACATTTTGTAGATACATGGAATCAGTGCAATAGACATTTTAATAATAGTCAATAGCCAAAAAATAGATGAAACAAGAATTCTGCAATCTTCTACTTCTGTCTTATTATGTTAAACACTATGTATATTTTAACATGAGAAAGTGTTCCCTATAAGTACTGGGTTATATAGCTGGTTCCATGTACATTATTTTGAGTGGTCGGGAGTGTAGTTACAGATAACTATTTACAAATGAAACAAGTAAACAGTAGCAAACAGAGCAAAAAAGAAAAGTAAAGAGCAAGAACTTAGTTTGGACCGAAAAAGTAAAATTTGAAGGAAAGATTATAGTATATTGTCATTAACTTGTTTTGTCTGTAGGTGGCCAAAAAAAGGACACACATTCTACAAGAAGTATTGTAATGACAATTAAGAGAAAATCAGTGTAGTTCTAATATAATGTTTGTTTATTAGAACAAGTTCCAATATAGTTTATAATGGAATCTCCATATTTAATAAACATGTGTGTGCATATTGCCTTCAGATATGCATTCATGTTACAAATTACATGTAAATATAATGTTGGGGTGCACGCAAACAGTGCTGTATCGCACAGTCCCATCATGTCTGCAAATCTGACTATTTTAAGTACTACTTGGTAGATTCTCTGAATTACCTCCAATTCAAGTGCGTTACTTTCTAGAAAAGTCCAGAAATGTATTTGTGGTTATAATGAGGACTTGGTACAAAATAAACTATTACAAAAGAAGATTATTTTTAAAATATACATTTTTGCTGTATAGATCATAGAACATTGTCATTAGCTTCTTATGTGTGTAGGTGGCCAAATTAAGAAGGCACACAGAATTTAAAAAGAAGTATTTTAGTGACAATCAAGAAATAAATATTATGATTTTCCAAGAAGAAGGGTCTTAGCAGATCTATTCGCAAATCTAGGTACCACCTAAAATTAGCACAAAATGCTTAAGACCCTCCCTTACTTTTATCCCACACATACAGTTTTTCGATGGTTCTTCGAATCCCTGATTGGTGCAGGCTCTTAGTGGTAACATGTTTAAACACACTAGTAAAATGGAGCACCTACAATTAGGTGAGGGGATACTGCTCGGCATGAAATCTCATAGCCGAAAACAGGTTCAAAGAACCTAAAGCCTGACTGCATTCCATTCCTCAGTCAAGTCCCTGCTAAGTATCCCCCTTTTAACTCTTGATTTTAGATCTTTCAGGCTCAGGTCAGGGACTCAATGCCTGCTGTAAACAGTATGTTAAAACCCTTCTGAAACCACTTGAACTTTAAACAGGAACCCGAGCCTGCCTTCTCCGATAACAGGTACTGAATATTATCCTTTTCGTGGGTATCTGCAGAATGTTTGACAAAAAGACACCTTGTCTCAGTTTCGCCTGTGTGGCAACCCTTGTGATCCCCATCTCCAAATGCAGGGCCCAGTGTCCGTCCGCCTTTTCGTAATCCCATTCTGGGCAAACTCCAACTTCTCACAATTAAAACTCCCCCAGATTTCACTAACATACAGAAGTATACTCCCCACCTGCACTTGTAGACCTCCATAGCCTTGCCCAACATGCGCCCACCAAATTTATGGTAGAATCTAATTAAACCATTTAACCTGGACCTGGCCATCAGTCATACTGAGTCCAAATGCTTGCCCCACTTCCCATTGCTGTCAAAGGTCAGCCCCAGATAACTAAATGAGTCCACGACCTCGATTTTCTCACCATTGATATACTATGAATAGTCTACCTTCTTCCTGCTATTGCTAAAAACTACAATCTTTGTTTTGTCCCTATTCAGGGTTAACTTAGTAGCCTTACACAGGGTTAACTTAGTAGCCTTACAATAAACAGCGGCATAGTCAAGACTAGCGTGCAGCCCCGAAGGGTTCAAGTCAATCAAAGCTGTGTCATCAGCGTATAGCAATGCCTCGAATGACCTGCCCCCCAAACGGGGCAAATTGGTCCTTGAATTGGCTTCTGCAGGATTAAAGTCGGCTAAAAATAGGAGGAACAGTAACAGGGCCAGGGAGTAACCCTGTTTAATTCCCTAATTTACAGAGAATTCCTCTGTTAACTGACCTTGGTTGGTTACCCGTACTTCAGCAGTGATATCTAAATAACTGCATAGAATCAACTGCAGTAGGTTTAGTGCTACATTCATGTCCCTAAGTTTCTGCATAAAGCCCCCCTGTAAATTATATCAAACACCTTCTCAAGGTCCAAAAAAGCCACATACAGCCTCTACCCCTCTTATTAGACAGTACTTCTCAAATAGAATATGTAGAACCAAGCAGTGATCCATAGTTGAGAACCCACTACAGAACCCTGCTTGAGAGGGATGTAACACTGTATTACTCTCTGCCCACTCTTCAACTTTGCTCTTCAGGCATGTATTAAAGATCTTACTGGGGATATCCAAGAGCGAGATTAGGCGGTAACAGTGGGGGCTGTTAGGTGTACCCTTCATGGAAATGGGGACACTTATAGCTTTCTTAAAAGAACTGGGGAACACCTTAAAGATACATATAGCATTTAAAAGTGTTCCTAAAATAGTGGCCTAACCAACAGGACTCCACTTCAAGAGGTCCGACTGAAGACCATAAGAGCCCGTCATCTTCCCCAATCAAAGATCGGCGATACACTCCAGGATCTCCCCCTGTGTAAAGACTATAGCCCCCCCCAACCCCCGTCACCCAGGTCACACTGCAGGGAAACGCCCTCCCCTCCCACTTCACATAAGATATTAGTGTAGTGGGACACCCACGTATGACCTGAAATACAGCAAAGAGCAGCCTTGTTTCGAAAGTCAAACCCTCTACTAACTAAGCTCCAAAAAAATGTATAGTTATTGTTTAAAACCGCTTGCTGTAACCTTTCCAACTGATTCACTGTGTATTCCCTCCTTTTAGTTTTCAACAGCTTTCTGTAATCAGATTTAAGAGCATGTAATTGGCCGCAGTTCATTTCTCCACGTTTCATTGCCCCATTAATCTTCCATTTCAGGGCCCTACATTCTTGATCAAACCAAACTGCTCCCCCACATTTTGACCTTTCAGGCTGATTCCTACTCGAGGCAGTTTCCTACATTCACCAAATAGTAGCTCTAATAGTTCTTTGTAGCAGTTAATGCATGCTAAGCCAGCCAATCGGGTGTCATAGAACTCTAGCAACCTATCTGCAACCGTAGGTACCTTCAGGGTCATCTCCCAATGGTCCTGCCTTGTACGCAGTAGGGGCTGGCATGACCTCTTACCATTTTCCTCCACCTGAGCAGGGGCCTGTCCAGAGAACTCCACAGCCAAAACCAGTGGAAATGGTCACTGCCAAATGGTCTAACACCTCAAATCCAGTAATACTAGCAAAGGAGTAGACGTCTACTAAACAGTAGTGTATATCAGACCCATGTTTGCCCCATCTACATGTACGCTTTGAGGGGAGGTCTCCGTTGATCTGCCATTTAACTCAAACAGGAGGTATTCCTTCATAAAAGAACTCACTCTTTACCCTGGCTGTCTTCTCTTGCATTCAACTGACATCTAGCTGGGAGCCCAAGTTCTAACACCAGTTGACAACAATTGACCCCGTCCCTCGCTGATAATCCCAGCTTGGCTTTAAAATCACCCACAATAGGAACATTACATAGGATTTCAAGCTTCTGAAGTTCCCCCAACACCTTCCTCCACCAAACATTCCCTAATTGACAGTTTTTGGTGGTATGTACACATTCGCCACCAGCAGGTCTGTTATACCTGGCCTGGTTTTCAACAGAACAACCACAGCACACCCATTACCCGACCGCTACCCTTTCAAATTACCAGAGTCGTGACATCCTAATATAAGTAAGCACCCCCCACTCCTCCTCCCCTTTGCCTACACCTTTTGTCTCTAGAGCAAAACTAACATAATGAGCCTCATTACAACTGTGGCGGCCACGGTATGAACGGTGCCAGTAAGGGACCGGCACCATTCAAACCGGGCTCGCAAATGACGGAATGGGCCGGTAAATCCCATTTTGTGGGACGGCGACCCGAGTTTGGGGGTAGCCATGCCGCTAAAAAGAGGAGTGACCCATTCCTCATTGATACTTTTGTCATGTAACCCAGCCACATTCCAAGAAATCAGTTTAAAGTTGGTGCTCTCGACCCATACTGTTAACCCTACAGGCAATTCTGCCTACCCACTACCTGGTGGAAATTGGCTGGGGAACAGATATACCCACTATCCTTAGCATTCCTATAGATTGTCATAACAGGTCTTACATTAGCTGGGAGCCCCCAATCAACCTGAGGGTTTTGGGGACTGGGGGACAGGGTGCTTACTACTGACAAATTTGGCCCGATGCTCCTCCCAAATTCAAGGTCCTCGCCATCTCCACTTGTTAGTGAGAATTCTCATTTATGGCTGATTTCCCTCACCTAATGAGTCCCCCAGCAGCTTTGCTGGACTTCTGGAGTTTATTTTTTTCCACTTGGTAAAAGTGTGAGCTTTTCCCCCACTCTTACCTGTGTTTTGGCAAGTATATTTCTCTGTTTTTGTGATTGTGGACTCTGGAGTACACCACGTCAGTAGCCCCCTTCGTTTGTGTGTCACACAGCACCTTCAGTGCAGTGACCCAGGGTTGTCTTTAAGACTATCCCCCCCAAATCCATTTCTGAGGCTGACTACAGTGCCCCAAAAAAGGGCAAAGTTACCATTAACTTTACCTAGTCAATCTACCACAGATCCAGTACACCCCATCTTCCATGGAGTACTGGAAAGGGTTAATTCGTATCCCTTTTTATCTGTACCTCCTAGAGCATTGTTTCACTCTTTTAACATTGAGACTTGGCTGGTGGCAGTGGTATCTACCCTAACTTTTCTACCGCGATTATATTAGATAAACGTGGTATTGTTCTTGGCTATTATATTAGCCTCGAACATAAACCAGCTTGACCAAATTGTCTTTCTCTTGGCTCCGGTTGGGTTTATTCATCATTTCTTTTTGTTAAATTCCTTCTTGTGTTTTACTTTGTGCGGCAAACTAGGTTCACCTTCTTTGTTCACCGTCTTTTGGCAGGCTTCTGCAAAGAAGCCCTCCACCAGGCGCCTGGGTGTCTAGGTGGGCTGAATGTGAGGGAGGGGTGTAGTCACCCCCTGCACAGGGTATCCTAGGAAACCCAAGTCACTCTTTGCCATGATTGGCCGAGGTGGTAGTCCAGGCTGGACACCCCCCTGCTTGGTGATTGACAGCCAGGCTGTGTAAATGGGGGTTTTGCACATAAAAAGGCAGGTCTCTTGGGCTAGAAGTCAGAGTCGCCACTGGAACTACAAGGAACCGAAGAGAAGCTGAGAGAACAACGACTGCTGCAACTATCCTGTCCCGGTGAAGCCCTGCTGCAGTCCTGAGCTATCTACCCTTCGAAGACTAAGAGAAGATCCAGCCCGGAATCTTCTTCCCTTGAGCCTGGTGGGGATAACCAGCTCATCTTCTACAGCCAGAGGATCCTCTTCCGTGATCGAAATCGCTGCACACTGCTATAGTGGTCCGGATAGCCATCTGAAGAGCCTCTCCTATTTTTAAGGAGCACACCTTTTATTCCTTGTCACTGCTGCCGGCCTCATCCCTGTGTGGTGCAGACCCCCTTCAGACGTCCTCCTTCACAACGAAGTTCCAGGAACCGTGGGTCTGCGGGAAACCAACAGGAACAACTGCCAGGGCACTAGCTGCACCATTGGAATAAGGTACTGTGTTCTGCTTGAAGAAACTGGGTGAACCCTTTTTCTTCACCTTCAAGGCTTGCCCTTGTCTTCCCTCCTTCTTATGACTTTTGCTTCCGAACACTGAAAGGAGATGCCAAGTGTAAGGGTAAACCTTCAGGGATCAACACTGTCTCCTTAGCCTTCTCCCAGGTGGATGAAGTACCTATAGCCAGTGGAAACTTTCAGCTACTAGCTGACGAGCCCATGAGAGTCTCAGCTAGTGTTTCTTTAGTGTCCTTGGGTCTTTGGGAACAACAGAACTTAGATGTCTATAACTCAATCCCAGATAATACTAAAGAGTATAACAAGGATAGTGTTCTTGTGAATGGTCAGGAAACCCCTGCCATCAGAGACACTGGAGCCAGCATAACTGTTGTTGATGAATGTGTTTTCAAGGTGGAGGATGTTGCTAAGGCACCCAAACACCTAAACAAGTTAGCTGGAGGCTCTGTGCAAATGGTTCCCCAGTTACCAGCTCTCATTCAGTGTAATGACATGACTGTCAGGATACCTGTAAGTGTGCAAAATAACATACCTGGGAGGGTCCTGCTGGGTAATGACCTTAAAACTCTTGGAGTTGTGTCTAGTACCCCCAGGCTCCACAGCAGAAGGAAGCAGGAGCTCACAAGGTCTGCAAGGGAGAGAACCTTGAGAGGCTCTCCTGGGGACATGATAGAGGAAGCTATCACCCCAAGTCCACAGGACTTACTTACTGCTATTGCAGGACAAGAAAGGAAAAAGGGGAAACCTCAGTCTGCCAGCAAGAAATCCGCAAGCACTCCTGTGCCCAGAAGGACATCTCCGAGACTGTCCAAAGTCACACCTGTGACTCCCACACCAGCTGAGGCTGAGTGTGAGGTTCAACCCTGTGTGGTCAAATCAGATACTGAGGAATCAGATCTAGAAGAGGATCTTACCTTGGTAGGAGATCTTGACCCTGTTGACCATCCTGAGCTGCAGTCTTTACTGGCAGGAGGTGGACCCAACAGGGAAGATTTCAGTAAAGGACAAAGAGAGTGTCCTAATTTGGAAGGTCTTTGCCAACAGGCCACTTCTCAGCTCAATGGGACTGAGCCTGGGAAGTATAGGTTGCACTGGGAAGATGGCCTCTTCTACAGTGAACCAACTGAGTCAACCCCTGGAGACTGCAAAAGACTTGTAGTACCTCTAGTGAACCAACTCCCGTTTCTGCAGTTAGCCCATGAGGTACCTTTGGCTGGTCACTTAAGGTTTAAGAAGACCAAAGAAAGGCTATCTCTGCACTTCTACTAGCCTAAGATGGGTACAGAAGTAGACAAATTCTGCAGAAGCTGCCACACTTGCCAAACCTCTGGCAAGAGTGGATCCAAGAATGTGGCACCCTTAGTGCTTCTCCCAGTGGTGGGAGTTCCTTTTGAGAGGGTGGGATTGACATTGTTGGTCCTCTTGACCCTCCTACATCCTCAGGCAACAGGTTCATCCTGGTTGTAGTGGACCATGCCACTAGATTTCCTGAAGCCATACCTATGAGGACTGTTACGGCTTCAGCTGTGGCTAATGCCCTACTTGGTATTTTTTACCAGGGTAGGTTTTCCTAAGGAGGTGATATCTGACAGGGGATCACATTTTATGTCCCACAACATGCAAACCATGTGGAAAACCTGTGGCGTCACCTACAAGTTCTCAACTGCCAACCACCCTCAAACCAATGGATTGGTAGAGAGGTTTAACAGAACTATGAAGAGCATGATAAGTGCTTTAGAAGAACCCCTTAGAAGAAAGTGGGACCTTCTACTGCCATGCCATCTCTTTGCATATAGAGAAGTCCCTCAGGAGGGAGTAGGATTCAGACCCTTTGAACTTCTCTATGGCCATCCAGTCAGAGGTCCATTGGCCCTGATTAAGGAGGGGTTGGAGAGTGCTCCTTCCCCCAAGCCAGTCAGAGTGACTGACTATGTGATAGGTCTCCAGAGGAGAATGTCACACATGATGGCAGAGACAAGTGATAACTTGAGGGCTGGTCAAGCTCTGGTCAAACATTGGCATGACCAGAAGGCTAACATGGTTGAGTTTACTCAAGACCAGCTTGTTCTTGTTATGGTCCCAACAAGGCAGATGGCCTTGCAGGACAAATGGATAGGACCCTTCAAGGTTGTGGGTAAACCTGGAGAGGTGAACTATCTGGTGGACATAGGCAATCCTAAGGAGGCTCCCAGAGTCTTTCACACCAACCGTTTAAAGGCTTATATCTCTAGACCTGACATAGGAGCTCTGCTTCTAGCTTCAGCTCAGGAGGAGGAGGAGAGTGAACCTCTGCCTGACCTCCTCAGAGGCTTACCTTTAGATGAGCAAGTGGAAGGAGTCAATCTCTCTTCCAGTCTCACATCTGACCAGCAGGATGAGTGCAAGTTACTGTTGAATCAGTTTGCCTCCCTGTTCTCACTTTCACCAGGCTTGACCCCTTGGGGCCAGCATGACATACACACTGGTGACTGTTTGCCTGTCAAAAGCAGGGGGTACAGAATGTCAATGTCAGATCCCACATAAGGAGTGAGGTCAACAAGATGCTTGATCACAGGGTTTTAGAGCCCTCTACTAGCCCATGGTCTAGCCCAGTTGTGCTTGTACCAAAGGCAGGATCCAAGGAGTTGAGATTCTGCGTGGACTATGGAGCTCTAAATGCAGTCACAACGACTGATGCCCATCCTTTGCCTAGGAAAGATGAACTGGTGGACAAACCTGGTGCAGCCAAGTACCTCAGCACATTTGACCTAACGTCAGGCTATTGGCAAATGGCCCTGACAGACCATTCCAAGGAGAAAACTGCATTCTCCACCCCAGCTGGCCTCTACCAATTCAAGGTAATGCCTTTTGGAATAAAGAATGCACCTGCTACATTTCAGAGGATGGTCAATCAAGTTCTGAATGGGATGGAGGACTTCTGCATGGCATACTTGGATGACATTGCAGTGTTCAGCCCTACATGGAATGAACATGTTGAACACCTAGGATATGTATTGCAGGCTCTTGAACAGGCCCATCTGACCATAAAGACTAGCAAATGTCAAATTGGTCAGAGTTAAGTGGTCTACCTTGGGCATGTGGTAGGAGGAGGTGAAATAAGGCCATTGCCTAGCAAAGTACAGGCTGTACAAAATGGGGCCACCCCCACTATTCAAACCCAAGTGAGAGCCTTCCTAGGTCTCACTGGGTACTATAGGAACTTCATAGAGAACTATGGGACCATAGCTTCTCCCTTGAATATCATCTCCTCTCCCAAATTTCCTAAAAAGGTCAGGTGGAATGAGGAGTGCAATCAAGCCTTTGAAGGTCTAAAGAAAGCCCTTTGTCAAGCTCCAGTCCTAAGAGCTACTGACTATCACCAACCCTTCATTGTACCACTGATGCTTCTAATGTAGGTATAGGTGCAGTCATTAGTCAACTGGATGAGAAAGGTAGGGAACACCCCATTTGTTTCATCAGCAGGAAGTTAATGGATCCTGAGACAAGGTGGGCAATACAAGAAAGAGAATGCTTTGCTATTGGGTGGGCACTGAAGCGGTTTAGACCATACTTGTATGGATCTACCTTCACCATTGAGACTGACCACCAACCCTTGAGATGGTTGATGCAAATGAAAGGGGAAAACCCAAAGTTACTCAGATGGTCAATCTGCCTGCAAGGATTTGATTCTTCCATTGAGCACAGAGCAGGAAGTCACCACCAAAATGCTGATGGTCTCTCTAGGATGTTTGTAACCGACTAGAGGTATGAGGTCCATCCAGGAGTGGATTAAATCCTCCTGTCCCTTAGCCTGGGGGGTGGGGGGCGAGTGTTAGGGAGAATTCTCATTTATGGCTAATTTCCCTCACCTAGTGAGTCCCCCAGCAGCTTTGCTGGACTTCTGGAGTTTATATTTTTCCACTTGGTAAGAGTGTGAGCTTTTCCCCCACTCTTACCTGTGTTTTGGCAAGTATATTTCTCTGTTTTTGTGATTGTGGACTCTGGAGTACACAACTTCAGTAGCCCCCTTCTTTTGTGTGTCACACAGCACCTTCAGTTCAGTGACCCAGGGTTGTCTTTAAGACTCCCCCCAACTCCATTTTTGAGGCTGACTACAGTCCCCCAGAAAAGGGTAAAGTTACCATTTATTATTTATTTATTTATTTATTCGCATTTGTTAAGCGCACAGGCAGCCCATGGGCATCGTGGCGCTCGTTACAGATATGAACATGACTTGTTATACATACAGAAAAGTCATAACTTAGTTGCAAGAGAAAAGTAGTAGCTATAGAAGAGGAGGAGAGAAGAGAGGAGAGGGTCAGAAGACAAAAGTTGGAGGAGTTAGTTGAACAAGGTGGTTTTCAGTTTTTTTCGGAAGGCAGTGAGAGAGGTTTCTGCTCTGAGCGTGCTAGGTAATGCGTTCCATAGTTTAGGTGCGATGTAGGGGAAGCTAATTCCCCCTGCTTTAGCTCGCTTGATGCGTGGGACCCTAAGTTGGTTGGTGTGGCATTGTCTCATTGGTCTATTGGAGTGAGATCTGACTAGCGTGTCGGACAGGTATGAAGGTGGAGACAGGTTAATACATTTGTGTGCGGTGGTAAGTATTTTGAATGTAATGCGCTCTTTGACAGGTAGCCAGTGTGCTTCCCTTCTGGTTTGCGCGATGTGGTCCCTTTTAGGTATATTGAGGGCTGCTCTTAGTGCATTATTTTGTGTTATTTGGAGTTTATTGAGATTGGAGTTGGAGGTGCCAGCCAGTAGCGCATTACAATAATCTAGTTTGGCTCCAATGGTGGCTCTGGCAATGGATAGGCAGTTATCTTTAGTTAGGAATGGTTTGATTGCATTAATGAGCTTAGTGCTCAGGGCGGAGGCAGAGACAATGGAGTTGACTTGCTTGTCCATGGAGAGTGATGCGTCAATGTGGACTCCTAGTGTTTTAACAGAAGGTAGAACTGGGATGACACAATTGTCAATGCAGAAGTTGGTGAAGAGGGGGTCGAGGTTTGTGAGAGTGGATTTTTAGCCAAGGATGAGGATTTCGGTCTTGTCTCCGTTAAGACATAGACTGTTTGTGGCCCTCCATGCTTGGATGGTGGCGTATATATTCTGGAGGGTGGCTGCGTCCTGGTGGTAGAGTCCTGTGAGCGGGAGGAGAACTTGGGTATCGTCAGCGTAGTTGGTGTATGTGATCCCAAGTGCGTCCAGTTTATCAAAGAGAGGTTTGGTAAAAAGATTATAGAGGGTGGGAGCCGTACATGAGCCCTGAGGGACTCCATACCTGATGGTGGTAGGTTCTGCGTTGGCTGTATTGGAAAACACTTTCATCACTCTACCTTCGAGGAAGGAAGTGATCCAATTTGTGGCTTGTTTGGAGAAATGTGCGGCCTGAGTGAGATGGTTGGTGAGGATGGCGTGGTCGACTAAATCAAATGCCGCCGAGAGGTCTAGGAGGAGCAGAAGGGCCGGCTTGCCTTTATCTAGGATCAGGGTAATTTGATTCTTAAGATCTAGTAAGGCGGTTTCAGTGCCATGACCTTTGCGGAATCCGGACTGCCTTTTACCTAGGACAGAGTTGTTTTCCAGGTAAGCCTGTATCTGCATATGTGCAGCTTTATCTAGGATTTTTAGGAGAAATGGAACCGTAGTAATGGGCCGATAATTATTTAGTTGGGCAGGGTCCAGGGTTGGGTTTTTTAGGAGTGGGAGTAACCCCCCCCCCTCTTTAAGGCTGTCAGGGACTTTGCCTGTCTTGAATGAGGCGTTAATGAATGCTGTGATGATTGGTGCGAGGGCTGTCGCACATTCTTTAATGATGTTGGGGGGGCATATATCTCCTTTGCATTGAGATGGTTTGAGATGTTTGAGGATGTGGAGAGTGTCTGACTCGGTGATTGGGGAGAAATCGAATTTGGAGGTGTGCTCATCTTTGGTGTTATTGACGGAGAGGGTCTGTTGGGGGTGCAGAGCCTTAAAGTGTTCTGCTATTTTCTTTTGAAGAAGGTCTAGTTTATTTAACATTGCTGTTTGAATGCTGTTGCACCAGGCCTCATCCTTAACAATCTCATCTGTGCAAATTGGGGGGATAGTGAGCTCTTTAAAGATGGTGAAAAGCTCTTTTGAGTGGGAGTTGGCTTCCAGGATACGTTTATTGTAGGTTTCTGATTTCGCCTTGAATATGGCATGTTTGTATTTTTTAGAGATACTGAGAAAGTCTACTTTGGTGGCGTCACAGGGATTGGCCTGCCATGTTTTGAGGGCTTGGCGCTTGCATTGGCGAAGATTTAATAAGTCCTCCGTGAACCATGAGTTGGAGTGAAACGATTTTTTTTTTTTTTTGTTTTCAAGAGGGGCTGCGGTGTTGATGCGGTGTTGATGGCATGGGTGAGTGTGTCTTTGAAGATCTCTGCTAGCATGCTGGGGTCAGAGGAGAACGGTGGCACTTCTGGCTAGCATGGCCGGTGCTGGTATAAGAGGTATGGAGTAGGGGGTTATGGGGATGCAGAATTGAAGGCAGTTGTGATCAGACCATGGAAGGGCTGTGTTGGAGTTGAGGGTGGAGCCACAGTTGTGATCAGCCACCCAGTCTAGGATACGGCCTTTATTATGGGTCGGGGCAGTGACTATCTGTGTGAATCATAGATCTGTGAGGTTTCTGGTGAGGGTGATAGCTTCTTTGTCAAGTTTATCATTATAGCCAAGGTTAAGGTCTCCTAGAAGCAATGTTTTGGAAGTTTGTTTAATGTTTTTTCCAAGAAGATGGTTGACTATGCCTTTGAAATTATTGGTGGGGCCTGGGGGTCTATATATGACATGAATGTTTACTGTGTCTTTGGGGGAGAGGGTGAGTTTGGCTGAGAGGATGTCAATGAAGTCTTCCCCTGTGGTGGGAGTCTGTCTTAAGGCTAGGGTGTCTTTAAAGATTAGTGCGACTCCACCTCCCATTTTAGCTGATCTGTCCTGTCTTAAGATCGAGTAACCTGATGGTACAGCTAAACTGATGGTCGGGCCAGAGGCAGGGTGCAACCATGTTTCTGTTATGGCTAATATGTCTAGGTCTTGGTTGGTAACGATGTCATTGACTTCTAAAGCGTGGGCGTTGAGTGAGCGAACATTTAATTTTACCTAGTGAATCTACCACAGATCCAGTACACCCCATCTTCCATGGAGTACTGGAATGATTAATTTGTATCCCCTTTTATCTGTACCTCTTAGAGCATTGTTTCGCTCTTTTAACATTTAGACTTGGCTGGTGGCAGTGGTATCTACCCTAACCTTTCTACCGCGATTATATTAGATAAACATGGTATTGTTCTTGGCTATTATATTAGCCTCGAACATAAACCCGCTTGACCAAATTGTCTTTCTCTTGCCTCTGGTTGGGTTTATTCGCCATTTCTTTTTGTTAAAGTCCTTCTTGTGTTTTACTTTGCACGGCAAACTAGGTTTGCCCTCTATGTTCACTGTCTTTTGGCGGTCTTCTGCACAGAAGTCCTACACCAGGCGCCTGGGTGTCTAGGTGGGCTGAATAAGAGGGAGGGGTGCAGTCACCCCCTGCACAGGGTATCCTGGGAAACCCAAGTCGCACTTTGCCATGATTGGCTGAGGTGGTTGTCCAGGCTGGACAACCCCCCTGCTGGGTGATTGACAGCCAGGCTGTTTGAATGGGGGTTTTGCGCATAAAAATGCACGTCTCTTGAGCTAGAAGTCAGAGTCGCCACTGGAACTACAAGGAACCGAAGAGAAGGGGAGAGAACGACGACTGCTGCAACTATCCCGTCCCGGTGAAGCCCTGCTGCAGTCCTGAGCTATCTACCCTTCGACGACTAAGAGAAGATCCAGCCCAGAGTCTTCTTCCCTTGAGCCTGGTGGGGATAACCAGCTCATCTTCTACAGCCAGAGGATCCTCTTCCTTGGTCGAAATTGCTGCACACTGCTGTAGTGGTCCGGATAGCCATCTGAAGAGCCTCTCCTGTTTTTAAGGAGCACACCTTTTATTCCTGGTCATTGCTGCCGACCTCATCCCTGTGTGGTGCAGACCCCCTTCAGACGTCCTCCTTCACAAAGAAGCTCCAGGAACCGTGGGTCTGTGGAAAACCAACAGGAACAACTGCCAGGGCACTAGCTGCACCATTGGAATAAGGTACTGTGTTCTGCTTGAAGAAACTGGGTGAACCCTTTTTTTTCACCTTCAAGGCTTGCCCTTGTCTTCCCTCCTTCTTATAACTTTTGCTTCCGAACATTGACAATATCAAAGTACTCTTGGCTACGTTGAATCGTGAACTGTCTGACTGTGTGATCTTCGGCAACAGGTCTCCGGTGTCACTTAACCCTGGCTCCGGCCCTTTGACTTTTGAACTCCTGTCTAAGTGTTTTCTCGATTCTGTCTGCCTAACCAAAATATTGCCTGTGACTTTTGCCTCCAACTCCCACTGGGTATCTCAGGTGCTAAGTGTGTTTTTGCCCCGGTAGCATTTCATATCAAGGATACGCGTTTATTGAGTAGACCGAACTGTCAAAAAGTGATCGCAATCATATTCATGGTAACGTGCTTTGTTCGTAACACCGGTCCATTCAAACACAGGGTACTTACCTTGAGATTCACTGTACAAAGTGAATTGGTTAGTTGTAGTGTATTTTACGTATGGTTTATGTTTAAGTTTAATAGAAGTGTTGTGTTTATAACAAACGGTTTAAAAATAAATGTACTTATATTTTTCTACCTGAAACCTTGAGTCAGTGTTTGCTTGAGTCACAGTAATTGTGGTCCCTTTGTGTAATCTCTGCTACTGCTCATGTACTCTTGAGATAAGCCTGGCTGCTCCGCCACTGCTACCACTCTGACATAGTAGTACAGACTTGTACCAAAGGTCAAACTTGTATTGCCACCTGTAGTCTTAATTGTGTGTAGTGGTCCCTAAGGGCACTGCACAGGATTCAGCCTAACACCACTTCAGTCCACCCCTGGTACAATAGCCTCATGCCAAGTGTTGTCTAGTTGGCATATTTTAGCTGGGGAGTCCAGAATAATCTCAATGCCCATGTTAACCAGCAAGACTTTGCACTGGATCACGCAAGCTCTAATATTTGGATTGTTAAATCCTATGCGCAAGTTACATCCACCACAGAACATACAGTCTGACAATATACTGACATGAGAAAAGATTTTAAACGAGATAGCTTCCACACGCAAAACAGGCCCTATGCCTCCAACAAATAGTCTCTAAGAGTTTTTATTACCGTGGGCCCTACCTCTGAAAGTACAAATTAAATTCAACTGCCTCCAGTCCTCCAGGGGACCAGGCCTTGTATTTTCATAGTTTAGAATTGCATGGTGGGCTGACAGCTCTGGGGTAGGCTTCAAACGCAAAGGCTGGTTGGCCCAAGGGAGTTGGTTGTGGACTCATAGGGTCGGCTCTGGGGACCGCTTGGATTGGGGGGGAATCAAGCTTGGCAAAGTCTGCCCCTCGGCTGGAACTGCCTCCTTATTCATATGTATCAGACTCAAATCAACCATGCTCGGTTGGTCACTGGCTGCAACATTGGTCTGACCAGTTGCTGCTACAAGACCCTGCCCCTTCTTGAACAGAGTTTTTTTTCGGTTGTGTGGAGAAATCAAATTCAAGCCAGCTACTGGGCGGGGCATTTGCCCAAACTTTTTAGCTCACCAACTTGGGCTACCTGGTGAGTCGACATTGTGAGTTTCAAGCAGACTACCTTTGACTTTACCTGCCCCGGCCCGGACCTGGCAAATCTCACAGCCCAACCCCATTCAACACCCCACCTTCGGGTCTCCAGTAGTTGTCCTGTGGCCAAGTGGGAGTGGAATCCTGTCAGCCAGTTTGTCTATAACTCCCAAGCAAATAGCCCAATCAGCCCTTTCTGTTGTTATCAGAGCCCTAAGTGCCTCGACATGTTTTCCAGGCTCGCCAGCCTTTCGATAGTATTTACCATAAAAACATTCTCCTCAGTACCTGGTTCAGCATTCAATGAGTCTGCATCACTCAAGGAGGTATTAGGCACCATTGCCGCCATGGTGACGGATGCCAATGACTTTCATCTCGATTCTTCTGGGGCCATGTCCCACTTGTTGTTCTGGTCACTGGTATGTCTTAGATCACTCCAGCAACCTCTGGAATTGGGCGGATGGTTTCCGCTGGAAGTGCAACTGAAGATGAAATTGACAGAACCTCAACAGAGCTCCAGACCACCTCTGGTGAAGTCGGCTCTATTTTCCACTCCACTAGGTGGGCCTCCTGGACTGTGGCTTCCTTTTACCCAAATAGCTAAAATAGGAGATACCTGGCTTTTCACTCTACGCCCATGCGGCTTGGTCCCCTAGGGGACAGCCTCTGCACCTGTCGGGCCATCCTTGTATGTGGCTCGGGAGGGGCTGGGGGCGGGAGTAGATGTAGATACTCCCACCCATCTCTCCTTATACAGCCTGTCTATAGAGCGCTCCAGGGCTTCTAGGATTTATTTATTTGATGGAACGCGTCTTATTGAGAGGCCCTCTACATCCTCTTCCCAGGCATGAATTTCACTGACAGCTGATGGTACTGTAAATGGTGGGTTGATCTTTCCTTCAGCAGACACCCCTATAGCGCGCCCAACAGGATCCAATGAAGTTGGTAGATCACGTTCCTTTAACATATCAAACAGCTGTAAATTGGAAAAGGGGGGCCTTCACCTAAAGAAGGTAAGCATATCCCCTGGTGGAGGTGCCCCCACCACTGATTCCCTCACTGGCTTCCCATGGGTCAGTTACACCAGTTACCCATTCAGGTGCAGGGGTGCTAATTAGTTGTGGTTCCTTAGCCCCCACTTTAGTGTAGCCTGATGGAGTCTTTTGGCAGACAGCTTCCCGTTCCGGGCCCCCTTTCTTTCCAGGGATCCCAAGGGTCCCATTCACTCCTTAAGGTGCTAGCTTCTCACCTAACTTCTCGCCTTTCTTCCACACCACACCGAAAAGGTCTCGACACCCACTTAACCTTTCAGGCTGTCGAGAACCTAATCGGATATGCAGCCAGTGCTTCGAACCGCTACCTGGTACGTGGAAGACAGTAGCTGTGCAACAACACCGCAACACATCTGCACCCCCTGCCCCCCAACCCCTGTCCCTGCTGGCATTAAGTTATGTTTTCCCAGCCACATCCACCTAAGCCTGTTCCTATTCTTATTCCTGTTAATGCTCCTGCAGGGTGCAGAGTGCCCTCAATACTAGAGACAGGTAGGCAGGCAGGCGGGGGCTGATTGAGGGTCAGGGGGGAGACAGGGGAAAGGGGAGGGCTTTGAGCCCCTTAAGCACACCCCCTGTAAGCACTGACTCCTATGATCCCTAGAAGACCTATGTGCAGGGGTGCAGGGAGCGCAGGGGTACAGGGTGCAGGGCTCAAGTAGCTCAATAGCTCGATAGCTGAAGCAGAAGTGAGCCGTGATCCTTAGGCTCCCTCACAGTGGCTCTTACTGCCTCACAGTGGGTAAAATGGGCGCGCTCTTACAAACAGGAATCAACTATGTAAATGTTACAGCAATGGCAGCACCTGGCTCCAAGCAGCAAACACCATTAACACCGCGCTGTGAGCAGGCAAGCAAAATGCTAAAGGAAAGGACCTAACAGCATCTCTACTACTCTGTGTCAAGCTGCACTACAGCTTTTCCGCAGCCGACTCTGACACATATTGCTTGTAGCAAACTGATCCTCTGAGTGATTCTGTGATCAGCACCAGTTAGACACCCTGTGGGTGTCGACACAGAAGAACCAGGAATTGCACTATGTTTGAATTGCACTATATGCACTAATGTTAGGAATTGTTTAATATTGCTGTCACTAAAATGCTGGTATTTGAAGTTGGAGCATGACACCAGGGACTGTCAATGAGGCAGATTGGTGTCACTTTAATACTGGCTTGATGCCGATAATGCTAAATGCCTTCTCTTGGCCCAGAAGGCTGTCATGTTCTTTTTTTATTTTCCACTCAAATCGTCAATGGTGGAAAAGATAATCTAAGTACGTAGGTATTGATAGGCAATATGGGTACTTACACACGCAGGGCAGAGAGTGGATGACAAGTGTGTGCGAGCAAGGGGCCAATGGGCTCCTCTCTACCATCACTTCTCAGTACAAAACTTGGACCAAGTGCCTCTAGTGGTGAGTACGCCCCTCGCCCTTATGCAATACTAACTTTTGGTTATATTCGCGTAGATGGGACCACCGAGCAGGACACAGGGCATCCATTTTTTGTACCCCCTTTCGACTCCATCTTGGTAACCAGGCCTCACTGCGATAGTACAAAATGCATCTCTCCCTTTTGCCCGCTGCTGTAGCTCGGAGCACATGGCCCCCACCCTCGCCCCCACTCCAACTGGAAAACTCTGCAGCTCCATTCTCACGCTGAGGCCGGAGCTGCTTGCAACAAATAATAAATGTAACACATCCCTTTTCCTCTGAGATCACTGTCCCGCATGTGAACCAACATGAGCCAAGCACATAGCTTGTTCATCTCCACAAAAGTGTCCTTGCCCTCTTACCCTCGCCAGTTGAAACTTATTGCCATTCTAACCATGTGCCCTTGCGAGGCATCCCTTTCATGTGCCAGACTGCCAACCATGCTATGAAGCCCACCCAGCAGACCCCTAACTAACATTGGACCCCTGTTGCATTATATCGCGCCTAATACTAACAAGTGCCACATACCTGAGATTCTTGTGAGACTAACCCTATAGCTCAATGACAGTATTATAGTGGTCAAGGCCCTTAAACCTGTGACCTGTATAACCCAAATGTGTCGATGATATAAACCCTTGAGTGATTTGTATAATGACATGATACACTACTGAAAATCTTTTTGATCAACTATTATTTAGTGCATGCATTACTTAGATAGTGACCACCGTGTTCACAGCGACCTGCCCTTCACCCAACCGGAGAACAAATGTCTGACGTCAATCCTCCCGCAAACCAAGCAACCAACCCGGAGGAAGAGATGATGCCCACACCTAAGTCACCACCAAGGCTGACCAATCCTGGTCCAACGTAGCATCATATGTTAAAAATGTAGATGTACTATATAAATGTGTTGTAACCTTGATGTGGTCAGAGCGCTCTCAGAGATCTAGATAAACTTTTCCTTGAACTCTCACAGCCTGCTCTTTTGTGCCGTATTCCCTGCCCAGGGAGTGTCTGTTTTATTCATTTCACACGTGTGAGTCAGGGTGGGCACAAACATTTGGTGACCCCCTGCGACGGAGAGGTGCCTCGAGGCCGGCACCGAGCGGCTAGATCCAGGACGCCCCCCAGCGAAACCATCACCTCCGCAGCCGACCAGCCAGTGCGCACTACGAAGAAGGGTCAAGGGTTCCCGGTTGACGAATACCCGACTGAAAAGCTGCTCGCCGAGGCGGGCCCCGGCTTGGTTGGGGTGCAAGCCTGACTGGGGTCGAACTGGGAGCGGCGACCCTCGGGTCACCTGACTGAACACGTGAGTGCCGGTTGCGAAGGTTACGAAGGAAAGGTAAGGCGGAAATAGGGGGGACAGGTGGTAACGGGTAGCAGGGAAGAGTAGGGCCTGTGCGAGTGATGATGAGGCTTTTCTGATCTATCCTTTATATGGCCATTAGGTTTTGGTAAAGAGTGAAGAGAAAAAAGAGAAGTGGTATTCTAGCCCGAACGGGGTAGAAGGCGGCACCGCATAGCATTGTCTCGTCCAGTGCAGAATAAATAAGTGAAGATACAGAGAAATTAGTAGAAGTCTCGTATATTGAGTAGACTCGGAGTAGTTATTTAGAACATACTTTTTCTGGGTACGAAAGGATTCTTGGAAAAGAGTAAGAGGGTGTAAG
Source organism: Ambystoma mexicanum (assembly GCF_040938575.1). NCBI lineage: Eukaryota > Metazoa > Chordata > Amphibia > Caudata > Ambystomatidae > Ambystoma > Ambystoma mexicanum. The sequence continues at coordinate 1,375,099,715 of NC_090932.1, forward strand.
AGGTGGGGAGTGAATGAGAAGAGTAGGCGAAACGGGAAAGGAGTGGCAAAAAGAGCAACGGGGAGAAAACGTGCGCAGGTAGTGCAGGTGCATGACAAGTGTTATATGTGCGTTTGTGTTCTGTCCATTTTTTTTTTTGTCAAGGATATCCAAGTACTGTGATTAATTTGTGGATAAAGTGGCAAAATATGCAACAATTAATTGTTGAATTTGAACATGCAATAACTAAAAGGTTAACGTTGAAAAGGGGGTTGATATATATATATATATATCTTGATACATATATGTTCATACAAATTACAAGTAATTGATAAGACTCGTGGTATATTATCCAACTAGTGAAGAAGTGATTAAGGGGAAAGGGAGGTCGAAAGGTAAGTACAGACAAAGGGAGGAAAGGAAACACATCGTCATGGGGGGAATAGCACCACTAGCACATATTTGTCAGCACCTTCCGTTATACAGTGAGAAAATACAAAAATACCACGATAAATGGTTGACAGAGATAAAAGGGGACAGTGTGACGCCAATTTGGCCAGAAGGTGGGTCATTGGACAAAAGAGTATTAGATTTAGTATCCACACACTTGTTAGCAAGGTATAAGGGAAAACAACTGCAAACAGAAGGGAAGTACTAGAGTTGTGGCGAATGTTTGAAGAAGTTACGGCTACAGCAGAGGTAAATAAAGAAAGAGTGAATGCAATACAGAAAACGCAGGAAGAGGTAAGCGGAACGCCAAAGGGCGAGTGCACAACCACTACAGCTGAAGGCGATACAACTAAAATATATCCTTTAATGTCCAGACCAGCAGTAGGATATAGTGAGCCCCTGTACGTACCAGCATTTGTATTTGTATTTATTTTACTTATAAAGCGCAGCCAGGCCCAGGGGCATATGGGCACATAAGTTAGATCTGGTTACAGTTACAATTGAAAGCAGTCAATAAGGGTTACATTACATTACAGTTACAAGTAGGTACAAACTTAGAAATGTGAATGCATGCATACATAGTCTAATATAGGTACATTGATTACAACCTGTGCCGGTGGCAGTCAATCATGCTGGGATCAGGCGGTTAGGCTGTCATAGAGTCCAGGTTGTGAAGCCAACACTTAGTGTTGTGTTTAAATCGGTTAAATGAAGGTTCTGCTCGCAAAAGCGCAGGGATTGTGTTCCATAATTTAGAGGCTTGTAACGGGAAGCTAGCACCACCCGGGTTATGGAGTTTGAATCTCGGTATGGACATAGTGTTAGCTTGTGCTGCTCTAAGTGGTCTTGAGGAAGTGTGAGGTGTAAGTTGGTTGGTGAGGTAGGCTGGTGCAAGGTTAGCCCTGGTTTTGTGTGTAAGGGCCAACGTTTTAAGAGATATTCTGTGCTTGACTGGGAGCCAGCGCAGCTTGCGTCTGGTCTCAGAGATGTGCACCTTTTTGGGGATGTTGAGGGCAGCCCTAATGGCATTGTTTTGAATTACTTGTAGTTTGTTGATGTTTTTGTGGCTGGTGCCTAAGTAGAGGGCATTACAATAGTCTATCTTGGATAGGACTAATGCTCTAGCAAGAGTAATGCAGTTAGGTGAGGAGATGAACGGCCTACATGCAGTGATCAGCTTACAGGTGTAAGCGGCTGATGATGCTACTGCATTCGTTTGTTTGGAGAAGGATAAGGTGGCATCGATGTAGATACCAAGGGTTTTGGTGTTATTTGACACAGGGATGAGGTTGCCATCTATGGTGAAGGATTTGAATGCGGTATTAAGATTTTTGAGTTTGGCGTGAGTGCCAAGGATGATCAACTCAGTTTTTTCGTCATTGAGACAGAGTCCATGATGTGCCATCCATGCTTGAATTACTGAGTAGATGTCATTAAGGGTTTTGCTGTCTGTTTCATAATTACCCGAGATAGGAATGAGTATCTGGGTGTCATCCGCCTAATTGGTATACGTGACACCCAGATAGTCAAGAATATCAAAGAGAGGCTTTGTGAATACATTATAAAGTGTCGGGGACACGCAAGAGCCTTGCGGGACTCCGCAGGGTACTGGTGAAGGTTCAGCAGAATCAGTGGGAGAGAAGACCCTCATGGTTCTGTTTGCCAAGAAGGAACTGATCCAAGCCATGGCTGCGTCAGAAAAGTGAGCTGCAGTTTTCAGGTGGTGACAGAGTGTTTGGTGGCTGACCAAGTCAAAAGCTGCTGACAGGTCAAGCAGTAAGAGGAGTACAAGTTTGCCATTGTCTTTCAGGATTTGGATCTGGGTAGTGAGATCTATTAATGCAGTTTCAGTGCCGTGTCTCGGTCTGAAACCTGATTGCCTAAGTCCTAGGAGATTGTTTGATTCTAGGTAGGCCTGTATTTGTAAATAGGCTGCTCTGTCCAGGATTTTTAATAAGAAAGGTACAGTTGTTATCGGCCTATAGTTAGACGGGTTACCTGGATCAAGAGTAGGTTTTTTAAGAAGTGGGATGACCCACGCATCTTTTAGGTTATCAGGTACTACTCCCGTTTTGAAAGAGGCATTGATGAGGTTAGTTATGAATGGTGCCAGGTCGTGCGCAGCAGCTTTGATGATCGGGGCAGGCATCACCTTGGCAGTTTGACGATTTAAGTTTCCTGATGATGTTTTCTACTTCCCAGATTGAGAGTGGTGAGAAGCTGAAAGGTTTACAAGTTGACTTAAAGGTAGGTGATTTGTTAGGTAATTGTTTGTAGTGCGGGTCAGCTAGTAGTAGGGATTTTTTTGCATTGATTTTAGATTGTCGGAGAGCTATTTTATCTAATAAAGCCTTCTGAATATTACTACACCATAGTGCATCTGTAACACATTTGTCTATGGGGGCAGTGGGGGATTCTAGTTATTTTAGAATCTTAAAAAGTTCCTTTGTGTTGGATTCCGCTTGTGTAATCCTTTTGTTATAGGTGTCTTTTTTAGCAAGAAAGATGGCTTCTTTGTAACTAGAGGAGGCTAGAGTTAGCTCAGTCTTATTGGATACTGTGGGATGTTTTTTCCAGTGTGCTTCTGCGGTTCTCTTAGATTTGCTTAATTCTCTTAACTGCGGCGTGAACCAAGTGTTAAGGTGACGCTGTGCTTGGGGTTTCCGCAATTTTAGGGGGGCAATGGTGTTCAGTGCCTTGAGTATAGCCTGGTTGTAGATATCCACTGAGACTGTGGGGTCAGCATCTGAGTCGATATTGTTCAGGATGGGGAGTAATATGGGTAAGAGTTTGTCAGGTGTAATATCTTTCTTATTTCTCGTGCTGGTGGCTGGGGCGATGATAGGCGCCAGGTGAGGTGTGTTGGCTTTGATAGAAAAGGTTATTTTGTGATGATCCGACCAAATGCATGGGTCATTGGATAGGAGGTCAATAGAGCAATTGAGGTGAGTGAGCCAGTCCAGTGTTCTGCCTTTGATATGAGTGGGCTCGTGAATAATGTGCGTGTGACCCAGGTCAGATAAGGTGTTGGCTAAGTCGAGGGCGTTAGTGTCCTTAGGGTCGTTAAAACCAAGATTAAAGTCCCCAAGTAGGATGGTTTGAGAGTTGGGTTTGGTATCTGCGTTTATGAGTGATGCAATATCCTCAATAAAAGAGGAGATGGGACCTGGTGGTCGGTAAATAAGGTGCATGGTTGCCGTGTGGTTAGGTGATAGGGATATCTTGATAGACAAGGATTGAGCAGAGGGGATTTGAGTGTCCTGGATGATTTTAATGTTGAATGTATTTCTGAATATGAGGGCGAGTCCTCCTCCCTTCGTTTGAGTGGTATTTCTGTCGCTTCTAATAATAGCATAATCATTAGGTATAGCAAGGGCCAGGGATGGACCAGAGGCAGCATTAAGCCAGGTTTCCGTGACTGCAAGGAGATCAAGCTTTTCGTGAGATATAAAGTCAGCGATGTCGAGAGCATGGGCAGGAAGAGACCTAGCATTCACCAAGGCTGCTTTAATGAGTTTGTCTTTTTGAGGATATTTTTCAGGTGGTATAGGTAGGTCATGCATATGGGTATGGGCTAACTTGTCTGCGTCAGTGGTCGAAAAGGCAAGGTTGTGGTCAATATGCGAGTGTTTCATGCTGCAGGCTCTTAATCTGAGGTAGGCTAGTTCTAGAATTCAATCTAGTGTTTCTGATAGCAGTAGTACAAGGTTGGTTAGGTGTTGGTCTGGTAGCAAAGTGGCGTATCCAGAGTGCTGGATCATCCAAGTACGGGTTAGCAGGTGCCATGGTGCTAGGCCACGAAGTGGGGGTGGTGGTTGTCCAACTCCCACACCCACAACTGGAGCAGTTGCCACAGCACCACCCCCTGTGATAAAGGAGGTTTGTATGGCCCAACAAGCGCACCCCCCGTGAATTTGGCACATCTCACTGGAGAATTAGACCAACAGCTAGCACATGCACAGATGGAAATAACGCAGCTACGAGCATTGTGCGACAGGGGCCAAATGCTGCTAGGGGGAGGAGAGGTGCTGCCATTATCCATAGCGGATCTAACGCCAACATTGAGCACAGCAGGGGAAGTGGCGCAAGGGATCTCAGAGCCAGCACGGTCAGTATCATCACAAGAAACACGCATACCACAAGGGCAAGAGAAAGAGTGGCGTTCAGGGGAATTCCTGTTCCATCTAAATGACAAACCCGTGAGGATTATACGCCCACCCACCCCAGACAGTGAAGGGGAGAAGGATGTGAAGGGAACAATGAGCAAGAATCAGAACTAGAAGAGGTGTGGAGTGACTTAGACGAATATGAAGAGGCAGCTGCCGAGACCGGGTCTCCACTGCCAAACCGCCGGTACCCGGACACACCATCGCCACCATTATGGCAGGGTAGGGTAAGACAGCGAGGGGGAAATATGATGGTAAGTAAAATAAAGAAAGGTGCGGTAAGTAAGATAGGGAAGAAACTCAAGTTACAAATGCCATTGATACATAAAGGAGCAGGTAGGCCACATTACATTCCATGGGCTCAAATGGATAAAAACAACTTGCTAAAGGTCCTCCCCCCACTGTCGGGAGGGGGTGGGAAATGGATACACGCCTTTGAGAAAAACACAGCAGGAGTGCCGCTAGCGATAGGGGCTGTGAAGAGCTTATTAGTGTCGGCAATTGGTGACCAAGCAGACACAGTGTGGGAAAAGGCTGGATTCCCCGGAGTCACGATGAGTTGTGACTGCCACGATGGATCGGCGTTCAATAACGTTCGTGCACAAGTATGGGATGCATTGAGGTGCATGTTTCCAGATATTACAGATTTACATTTAGTGATGCAGTGCACAAAGGAGGAGAACGAGAATCCTACGCAATTCATACTGCGGATGCAGGATTTATGGAGAAGCGAAACTGGCACGGCGTGGAACCAGTCCACCGCCTTGTTTTATTTTATCATCGAGAAGGGGCTCCCGAAGGAGGTGCAGAAGGCCTTGGACAAAATAGCTGGGATAGAAGCAAAGGGCTGGCCTGAAATACAGAGTATAATTGTGCACCACTGCAGGAGGATCAAAGAGAGGGAAAAGGAGATAGCACAAAAAAGGGTGGCAGACGAGGCGAAGGTGGTACAGAACAAATTAGTGAAGGTCTCTGCCGTCAACTCCAGCGCAACCACAGATAGATAAAACGAGGGGGACGAAGGAGCGGGAAACAGACCAGCAACAATTGCAGCACTGCGGGCCGCAGGAGGACAAGGGCAGTGGAACGGAGAAGAGCAATAGGGTGGGCAACAGTGGCAAGAAAGACCAGCAAGAGGAAGAGGTGGGTACCGTGGCCAGTGAGGGGGGTTTGGAGGTATGGGAAATAGGGGATTTGGCGGCCAAGGAATGAGAGGCAGACCACAGGGGTCATGTTGTAACTGTGGGAGATGGGGACACTACTCTAGAGATTGTAGAATGCGGCCTTCAGGGTATTTCCAGGGGCAACAGCCCATGGAGAACGAACAAGGTTGGGGTGTCCACACCCAGGTAGCCCCTATGGACTACCGATGGGAAGTGGGAGACAGCAAGACTACTGCTATAACAAACCTCCGGTACAGCAAGGACAGCAACCACCACCACAGCCAATGGCAAGACAAAATGCAGTGGGAAGCGCAACCAATAATTGTTATGTAACATCTGCAAATAGTGCGCCCGCACCGTACCGTGGCGTGACCATGATTGGGGACAATGTCTTCTCAGTGCCAGGGCAAGAAAGACATTGAGGTTAGGACAGCCATTAGGGAACACTTGCGTGTCCAGTCCTATCCACCACCCTATGTGCAGAAGAGAAACCACTAGTGGGGGCAGAGATAGGAAATAAGCAGTTTATCTTTATGGTAGACTCTAGAGCAGAGAAAGGATGTCTTATGGAAGGGCGGTTTCCGCTCTCAGGCAGGAATTTAGAGACGCAGGGGTTCTCTGGGGCATTTTAAAAGTTCCTTACACTAAAGATCTTGATATAACAGTGGGGGGAAAAACCGTGCGCGCACCCTTACTGTACCATGAAGAAGCGCCAATAAACTTGCTGGGGAGAGATTTATTGAGCAAATTGAATATGAAGATCTCATTTACAGAACGAGGAATAGTATGCTCAACACCAGGAGTATGCCCAGTACGAGCAATGTTGATGATCAGCACAGTGATGAATGAAGTTGTGGTGCGAGGGGTACCCATTGATGTAAGCATGTTTATATATGGTATCAAGGTGTTAGCACAAGTGGTGCCAGAGATAACTAGAAAAGAATGGAGAACACCATCAGATTTCATATTCCGTCCAATTGCACACACAGACATTGTACCAGGCACGATAAAGTCAATAGACATTGAGGCAGTTCAAGTTTCCAGCAAACGTATTGTGGTCATAGGACTGAACGCGCATGGGTGCGAATGGAGGACTGTGTTTTGCATAGACCCAAATATAATGTTACGAGATATAACAGATGAGGAATTATTCACTGATGGTGAGGATGATGGAGAAATAATAATGGAGATAAGCATACCATGCAACATCATGGTCCAGTACAGAGAGGTACATAACCCACTGATGGCTAGCATTAGGTCCCCACTGACTATATTTGAGGAAGACATGACAAAAGTTGCACCTGAAATTTGGACCGCTGGGCCCCAAGATGTAGGGCTGCTGCACGAGGTGACACCAATAAAAATAAAACTCAAGTAAGGTGCAATACTGCTGAGGGTAAAACAATATCCCATATCAAGAGAAGAGGAGGAGCGAATTAGGGAAACCATAAATGCACTCCTGAAACAAGGCATTATAGTGCCATCAAACTCCCCATGTAATAAAGCGATTTTCCCGATTAAAAAAGCAAAGAGAGGGCCGTGGAGGATGATCCAAGACCTCCGCTCACTCAATGACGTCATTAAGAAAGAGTTCCCATTAGTGCCTAACCCGGCATCAATATTGTGCAGTGTGCTAAAAGAATCAACATGTTTCACTGTAATTGATTTGAAGAATGAGTTCTTCTCCATGCCACTTGACACAGGATCCCAGTACCTGACAGCGTTCACATTAGGGAACAATAGGTATGAACATCGCCGACTCCCACAAGGGTATTGTGAAAGCCCCAGCATATTTAACAGGGTGTTACGGGAAGACATTGGAAACATAGATGTAGAGAGCATCATCATTCAATACATAGACGATTTACTCGTCTGTAGCCATACAGAAGAAAAATGCCGAGAAGACTTGATAGCACTACTGAATGTGCTAGCTACCAAGGGATACAAGGTAGACAAAGGGAAATTGCAATACTGCCTTGTATACCTCGGACAGTAAATATCAAAAGATGGGAAGCGAATACTCCCAGACAGAGCAGCTGCTATACGCAACATAATAATGCCCAAAACTGTGAAAGACATGCAAAAATTTCTTGGCATTTGTAACTGTTGCCGAGCATGGATCCTTGACTATGCAGCATACACACGCCCCTTACTACAAGTGTTAAAAGAGGCACAGAAAAATAGAGCAGCAATAAAATGGAGACAGGAAGTGATAACACAGTATTTGAAATTAAAAGACCTCATTGCTGACGCCCAGTCCTCGCGGACCCAGATTATGAGAGGGAATTGTTCTTGTTTTCACACTGCAATGGGACACTGATGACAGCAGTACTGACACAAAAAACATCACTAGGTCACAAGCCATTGGCTTACTACAGTGGGACACTAGATCCAGTAATGCAAGGTAATTTCTCGTGCGAACAGGCCCTCGCAGCTGCGCCCTTTGCGATTGAAAAAAGCACCACCATTGTCATGGGATGTTCGGTAACGCTATATGCGGAGCATTACCTGTTCGCCATCCTTGAGCGATCAAAATCAACACTAACGACACAAAGAGCAACGACATATGAAGTAATAATTTCAAGCCCCAACGTACACGTTGTGAGGTGCAAGACAATGAACCCAGCAACATTTATTCAAGAGCCATGCACGACAGAGGACATACAGGAACACGATTGTGCCACATATGAGGGGGAAGGTGATGACATCCCGAAAGCAAGCGAGAATGCCCTACAGGAGGGAGAAATATATTTCATAGATGGGTCAGCATCAATAAACCCAGAGACAGGGGAAAAACACGTTGGAATGGCGGTAGTGCGCATGCAAGATGAATATGAGACAATTGTGCAAAAGCGCCTCCCATCCCATTATTGAGCACAGGCAGCAGAATTAACTGCCCTGAATGAAGCTCTACGCACAGCCAAAGGCTGTGCGGTGACAATATATTGAGACTCAGCCTATGCAACTACCACGGTGCACTCAGGATTGTCATGGTGGCATAGGCGAGGATTACACTGCTCTCCCATATCAGCATAGTCTATGTGGAGCTCTCTAAATGGTCCTGCTGGTGCCTTGCCATGACACAATAATGCCATCAATTCATTCTTTCCAGGTACAGATATTTGAATGGTAAGAATGGTTTAAGATCAAATGGTTTAAGATCATGTGCTGATGATCTAAATGAGTCATATATGAATTGTCCAAATGCACCCCCTGTGGCTGTGCTGTTCATTTAGAGGAATACATTATTATACCTGAAGAGACTTAGAAATAATGCTATTACATCTTTCTCGTCATTTACATTCAGTTAATCTTTATAGATCTCATTGCTCATTCCTGAATATGCAAAAAGACTGGTTGGTACCCAGTTGTACCCACTTCCCAGTGTGCTCATTGTTATGTGTCCAGGGCTCATTGCTGTGTGTAATCAGGTGTGTAATCTGGTTCATGCAAATTAGTGAATGTAATCAAAAAGAGAAAATATAGTGCATAGTCTGGACACCACGACATGTGTATTGTTAATGTGATTGACTTCTAATATGCAAATCAATATAGTTTGTGGATAGGAGTTGTGAATAAAAGATGAGTGATGTATAGACATGATGAGGGTCAAGCTGTAAAATGGCTGCCTTGTGATATGGATATTAAGACATCGGGTAATTGTACATAGTGCAGTTGTGCCTAATCAAGATGGTCATGGGCTGTTCACCTCGTAGGCAACAACTATGTTATAAATATTAGAGTCGCCATTGATTATCAGCAATCATTGTAGCATTGGTATGGCAACATAGAATCACTCTAATTTTTTTTAAAGGGAATTTACTTGCAATATAGAAAGGAAATCTGAGTCGGACACAAGTATAAGTGTGTGACGTAGATAATTAGTGCTGCAAGATAAAATACAATTGCCCGTCAATAACCTCATATTAGAAAGGGTACGAGTATAATTTTTTGTGATACCCAGTCCACAGTGATATTGATGTTTCTATTCTAAGATGGCCACTAGCCACAATAAACTGAGTGTGAGGATATGAGAGAACGCTGTTGTAGCGTACATCATAACTAATGGCCATTGCTCGAGGTCAGTCATATAAATTAGTTGCATTTGAACACAATACAAGTTTACTAAATCAGACAACGAACGGCTGCTAGTACGGGACTCTAGCTTGGGCTAAGACTCTGCCCTCTTATTAAGGTTTGCGAGAGGAAGAATGAGATATGAAAGATTTGAACTAGAAGCATCAGGAATGGTAGTGTAGTGGGAAAACATTTTTTGTTAACTGTACAGAATGATATCTGAGAATAGGGACTGGCAACTAATCCTGTGGTGCAATTACAGATCTCTGAGAGCTTCAGCCATTGCAAATTGAATGTGGAACAAGTCTATGACAGATATTTGCCTAAGTCAATAAAGTAATTAAAATTCTTACCTAGTGAACACATGATTGAAATGGGGTGTTGCGAGGGTGAAAGTGATTTCTTGAAAATAGTGAGGGATTTAGGCCCCCCTGTCTCATTATTCCAAAAACCACATAAATCCTGAGAAACCCAAAGATGTATAATTGTTTGCAACAGATCCGATATTACACAAGATGCAGTCAATTAGTGTCTATATTTAAGATAGGAACCAACAGTTTGTCATAGTGTACTACATTTTTAATTTGAATCAGCCCAAGATTTGGATAATCATATTTGATTTGAGCTATAACTGTAGTAAATTGTATTGTTTTAAGCCTTATCCTGAGCACTGCTGCACCTTTTGATTTCAAGGTGGATGTCAATTTAAAGGAAGCATATTTGTCTGATGCGACTAATCAATGTCAATCTGTGTGCATACCTTTAGATGGAAAGTCAAACATTCTGCGTGGCTTAGATTGAGGTGCGGGAGCAGTCTCATTGCAATTGCAACATAGAATCACCTGGGTCCAGAGAGAATTTTATTTTCATGTGAACTGCGTTGAGAGTAATTAGAGGTTGCCTGTCCTGTTCAATTATAGCCATTTACTTGGATGTAACTCCCCTGTCCTTTTGAAACATTGAAGCAAACATCTAGTTAGCAAGCTCAGAGAAATACTAATTGTACTAGAAAAGGCTGATGTGCCCTGTACTGTCAGGTCCCAGGTTAGGTAGGTGTACTTTGTAAATGAAATTAGATTATAGATTTAAATAATTTATTGTTTTAATCTGATTTTGGGTTGTTGATCTTAACTTCTGTTCATCAGAGTGCTAACTCCCCAAACCAACATGGTGGCAGTAGTGCCAGTTCCTGATTGGAAAATTCATGAACCTCTGACCTTCCATACAATTGTAAACTGCCTTTCATTGTTCACCTTCAAGAAGGAAGGTCCTGTTTTGATTAAGTTCCTGCTTCAAGGCCTTTTGATGAGATTCTGGTGAAGTTTACAGAGATAAATAGTGTTTCCTGAGAAGCTGGTCAACGTGGGACAAGCTCAGCTGATAATTTGGTGGGAGTGTCGCTTTTTCTCAAGCTGGAGAAAAGTTGCTTTATTTTTATCACTCTATTCATGTTAGGTATTTATTTAGTTTAGGTATTTAGATTCGTTTCATTTTACTTCAAGAATCTGCTTGGCTTTTTATGACTCAGTGTCATTGATACGGTTTTGAAGTTCTGACGTTGTACTGAAGGAAGAAGCGTTTCGAATTTTAACTGCGCAGTTTTCTTTGATCAGTGCTTCAGACCATTCATTTTTGTTTCACGCATGCGCGAAGGAGAAGTGTCCGTGTTTTATTGCCGTGTCTCGTATCTGATCTGATTTCAAGTCTGTCAGTTTCAGTACGGTCGCGTGAGTGAAGATTGCTTAAGGAAAACCTGAGTCTAAGCTTTTGATGTTATTTAACTTGAGTTCGTAAGGCTTTTAATTACGCTTGCGCGCCATGAGATAAGGTGACATCTGAATTATTTCACTGTGCGCATGTGGAAAGTAAAGACACATTGATTTCATGAGCATTGCACATGTTTTCTGAAGGATAAGGCAGCATCTGAACTTATTTACTGTGCGCATGTCAAAAGCAGAAGCAGTTGTTTTCATTAGCATTGTGCATGTGTTCTAAAGAATAAGGCAGCACCTGAACTCATTTACAGCGCTCATGTCAAAAGCAAAGCATCGGATTTCATAAGCATTGCGCATGTGCTCAAAAGGTAAAACAGCATCTGAACTCATTTACAGTGCTTATGTCAAAAGCAAAGCATCAGATTCCATTAGCATTGCGCATGTGCTTCAAAGGTTAAACAGGATCTGAATTCATTCTTATTGTTCATGTCAAAAGTTTAAAAATAGCATCTGAACTCTTAATTGCGCATTTGTTTACTAAAGTTGAAGAAACATCTGAACAGGAATACAATGTGCTTGAGAAAGGATGAAATGCATTTGAATGAATGAACACTCTAAAGTGAATTCCTGCTTATTTTAAGAAGATTTCATATTATTGAACTCATTATTTTGAGCAATATTGTTAAGGAACAAAATGTATTCTTAAATTCACATTGCCCTTCTGAAATTGAACATTGACTGTGCAAGATAAAAATCTCAATGGGTCTTTGTGAAAAAGAAGTTAATTAATCTCCAAGGTTATTTCGGAGATTGGACAGGTAGGGGTTTAGATATTAAATTATTTGATATTTAGAGATTGAGTTAATTTAATGCATGTCTTAATTATTTAATAAACATTAATGTCTCCTTCTACAGATTGCAGCCCACCAGAAGTAGGCGTCTGTCGTTTGTTATTTTCTCCACTTCCCCTTTTCCCTTGGGAGTGTTAGTTCTTCAACTGGGTTAAAGACAGTTGTTGATCAAACGTTCTTGAGAGATCTGTGGGGCTCAGCATCTCCTGCAGACGCAGACTTCGGGACCGGACAGATGAAAGGCCAAAAAATAGTCTGCCTGGGTTGTTGAGTCTCACAGATTTATCATGGAACAGTTAGGAGAAGTAATCCAAGAATTGAGAGAAGAATTAAGAGTTGCTCATTTAGAGAATTCAAAATTACATAAAAAGGTGGAGGAGTTGGGAGTTAAGATGACTCGGATTCAAGAATCCATTGGGGAATCTAGAACACAGAGAGTAGGGTATTATGGTGAAGGATTGTCTTCGGAGTTGGGAGCCACAGGGAACAGTGAACAACAACCCCCAGTTCTGGAAAGAGCAGATGGGAGAGATGAAGATAGAGTAGGAAGACACATTTGGAGTCAGACATCTGTTCCTTTAGCGTCCCCAGAACGTTTTAGTGGAGATGTTAAAACATTTTCAACTTTTGTTACACAGTGTGAGTTACATTTCTTGTGTCGTCCTGAGAGTTTTAGAACTGACATGGCAAAAGTTGCATTTATGTTATCTTACTTAACTGGGGATGCATCATCTTGGGCAGTTCTTTTGGTTGCTCAAGAGAATCCAATTTTGAAAGATGTTGTTCTATTTAAAGAAGAGTTTCGAAAGATGTTTGGAAGAAGAATGATTTCACAAGAGTTAGATGGGGAACTGTTAGATTTAAAACAAGGAAATAAGGACTTAGTGAGTTATGTAACAGCTTTTAGAGCTCTAGTTTTGGAGACAGGGTGGCCAGAGGACAAGAGATCGTCCTTATTTTACAGAGGTTTAAGGGACGAATTTAAAGACGCTTTATCAACCATGGTTGATCGTCCCACTTCTTGTGATGCCTTAATTGACTTAGTTATGTGAATAGATTTTTGATTGGGAGAAAGAAGAAATGAACGTAGAAAGGGTTTTGGAGAGGTCAAGGTGGTTCAGCGTTTTGAAAAACCTAGAATGGAAGAAAGGAGTAAAGTCAGTGAACAGTCAGGCAAAATAAGAGGACCATTATCTAAAGAGGAGAAGGATAGGAGAAGAGCTAATCACTTGTGTTTATATTGTGGGCGTAGTGGTCATTTTCTAGGGAAGTGTCCTTACACTCCCAAAAGAGGGCAGTCAAATGTTTCTCGATCTCAACAGGTGGCGAATACCCTTCAAGCTGCTGTACCTCATGTAACAATTAACGTATCCTTATTCTTGGATGATGTTTTAAAAGGATCAGGACCAGCCATGATTGATTCTGGGGCAACTGGTAATTTTATGGATTGGGGATTGGCTCGGTCTATGAAAATTCCATTAGTTGAAAAAATAGCAGTAGAGCAAGTAACAGCAGTAGATGGTTCTCAGTTAACCTCGGGACCCATCACTCATGAAACTGTTCCTTTGTTTATGACACTGGTTAAAGATCATTCTGAGTATATTGTCTTTGAACTTATTGATGCTCCTTAGCTACAAATCATTTTGGGAATGCCTTGGTTGACTAATCATAATCCCACAATTGACTGGGGAAGAAGAATATTAGATTTTCAATCAGAAATTTGTAAGGAACATTGTTTCAATTGTAAGTATGAGATCAGAGATGAGAGTATTGAAAGTGGAAGAGTAGTGGCTTTAGCTCAAAATGGATTTGAAGAACATTCTATTGGAGCTGTGATGGGTTTTCTGCCTGAGTGTTATAAAGAGTTTACTTGTGTGTTTGATGAGGTTGAAGCAGGGGAGTTACCTCCACATCGATCATATGATTGCAAAATTGATTTAGAGGATGGAGCAATCTTACCTAGTAGTAGGGTGTATGCCTTGACCGAGAAGGAAAATTATTATTTGAAGGAATACATTGAGGAAAATCTCAATAAAGGGTTTATTAGACACTCACAATCTCCTGCAGCTTCACCATTGTTTTTTGTACCCAAGAAGGAAGGGAAGCTCAGAGCTTGCATTGATTATAGATCTTTGAATAAAGTCACTGTTAAGAATCGCTATCCTTTGCCATTGATTCCAGAAATGTTAAATCAAATTCAAGGAGCAACCATTTTTACTAAATTGGATTTGAGAGGAGCTTACCATTTGGTTAGGGTTAGGGAGGGAGACGAGTGGAAGACTGCTTTCAAAACACGTTTTGGTTTGTTTGAATACCTTGTGATGCCATTCGGATTATGTAATGCCCCAGGGGCTTTTCAATTCTTTATTAATGATGTTTTGAAAGAATTTCTAGATCTTTTTGTCGTAGTTTATATTGATGACATTTTGATTTTTTCACATAATTTGGAGCAACATTATCAACATGTAAGACAAGTTTTGAAGAAGTTACACGATCATCATCTTTTTGCTAGTCTTGATAAGAGTCAATTTCATACTGAAGTGGTGGAGTTTCTGGGTTTCGTGATTTCTCCTCAAGGTTTGGAAATGGATCAAAAAAAAGTCAGAGCAGTGAAAGATTGGCCGACTCCCACTAAGATCAAGGAAGTGCAAAGTTTTTTAGGTTTTGCTAATTTTTATAGGAGATTTATCAAAGATTTTTCATCCATTATTCCTCCTATCACTAGACTTTTAAAAAAAGGTGTACCTTTTCTTTGGAATCAAGAAACGGAAGAGGCTTTTAACACCTTGAAGAATAGATTTATTTCTGGTCCTATTCTTTTACACCCAGATCCAACACAACCATTCTTTGTAGAAGCAGACGCTTCTAATTTTGCAGTTGGAGCTATTTTATCTCAAAGACATAAAGAAACTGGTCAGCTTCATCCAATAGCATTCTTCTCAAAGAAATTTTCTGCAGCAGAAAGTAACTATTCAATAATGGATAAAGAATTACTCGCTATAAAAGCTGCATTTCAAGAATGGCGACATTTTTTGATGGGTGCCAGAAATCCTGTCACGGTGCTTACTGATCATCGAAATTTACTTTTTCTTAAATCAGCTGAGACTCTTACTCCCAGACAGTTACGTTGGTCATTATTTTTTGCGGATTTTGACTTTGTAGTGACATACAGACCTGGGAAATTAAATGGTAAAGCGGATGCTTTATCCAGACAATTTCCTGGTTGTGAAAAAGAATTGGAGTTAAGACCTGAACCTGTAATTCCTGAAGAACATTTTGTTTCAGCTAACACTTCTAAAAAAGAAGATTTGCAGGAGTTAATTAAAATAAATCTGAATTTTCAGAAGATGAAAGAATGGGCACAGTTGGATGTCAAAAGAACTATTAAAAATGGTTTACCTTATTTTGAGGATAAGTTGTATCTCCCGAGTGAGGACCTTAGAGAGAAAATTTTACAAGATTGTCATGATTCAGTCTTAGCTGGACATCCGGGTTTTCATAAGACTTTGGATTTAGTTCTACGACATTTCTGGTGGGAAAGTATTAAGAAAGATGTCTTAAATTATGTAAAGACTTGTGAAGTCTGTGCTAAGTCAAAACATGAGACTGGAAAACCTGCTGGACTTCTTGAACCCTTGCCTATTCCTCCTCGGCCTTGGCATACAATTTGTTTAGATTTTATTGTAGATTTACCTAAAGATAGAGGATTCTCCACAATTCTGGTAGTGGTAGATTATTTCTCTAAAGAGAGTCATTTTATTCCCATGAAAGGAGGAGTTACAGCTTCAAGTCTAGCTAAAAAATTCATTCAAGAAATTGTACGATTGCATGGAGTTCCCAGTCAAGTTATTTCAGATAGGGGGTCTCAATTTGTGTCGAGATTTTGGAAGGAATTTTGTAGGAGATTGGGTTTGAAGATAAAATTAACATCAGGATATCACCCAGAGGCTAATGGTCAAGTAGAAAGAATCAATCAGGAATTAGAAAAATATTTAAGATGTTTTGTTGAAGGAGAGTTTGAGTGGGTGGATTTGTTGTGGACAGCGGAATTTGCATATAATAATTCTACTAAAACCTCTACTTCCATGTCACCTTTTTTTTTTGGAAGAGGTTATAATCCTCGATTTCTATGTGAGAATGAGGGAGTAAATGAGACATGTCCAGCTGTGAAAGATATAACTGAAATAATTCAGAAAAGTTGGACTAAAGCAAAAGAAATGTTACAGAAAAGTAAGTCTGAGTATAAAAGATTTGCAGATTTTAAAAGAAAGAAAAGTCCAAGTTATGCTAAAGGTGATTTAGTCTGGTTATCAGCAAAAAATATTAAATTGAAAGGAAAAAATAAATTTTGTCCTAAGTTTTTGGGTCCCTTTGAGATTGAGGAAGTGATAGGACCAGTATCAGTCAAACTTAAATTGACTACAAATTTGAAAATTAATCCAGTATTTCATGTAAGTTTATTAAAACCAGTGTCAAAAGGAATCAGAATGAGACCAGTTCCTAAACCAATTGTTTTGGAAACTAATTCAGAAGAATTTGAGGTTAAAAGAATACTTGATTCTAGAAAAGTAAGGGGGAAGATTCAATATCTTATTGATTGGAAGGGGTTTGGTCCTGAGGAAAGAAGTTGGGAGTCAGAATCTGATATTCATGCGAAAAGATTGGTATCTAAGTTTCACAGAAGAAATCCAAATAAACCTGGCCCTGAGGTCAGGGCTTAAGGAGGGGGTACTGTCAGGTCCCAGGTTAGGTAGGTGTACTTTGTAAATGAAATTAGATTATAGATTTAAATAATTTATTGTTTTAATCTGATTTTGGGTTGTTGATCTTAACTTCTGTTCATCAAAGTGCTAACTCCCCAAACCAACATGGTGGCAGTAGTGCCAGTTCCTGATTGGAAGTTTCATGAACCTCTGACCTTCCATACAATTGTAAACTGCCTTTCATTGTTCACCTTCAAGAAGGAAGGTCCTGTTTTGATTAAGTTCCTGCTTCAAGGCCTTTTGATGAGATTCTGGTGAAGTTTACAGAGATAAATAGTGTTTCCTGAGAAGCTGGTCAACGTGGGACAAGCTCAGCTGATAATTTGGTGGGAGCGTCGCTTTTTCTCAAGCTGGAGAAAAGTTGCTTTATTTTTATCACTCTATTCATGTTAGGTATTTATTTAGTTTAGGTATTTAGATTCGTTTCATTTTACTTCAAGAATCTGCTTGGCTTTTTATGACTCAGTGTAATTGACACGGTTTTGAAGTTCTGACGTTGTACTGAAGGAAGAAGCGTTTGGAATTTTAACTGCGCAGTTTTCTTTGATCAGTGCTTCAGACCATTCATTTTTGTTTCACGCATGCGCGAAGGAGAAGTGTCCGTGTTTTATTGCCGTGTCTCGTATCTGATCTGATTTCAAGTCTGTCAGTTTCAGTACGGTCGCGTGAGTGAAGATTGCTTAAGGAAAACCTGAGTCTAAGCTTTTGATGTTATTTAACTTGAGTTCGTAAGGCTTTTAATTACGCTTGCGCGCCATGAGATAAGGTGACATCTGAATTATTTCACTGTGCGCATGTGGAAAGTAAAGACACATTGATTTCATGAGCATTGCACATGTTTTCTGAAGGATAAGGCAGCATCTGAACTTATTTACTGTGCGCATGTCAAAAGCAGAAGCAGTTGTTTTCATTAGCATTGTGCATGTGTTCTAAAGAATAAGGCAGCACATGAACTCATTTACAGCGCTCATGTCAAAAGCAAAGCATCGGATTTCATAAGCATTGCGCATGTGCTCAAAAGGTAAAACAGCATCTGAACTCATTTACAGTGCTTATGTCAAAAGCAAAGCATCGGATTCCATTAGCATTGCGCATGTGCTTCAAAGGTTAAACAGGATCTGAATTCATACTTATTGTTCATGTCAAAAGTTTAAAAATAGCATCTGAACTCTTAATTGCGCATTTGTTTACTAAAGTTGAAGAAACATCTGAACAGGAATACAATGTGCTTGAGAAAGGATGAAATGCATTTGAATGAATGAACACTCTAAAGTGAATTCCTGCTTATTTTAAGAAGATTTCATATTATTGAACTCATTATTTTGAGCAATATTGTTAAGGGACAAAATGTATTCTTAAATTCACATTGCCCTTCTGAAATTGAACATTGACTGTGCAAGATAAAATCTCAATGGGTCTTTGTGAAAAAGAAGTTAATTAATCTCCAAGGTTATTTCGGAGATTGGACAGGTAGGGGTTTAGATATTAAATTATTTGATATTTAGAGATTGAGTTAATTTAATGCATGTCTTAATTATTTAATAAACATTAATGTCTCCTTCTACAGATTGCAGCCCACCAGAAGTAGGCGTCTGTCGTTTGTTATTTTCTCCACTTTCCCTTTTCCCTTGGGAGTGTTAGTTCTTCAACTGGGTTAAAGACAGTTGTTGATCAAACGTTCTTGAGAGATCTGTGGGGCTCAGCATCTCCTGCAGACGCAGACTTCGGGACCGGACATGTACAAAAATATTATTCATATGCACTCCATGGCATTTATTAAATAATTATTGCACTAGCAGCACTGCATGTATGTCCAGTAGTCTCGCTGTGGGTAAAACGCAGTGGATTTGTGCAGCAGGGCAATTTTTTCCTGGTTAAAATTGGGTGTACATTTGCATCTGTCTAGAGTTTCGGCCATATGGGCCCACTACCATTTCTGATATTTCATAGAAGACAAATACTGGAGAGTAAAGGGCTCATGCCCCTGAAAGGCTGCTAAGGATTATTCAGCCTCAGTCACATGTCAGAAAAGTGACTGCTAAAAAGCAAGGCATGGCTGGATCATGGTGGGTCACATCAAAAGTCTTGCTGGGCTGTGTCAGTGTCCATGAGGTAACGTGTCTGTGACTGAAAGCTATTGGGCTGGATCATAGTCTACATGATAGGCATTCCTCTGACTGGTCAAATAGGGGTTGAGGAGAGACAGTCACGTGACAGGTACCCTGTACACAGGTGTGTCCGACTGCCACAACACTACTCCTTCTTATGCAGAAAATATGGTATGCAGTGCTTTTGAAAACATGGAAATGTCATGTATAAACAGGTTGCGTGTGTAACTCATAGTTGAAGAGACTTCATTAAGGGCCTCAAAACGCAGGACCTTGTGGCAATCTGTTCATTTTCAAGCCCTGTTTATAATTAATAAGCTTCTCTAGGGCTCGCGTGATCTGATGGTGTACTCTGTTTTGAGTGCTCTGATGTAACAATATCAGTTGCAAATACTATGTATGTTGAAACCCCAATGATAGTATATTCATGTAATCTAGCTAAACAGTCAGACTGCTTCACAGATATGAAGGGCTTACCATAATTCTTTTAGCGGACAATGGGCCTCATTACGAGTTTGGAGGTAGCCATGCTGTTTTTACCGGCATGGCTACCCCCAAACTCGGGTCCGGGTCCCGAAAAATGGGAATTACCGGGTCATTCCGACCTTTGAGGGCCCGGTAATTCCCATTTGTGGGACCCGGAACCAATGCATCCCCATTCCCATTTGAGCCCCCAAAGGGCTCAATGGGAATGGGGAGGATGGTAACAACGGTCCCGTTAATAACGGGACCGTTGTTACCATCCTGTTACCATCCTGTTCTGCTAGCGGGTGCCGCTCTGCACATCTGGTCTGAACAGGCATGCAGAGCGGCCCCGTGAGCAGAACTCTTAATGTAGCGGTAGAGTGATAACGGCGCCGGCAGCACTACCAGCGCCGTTATCACTCTACCGCTGTCAGGGATGGCTGGCTGGCTGAGTAGTAAATAGGAAGAGTATGTACATAGAATTAACATTGTGGTTGCCCAAGTCAAGATGGAGAGAAAGAAACTTAATCTGATTGGTTTGAGGAACAATGCTATGTTTGGTTTGTCTGAATGGTGGAAAGGATAATGGTATGATTCCTGGGAGGTGAGCAAGATTCTAAACTGCCTTTCATCCAAAGTAATTCAGTGGCTGGTTGTATTTTAGTTAAGCTCCTTAAGTAAGGCCTTTCAGAGTTCAGAAGATTTACTAAAGAAGTAAGAAAATCGTTTGCTGAGCCAGAGAGATCAAGAAGACATCAGGTGGGATTGTTTCTTTTAAAAGCTTAAATATTTTCACAGTGAACTTCCATTGTTTACCAGAAACTTAAAGAGTTTAGAAGTTTAAAGCTTACTGAGAGAAAGAACGTTTACAGTTTATTTACAATAAGGAGAAAACAATTGAAAAGACTGTGCGCGCAAGTTTTAAAGTTGTAAACTGTGCGAAAAGTGTTTCAAGACTGTTTAACGTGCGCGCAAGTCTCCATGACTTTGGCAATGTCGTTGGGAGAGCGTGCGTATGAGAGCGCGTGTAGGATTGCGATAGAGCGCGAGTCCATATCAACTGAGCGTGGGTGGTTTTTGGCGCGTGTATATTTTTCACGTGAGCGACGTAACGTAAGAGAGCGCGTGTTGGATTGCGATAGTCCATACTAACTGAGCGCGAATAGTTTTAGCGGTGTTTCGGTTGGCGATTGCGCGTGTAGTTTTTTTCAGAGCGTGCGCGTGTTTCCTCTACTCGTGAATTTGTTAAAGTGCGCGTGTTTCACGTACATGTGAATTGTTAAAAATGCGTGTTTCACGTGCGCATGTATTTGTTAAAGTGCGTGTGTAATTTTTTGCGCGAGGACAATTTTTCACGTTTTGTGATTTCGCTTGTTAACCGCATGAATGCAGTGAGAATTCAATACTTCAAGAAAAACTGTATTTCTCAAGAGTATTTGGACATGTAAATTTTATGGAGTTAAGTGAACTTAAAGTCAAAGAAGAATATCTAAGGTTGTAAGGTGTTTGCAAGCGTCATCTTCTTCAGAATATTAAAGAGACTGGAATGGCTAGTGACAATATACACCGAAACATTACACAAGTTTTCAAGATATTCTCTACAGACAATTAACCTCTAAGTTCTAAACAGAGGTATAAGAGGTAAAGAAGTTAGAGTTGTTTTAAAAAAGAATGATTTAGAGAAAAAGGTTTACACTGATGTAGAAGTAACCAAGTGTGTTTGTTACTACAGATACCAGAGCCTACCAGAAGGTTGCAGGGCTGCAGTGTCTCCGTTGTTATTTTATCCAAATTCCACTTTACCTTTCCTGGGGTTATCAGCTCAGCTTTCACTTTAGGGTTGAGAGGTGAACTCTTGGTGAGGGTCTGTGGGGCCAGCATCAGCTCCTGTGGAATTCAGTCAAGCCAGACCCTGACAACCACTAGGGTCGTAATGCGGCCCAATGTCCACTCTATTGCACATTGTTCAACTCAACATTCAAGAACTCTTTTAGCTGCCTAACTTGTTTCCATATTGCACTGGCACAATGATGTCCAGTTTTCCACTATTTCACATTGGCCTGCTTAATGACCTTAAGTAGGCTTAAGTGTAACACAGGATCCAATAATTGGGCATGCGCATTCGAAGGAGTGTTGAAAGCGAGTGCTGTTTCGCTGTCCTTGTGGCATTTATTTGAATTGAAATTGAAACAGCTAATTTCTTCTATCTACGCAGAGCATTTTTAGTCCCCACCAACTATTGGAACTAGAGTTCAATGGGGCTCATTCATTCCATTGGCTGAAACATCAAAGTCCCGCCTTCAGTCACCAAAACTGGATAAATACAGCGGGTCGCACGCGCATTCGAAGGAGCACTGTCTCGCTGTCCCATGTGCCGGCTGCTGGGTGAAGTCTGTGCATTTATCCGAGCAAGTGCCTCGCTGAAGCAGCAAGTTAGTTCTATATTGCTCAATTGGGTTTGTCAGTTGAAATTGATGTACCTTCACTATGCCGAACAAAAATAGAACAAAGACTTTCAGATATAATTTGAGGAAAGGGGCGGTGGGATTGAACACTACTGCATCTCATACATCCCAAGACTTCTCCAGTTCTCTGTCAGCAATACCGTAAGGACGAAATTCTGTCCCTCTAAAACAAAAGGGGACAATTACTTATTTTTTTCATCCTGAGTACATTAGTCATTTCAACAAAGGGACTTTGAGTGATGACTTGTCGGCCTTGGATGATATTGACAATTCTTTGCGGAACTTGAGCTACTCTATACAACAAAGTATGGCAGGGTCATTGGAAGTAATCACGCCTGCAGTAGGCCCGCCAGTGGTTGTGGAAGCGCAAGTGATTAGGGCTGAGGCAGATACTGAATTGGTAAATGACTCAAACAGCCCGTCTGCTTCTCTGAATTTAGTCATGCATTCTAACTCCAATGTTCAATTTGAAGAATCAATGTATAAAAGACCGCTTTCTCCGAAATCCAATCTGTTATGGTCTTGATTCAATTTGCAATGGAGATATTGCTAAAGCTCTGTGGGAGAATCCATGATAATCTGCAGCCCCAAGGTAATAAATAATATGACCAACTCATTGGGAAAAAAGGAGATGCAGGTTGTTCATGGTTCCTCCTGCAGAAAGACCATAGAGAAGCCCATAGAGACGTCTACAGTGAGCATTATCAACCCTCCTGAAGAAATAATAGGGGGGGGCTCTTGCTTGGAAAATGTGGCCTCGGACTCATCTGGGGTATATTTTTCTAGGAAGCATAGGCGTTTGGCACGACGGGTGTCAATTCAACAATCATTGCGACCTATTGAAGTTACGAGATGACATATTGGCATTTTACCTAGGAAATCGAAAAAATCTCGGAGGAAAGCGGCACGTGGCAAAAAACGTCAGTCAAAACAGCAGGACAAGTTAACTAGCTGGCTGGTTGAAAACAAATCGGGTGCGGTCCCGACTGAACATTTCGAGCTCACTGATACAAGTATGGACTCAAATACGACCTCAAACTGTGCGGAAGAGATTGAACATAGCCCCACGCCGAATCCTGCTCTAAGGGGTTCGGTGAGAAGACCAGTAATCTGTCATGGGGAGAGACTCAATAATAAACTGTTGATTGGTAATGAACCAGCAAATGCAAACTTGTTGGTTAAAAATTGGAATAAAAAAAGCTGTGATAAGTGGCTTTGCCGCTTTGCTTTTCTTTTGCTACTTAATCGCTATCCCCAATTAGGAGTTTTCATGTCAAATTATTTTGAGTTTTTTTGAACCGTTAAAATGTGTAAACCCTAATGTGAGGCAATTCACTGTAAACATGTGGACACTGCGCTACTACTTCGTAGCTTTCGGGCTCACTTATTTAATTGTGGGGTTGATCTTGATGTGAATGCTGAGGATTTGACTCTCCCATCTGTTGGACCCTCTACTCAGAATTCTCGACATAGTTTAACATCTCACCAGCTACCTAATATAGATAGTGTACAGCTGTTGATATTCAGTCCATGTTGAAGTGGCTGGCTGAACCTTTTACGGCTGCGTTATCCAATCAACAATGATCGCTTTCGCTACTTTCTTGCAATACCCAAGGGTTTGACCATTTATTGTCTCCAACTGGTTCTTTACCTTTATTATCACAATACTCAATTTCTTTGCTTCAAGTGATGTGGCTAATGTCTATGTTTGACATAGACAAGTATACTATTTATCAAGAGATAGTTAATAAAGGTAATAGGGGCTGCCTCTTTGGGGGGTTGGTTACAGGTGTCTTACACAATCTCAAATCATGTAGAATACACTCTTGTAACTCCTATTTTATTTTAGCTGTTCAGGTGGAAATCCCTAACCTTGATAATATTCGATATGCCCTGATACTTGATATCTATATTCCACCCGCCACCCATGGTGCGCTGAATAGTGAACAGATTGAAAATGCATTACACAAGTTCTTCTTTTCTTGGACTAGGTGCAATAAGGATGACATCATCATTTTAGGTGGCAATTTTAACTTGCATTGTGTATGCCAAGAAGGACTGTCAGTGGAGGGTGTCAGAACATCCCCAACCCTGAGGGTCTAAAGTGGATGCAGTTTGTTGAGAGTTGGTATCTAGAAATGCCTAATGGGCGAAAGTTGGGGGATACCCCGGGAGCATTCACTGGAGTATGGGAAATAGGAAAGCCAATCTTGATTATTGTTTTGCTACTCCTCAGGCTCTGGTTAATGTAGTTGACATGAGTGTGCACAGGAATGACTGGAGTGATCACGCGCTATAGAGCTGAATCTAGCAGTGACTGGTCCTAATAACTCAAAAAAGCTTTGCGGGGGAATGGAAGTTAATCATTCTGGCAACCGGGTTAAGTAGTCTGAGGGTAACATTCAGAGTGCCACACAGTTTACCTTGGCAGTGGGTCCTCTTTTATGTTCGATTATGGGACCATGGATATGGAAGAAATTGAGGCTGGGTTTCTAGCCTTTTCTGGACAACATGCTGCTAGCAAAACACGTACCGTTGGGAAAGCAGATAAAGTGATACCCATATATGACAAAACTATTAGGAGATAGGAAGCTCAAATTGCGAAGGGATCTGCGCAAAATAAAAGCTACATATTTGCTTCCTACCAAAGGGTTTAGGTAAGTGATTTAAAAACCAGGTGCGTTGGTGGCACCTTTCCTGTGAACAGTGGCAACGAATGATCGAATGTTCGCTGTCCTTTGTAGTGGTCAGGTGAGGAGTATTTGGACACTTCTGGGGGAGGCCAAAGGAAACAGAAGTTTGAAAGCATTGAACACCATTAATGAGCATCAATGGGAGGTATTTTTGGGAAGGCGTTATCCTCCTATTGAAACTACTACTGTTATTGTTGACATTTATCCCCCTAACTCTGTTCTAGAGATCGACAAGGGGTATATTAAGTTGAAAATTGGTAGACAGAAATCTTAAAGGGCACCGAGTCCCAATGGCCTTGAGAATGTGGTCATTTCAGAGTTTTGGACTTCTTTACTGAAAATTCTGTTTGACAAGGTGCTAGAGGAGCCAAGAATACCTTCCTTATCACAAACAGCTATTTTGATTCCTGTGATAAAAAAAACGGGGGCCCTATCTCTTTGGGAAATTATCAACTTCTCTCTATGCTTGATTTCACAGGGATGTTATTTGCAATGTTCCTAATACAGGAACTGCAGAGATGGGTAAATAAGGAAGGGCTCCTGGATAGGTTCCAAAGTGGCTTCCGGATAGGTTACTCTACATGCCATAATTTGAGGCTGATGAACCACTTGTTGTAAAGTGCAAATGTTAAAGAATAACCAGCTCTCTATGCGCTGTTTATGGACTGTCAAGCCGCATTCGACTCTGTAAGTAGACAGGGGCTGTGGAGGAAGCTGGAATCATATGGGTGCCTCACTGTTATCCTTTTTTTTCTAAAGCTGCTATACATGAGTAATATGGTTTGGGTCAAGCTTGATGATGGGGGAGCCTTGATGGACTCAATTTCATCTGATTATGGAGTGAAACAGGGTTGTGTCCTGGCTCCCCTACTCTTCAACTTGCACATAGCTGACTTAACATTGTGTTTAGCGTGTGCTAGGGGCTGTCCTCCAAAGATTGATTCCACTCATTGTACTGTATTGGCCTTTGCCGATGACCTTGTGATTTTAGACCACACTTTCACAGGTTTGAGACAAATTGCTGATGCTCTATGGGATGGGATTATGTTGATCTTTGAGCCTTAACAGGAGCAAGACCCAGACATTGTTGTTACCGGCAAGAAGAATAGCACGACCAAGGTTGATCATTAGGGGAACAGAACAGCAATTGAGTATACTGCTCAATATAAGTACTTGGGAGTTGAGTTGGAGCAACATTGGGGATATAAAGCCTGTATAGATGCCCACATAAAGAAGGCGGCCCAGCAAACTTCTCTGATAGAACTATTTGTCAGACAAACTGGAGGCTTTACTTTTGAAGGAG
Organism: Ambystoma mexicanum; assembly: GCF_040938575.1. Classification (NCBI taxonomy): domain Eukaryota; kingdom Metazoa; phylum Chordata; class Amphibia; order Caudata; family Ambystomatidae; genus Ambystoma; species Ambystoma mexicanum. The sequence continues at coordinate 1,375,125,913 of NC_090932.1, forward strand.
CTTGTCGTCTTAATTTGCAATGTCTAATTCCTGCCATCATATATGGGTTAGAAAGTTTAATTATTCTTGACTTAAAGTGGCTCCTGCAAATCGAAGGCAGATTTTGGAAAGTGTTGCTTGGCTTGCTTGCTTGTGTGCCTATGGCTATTATTCCTCTGCAGCTGGGCATTTCTTCTTTAAAATCTATGGTCCTGAAGAAAAGGATATTGTTATATATTAAAATGAAGAGCAGCCCGGAAGGCAATTTGCCATTTTCTTTGGGCCGAGAGCCTGACAGAAATAGAGGAATTTGTAAGTATAAGGGGTTATTTGACTGCCTTGATTGGACTCTAGAGGAGGGGTTTTATGCATGAAAGAGGTTCCTAGAGAGGAAGTTATATCTGTGTGATTGGTGTGAAAACGGTCATCATTTGTCGTCATCAAAGATTTACACTTTTGTCACAGAGATAGCCTACACATATAAACAAATTCACAGCCATGCCTAGTAATGTGCCCCTGCAGTAACCTCAGAAGATTTATATTTTTATTTCGCATAGACTGCCTCCCGGGTTTTGTCTGTTCTGGGCTGTGCAATATCATTACCTGTGACAGATAGGTATTGTCGAATATGCCAAAACCCATCAATGTTGGAGAATTAAAAACATGTTCTAACAGAGTGCCCAATGTTAGGCCCTTTGTACATGAGTCATCTGGGAGAATATGTTTACCATTTGGATACTATTAAGACATCCTCCTTTTGAAGGCGTTGCCTTGACACATAGAGAAAAGCCCTTCAAATGGCACTGTACAGAGTCTAGACTGTGGTATTAAAGAAACTAGCTAAATAGACTAGCCTCAGTTTATATGTAGAACAATCACGGACTATAATGCAGATAATCATTTGCTTTTAGACACGAGTATTGATTGGAGTATAATGAGGATTTTGTTTTACTTTCGAAAATGGGAGTGTATGGCAATAATTATTTTTTCATTTTATAAATTGTATGTTGGATGTTCGTCTGATTTGATTTGCTGATGTATACTTTATTTATTTATTTGTTCGTTTATAATGCGCCAGAGCCCGTAGGCATCGGGCCTCCGAAGACTGACGAGGAGGAAAGCGATGAAAAGGGAACAGAAAGATGCAATCCTCAGGACCAGGAAATTACTCGAACAGGACCGTCTTCAGCCATTTCCCGAAAGCCAAAAGATTGCTAACCACCTGCAGTTCTTTGGGGAGCTTATTCCAGGCCATGGCAGCCTGCACCGAGAAGAATCTACCAAATCCTCTAACTTGTTTATATTGTGGGTGCACCAAGGACAGATATCGCTAGATCTAGTACTGCGTGTCTATTTTTGCACGACAAGAACGATCTTCAGATACGCTGGTGCTTGACCATAAAGGCACCTGTGCACCAGAGTATTCACTTTAAAACAGATTCGGACTGCCAAAGAAAGCCAGTGGAGATTCCTTCAATGGACTAAAATGGGCTTGTATCTAGGTAAGGTCTTAGCAATGCGCAAAGCGTCATTCTGCAGGACCTGTAGTTTCCTTATACTGCCCTTGCTGCGCCTGCTAAAAGAGCACTACAATAATCTATCCTGGGTATGATCAGGGCTCTGACCAGCGTTGTACAGTTTGCTTCTGAAACATATGGTTTTAACAATCAAAGTAATCTCAGGTGATACTGGTTTTTACTAATCACATGGTCGATATGTGCCTCGGAACTAAGTGAGGACTCAAAAACCACCCCCAGCGTCTTCAACTTCATGACTGGATTGATACACTGATACTATATTAAATCCTGAGTATTTATCAATGAGCTTGGGGGCTGACCTAAAGATAAGAAGCTCAGTTTAAGCTGCGTTCAGATGCATACCATTTGATGCCATCCAATTTTGGATACATTCATAAGTCTGGGAGATCCTCTCAGCGTCTTTTTCATACTCTCACTCAGCTCCATGATGAGCTGAGTGTCACCACGTAATTCGTAAAACACACTCCCAGCTCATCTAACCTGTCACACAACGGGTGACATAAAAGGTTGAAAAGCAAGGGAGACGGGCAGTCATAAAACCTGACTGCCTTCAATATAAAGATTCAGTATCCTCTAGATGTTCCTGGAACTATTTCAAAGCAAATTCTATCAATTACTTTAAGCAAAAAAGGTACATTAGTAATAGGCCTAAAATTGGTAAGCACCTTGTGATCTAATCAAGGTTTCTTTAACAGTGGAGTTACTGACACATTTTTTAATAAGTCGGGTACCTGACTATCTCTGTAAGAGCCGTTGAAAAAACGGACCAGAAAAAGGAAGCTCATAGTTTTCCAGAATGATTTCAGAGGGAAGGACATCCTCAGCACAATTGGTGGGTCTCATTTTGTTTACATTATAGTACGATAAAAGACTGCACTGCAGTAATAGTATCCATAAAGGCATTCTAAATTGCTTCACAATCACCCTCCGAAGGAGTAACCTGTTGTATCTATACTTACGGTTTTTCTTGAGTCTGTAAGAATCTCAAATAATGTTTTTGTATTGTTTTTAAATGTGGCAATTTTATTATTAAAAATGTTTTCTTTGCCGACAAAATCTCTCCCTTTCCCGGTGCTCCCATGCATCTTTATTACTTTGTTATTATCTTTTTCCCAGCTCCTATCAGCTCTACTTTTTTCTCACTTACGGTCTGTAAAAGCTGAGGTAAACCACTTCTGATTGTTCATCCTTTCTCTCAGGATCTAAGTATTAAGAGGGGATAGCCTGTCCAATACGCATGAAAACACCTTTACATATTCCTGAACTAAGCCATGTGGTGTATCCCCATCTGAGGTACAGGCCATAAATCCCTCAAGGCAAAGCTCTAGGTCTTTAGAATTAATGTTATTAACATTTCTACTCATTGCTTTCTTGAAGATATATTTCTTTTTAGCCATAGGAACAGGGGGAGTAAACCTAGTGACATCAAAGAAGTGGTCGGACCAAACACAAGGATTGAACTGCAGTGGGTACAACACCAGATTTCTTTCTGACACCCAATCCAGTACCTTCCCCATAACGTGAGTTGGTTCCTTATTATAGATAATGAACTCATTGTTCTTTAGAAGCTGTTGGAAATGAGTAGCTTCAGTATCCAAGGGGTTGCTAAACCACCAATTATGGTCTCCCTGAAAAATAGTAGCATTGTTAGGTTTACTCAGAGGTGACGGGATTCTCGAGATTTCCTCTAAAAAACATGGCGTATCATTAGGAGGGCGATAGATAAGGACACTATTCAGGCAATTATTGGGGGTCTGGGCTGATTTCATCACCATAATTCTGCACCTGTTGTGTGGGAGTGAGGGGTCGTTTGGGTCCCCGCAATACATTCAGTACAGCTTGGACCACTTGCTCTTGCAATAGTGGGGGTCGCCTTCATTGCCCTTATGTTAACATCAGCCTTATGCTGACATTGGCATAGATGGGGCTGTTGCGAGAGACACTTGGCATCCATTTTGAACACCCTCGACTACATCTTTTTGGACTAGACCTCACTGCGATAATACAAAAAGGCTTCTCTCCCATGTGCGGTGCCGCGCATACCGGGCACATGGTCCCCACCCTTTCTTACTTGTTTGAAAGCTTTGCAGCTCCATTCTCAAGTTCGAGCCGGAGGCGATTGCAACAAAAACAAATGTAACATCTCGCTCTTCATCTGAGATCACTGTCCCGTGTGTGAACCGGCCTGAGCCAGGCCTTTTAGCTCATCCATCTCCACAAACCTACCCGTGCCCTCTTACCCTCGCTGTTGGAAAATGACTGCCAGTATAACCTCGTGTCCCTGTAAGGTATTCTCTTGATGTACCAGATACGTGACCCGGCCACAAAGTCCACCCCAGAGTGCCCTTAGATAAAATCAGACATCTGTCACAGTATATTGCATCCTGCAACCTGCAACTAACGAACGTCAACATGCCCCCAGTCTCTTTGATGAGTTCAGACCCACCCCGCGACCGATGTTATCATATTGGTCAAGACCCTTAACCTGGTACCCCATATAAGTCCCAACAAGTAATGGTGTGATTACATGTATGCAATGTATAGGTTTATGATGATCTGCTCAAAGGAACTGCAATGACTAATGTTCATTGCATGTTTAATGGTAGTATATCATGTTAGCTTAGCGGCCACCCTGCCTCACAGTTACCTGACCCTCACCCTGCCTGGACACAGACAGATGGACCTTGTGATGCCCACCCTCCCAACAACCCAGCAGCCAACCACGCAGGAGCAGCACCTATATGCACCTATACAATGCAAGCTTGTGTTCAATCATAATGAACTTTGCAACATTCATGTCTGACATCATTTATGATGCCTTCTGCTCTTAAAATCAATTGTAAGTGTATTGTTTGCCAGAGCGCTCTCGGACGGCAGAGTTCTCTGGATGCCAATTCTCTATAAAGAAAGACTAAAACTCGCAACCTGTTCTCTTAGTCTTATTCCCTGTTGGGGTGTGTCTTATTTACTGGTATTGCATGTGCTAAGACGGGGATAGGCTTTTACATTTGGTGACCCCCCACAACGTGATTGGGACAGGTGTCTCGAGGCCCCGTGCCGTGCAGCGAGATCCAGGACGCCCCCCAGCAAAACCATTGTCTCCACGATTGACCAGTCCATGCGCACAACGAGAGGGTTCAAGGGTTCCCATTTTTGAATACCCAACTAAAAACTGCTTGCCGAGGCAGGCAACGGCTTGGTTGGGCTGCGGACCAGATTGTGGATAGACTGTGAAAGGTGGCTCTCGGACCACCCGACTGAACACGTGAGTACTGGTTGCGAGACTTCAAGGGGAGAAAAAGAAGGTTTGGGAGAAGTGGGACATATAACAGAGTGGGTCAAATAAAAGAGGGCAAAGTTAGGGTCTGTGTGAATGTTACTGAGGCTTTTTCTTATATATCCATTATATGGCTATTAGGTTTTGTGAAGAAAACGAAAAAGAGGTACAAGGGATCCCAGCCCGAAGGGGGTAGAAGGTGGCGCTGCATAGCATTGTCTCGTCCAGTGCAGGTATATAAGTGAAGATAAAGAGAAAACAGTAGGAGTCTCATATATTTAATAGACTCGGAGTAGTAATTTAGAATATTCTTGTTCCGTGTGAGCAGAACTCTTGGTGAGGTAGAGTGAGAGGGCGCAAAGGTGGGGAGTGCATGAGAAAGCAAGGTTGAGGGGCATAAACTAAAATAATTAAAGGGAAATAACTAAGAAGGGGACCAAAGCTAAGGTAGTTCCATTTATATGTTTATGTGTTTTTATGTTTATGTGCGATAGAGTTACACGTTGTTCTATTAGTAAGTGCCTATGTATCTGTGAATCGAAAAGAATTAAGGTTGATCAGGAAAATTGGCAATGAAATGTGTGAGTAATATGAGAAACATATTGAATATTGGCAAATAATAAATACTTTCTGAAATAATTTGTGATTCCAGCAAGGTGGTGTGAGTAAAAAGGTTGTTGAAATATTGTTGGTGCCAAAAGTCAAACAAGGTTGAATAGAAGTGTCATAAAATAGAGATTGTTGACCGATTGACTGTGTATTTATACTCAGAAAGCGAAGTAACCACAAATAAAAGTACAAAGACGCCATTATGGGGGGGATAACACCATTAGCACACATTTGTCAGCATCTCCATTTGTATAGTGAGAAAATACAGAAGTATCATGATCAGTGGGTGGTGGAAATAAAAGGAGACAGCGTAACACCTATATGGCCGCAGGGAAGGACTTTTGACAATAGGGTATTGGATCTGGTATCCACACACAGGCTCGCAAAATACAGGACAAAGCAATTGCAGAACATAAAGGAGGTGCTAGATTTGTGGCAAATGTTTGAAGTAGTAGCGCCTACTGGCGAGGTAAGTAAGGACACGATAAGTGAGAAAGAGAAGGTGCCGGAGGGAGGAGATGGGGTTACAGGGGGAGAATGACCCTACCAGAATATACTCATTGATGACAAGGCCTGCAGTAGGATACAGTGAGCCCCTGTATGTGCGAGCTTGCACCACACCGACAACCCTGGCAACGCTATCAGCCACTGCACCGCCCCCGTATGAAAGAGGAGGGCTGTACAGCCCAACCAGTGCCCCTTCAGTGAATTTAGCGCGGCTAACAGGAGATTTAGACAGGCAGCTTGCACATGGACAGTTGGAGATAATGCGGTTGCGAGCATTGTGCGACAGGGGTCAGATTTTGCCAGGGGGAGGGGAAGTACCAACATAGACGGTGGGCGACCTCACACCTCCACCAAGTGGCGCAGGGGGATCCACACCATCCCCGCCACCACCACCGGTGCTGATACAAAAAGGGCAAGAACAAGAGTGGCAATCAGGTGAGTTTCTGTTCCTTTTGAATGGCAAACCCGTGAGAATAATACGGCCCGCAACCCCGGAGAGCCTGAGAGGAGACACGCAGGAAGGAAGGGAACAAGAGGAGGAGGTAGAGGAGGTATGGAGTGATTTAGATGAATACCAAGAGGGAGTGGCAGCGACGGGATCTCTGCTGCCTTTCCCATTTGACCAAGAAGACGAAAGGACTGTACCAAGATGGCAGGGGAGGTTAAGGCAAAGAGTAGGAAACATGCTGGGGAGTAAAACAAGGAAGGGAACGGTAAGTAAGAAAGGGGGAAAAACAAATCTGCAAATGCCCATAATACACAAAGGAGCAGGGAGGCCCCACTACATACCATGGGCACAAATGGATAAGAAGAACTTGTTGAAACTTCTCCCTCCACTTTCGGGTGGGGCGGGGAAATGGATACATGCATACGAAAAGAACACAGCAGGGGTACCATTTGCCATAGGGGATGTGAAAAGTTTGCTGGTGTCCACTGTTGATGATCAAGCAGACGCAGTGTGGGTGAAGGCGAAGTTCCCAGGAGTGACAATGAGCTGTGACCGCCATGACGGATCTCCATTTAACAACGTTAGAGCACAAGTATGGGATGCATTGCGGAGAACGTTTTCAGATATTCCAGACTTACACCTAGTGATTCAGTGCACTATGGGAGAGGAGGAGGAGCCTACACAATTAATCCTCCGGGTGCAAGACCTTTGGAGAAGTGAAACGGGTACGGCGTGGGACCAATCTACCGCCTTGTTCTACTAATCAAAAAAGGGCTCCCAAAGTAGGTACAGAAGTCCTTGGATAAAATAGCTGGGATAGAAGCCAAGGGCTGGACGAAATTCGGAGCATAATTGTGCACCATTTTAGGAGGATCAAAGAAAGAGAAAAGGAGATAGCACAGCGAAGGTTGGCAGACGAGGCGAAGCTAGTACAAATTAGTGAAGGTTGCAGCGCTGAATGCCGCAACATCAACTGACAGGCACGGCGAAGGAGAAGAGGGAGTGGAAACTGCACCAGCCAGAATGGCCACAACATGGGCTGCAGGCGGACAGGAGCAGTGGGATGGAGAGGAACGGTACAGAAGGTCCCAGTGGCATGGGAGGCCAACAAGAGGACCAGGTGGGTACAGAGGACAAAGAGGGGGATTCGGAGGAATGGGAAATAAAGGATTTGGAGGGCCTGGGTTGAGGGGAGGACCACAAGGATAATGTTGGAACATGCGGGAGGTGGGGCATTATTCAAGGGAATGCAGAATGCAACCTATGGACTATTATCAAGGAAAGCCTATGGGAAATGAACAACAGTATGGCCACCCACACCCAGGGAGTCCCTATGGGTTACCTATGGGAGGAGTTGGGCAGAACAATCAATATTATAATGAGCCCCAAATGCAACAAAGGCAACAGCACCAGCAACAACCACAGCAGAGGGGCATGCAACATCAAATGGCAAGACAAAATACTGTAGGAAATGCAAACAATAACATTTTTGCAACATCCGCTAATGGCTCACCGGCAACCTTTGACGGTGCAGCAGTGGTGGGAGATAACATCTTCTCGGTTCCGGGAACGGAGACATATGCAGATTAGGACAGCCCACAGAAAGCACTTGCGTGTCCAGTCCTGTCCACTACCCTACGTGCAGAAGAGGAACCACTAGTGGGAGCAGAGATAAGAAACAAACAGTTCATCTTTATGGTAGACTCGGGAGCAGAAAAATCATGCCTCATGGAAGGCTGGTTCCCGCTCTCGGGAAGAAATTTGGAAATGCAAGGGTTCTCTGGGGCTATCTTAAAAGTTCCTTACTCAAAAGATCTTGATATAACAGTGTAGGAAAAAACAGTGCGCGCACCTATACTGTACCAGGAAGACGCGCCAATACATTTGCTGGGAAGAGACCTCCTGAGTGAGTTAAACATGACAATCTCCTTCACTGAACGGGGAATAGTTTGTTCCACCCCAGGGGTGTGCCCTGTACGGGCAATGCTGATTATCAGCACAATGACAAACAAAGTTGCGGTAAGAGGGGTGCCCACTGACATGGATATATTAATTTATGGAATCAAGGTGTTAGCACGGGTGGTGCCAGAGATAACCAGAAAAGAGTGGAAGGTACCCTCAGATTTTGTCTTCCGGGTGCGAGTGGAGAACAGTACTGAGCACAGACCGAAATATAATGTTGCGCAACCTAACTGATGAAGAATTGTTCACTGACCGTGAGAGTGACGGGGAAATAATAATGGACATAAGTATACCTTGTGATATTATGATCCAGCACAGGGAAATACACAATCCTGTTATGGCTAGTGTTAACGTGCCACCCACCATATTTGAGAAAGACATGGAGAAAGTGCTGCCAGAAATATGGACCACAGGCCCCCATGATGTAGGGTTATTACATGAGGTTACACCAATCAAAATAAAATTAAAACCAGGAGCCATACTGCCCAGAGAAAAACAGTACCCACTTTCAAAGGAGGCAGAGGAAGGAATACAAGACACAATAAACGCCCTGTTACAACAAGGGATAATAGTACCATCTAATTCACCATGCAATACGGCTATTTTTCCAATCAAAAAAGCCAAGGCCGGGGCTTGGAGGATGATCCAGGACCTACGCCCGCTTAATGACGTCATTCAGAAAGAATTTCCATTAGTTATTAATCCAGCATCAATATTGTGTAGCGTACCTAAAGATGCCACATGTTTCACAGTAGTGGATTTCAAGAATGCTTTCTTCTCAATTCCGATTGACCCAGGCTCTCAGTACCTCACAGCGTTCACGCTAGGAGGGCGCAGATATGAACATTGCAGACTACCGCACGGATATTGTGAAAGCCCCAGCATATTTAATAGGATTTTGCATGAAGACCTTGGAACCATTGACGTAGAAAGCACGATAATACAATATTAGATGATTTACTTGTCTGCAGCAAGAGTGAAGAACAGTGTAGGGGTGATTCCATAACATTGTTATATTTATTGGCCACGAAAGGGTGCAAGGTGGACAAAGGCAAACAGCAATATTGCCTAGCTGAGGTGTTCTACTTAGGAATGCTAATTTTAAAAGATGGCAAGAGGATATTGCCCGACAGGGCGGCAGCCATACGCCATATGATAATACCAAAAACAGTAAAGGACATGCAAATGTTTCTCAGCATTTGTAATTACTGCCGTGCATGGATGCTTGATTACGCAGCATACACACGCCCACTGCTACAAGCACTGAAGGAAGCACAAAAGAATAATGTCCCAATAAAATGGACAAATTAATTGATGAGACAGTATTTCAAACTGCATGATCTCACTGCACACGCACCAGTTCTGGCGAACCCAGATTACGACAGGGAATTCTACTTATTTTCACACTGAAATGGTGCTCTAATGACTGCAGTGTTGACACAGAAAACATCACTAGGTCACAAGCCATTAGCATATTACAGCGGTACATTAGATTCAGTTATGCAAGGGCACTTCGCATGCGAACAAGCTCTCGCTGCAGCGGCCTTTGCAATAGAAAAAAGCATCACCATCGTGATGAGATGTTCAGTGACCTGTACGCTGAACACTCAATGTTTGCTATCCTAGAAAGATCCAAATCAACATTAAAAACACAAAGGGCAACAGCCTACGATATAAAAATATCCAGTCCAAATGTCCATGTGGTCAGGTGTAAGACAGTAAACCCAGCCACATTCATTACTGAACCATGCACAGTAGGAGACATGCAGGAACACGATTGTGCTACATATCAGGGAGAAGAGGATGATATTCCCAAAGCGAGTGAAAATGCACTACAGGAAGGAGAGATATACTTCATAGATGGATCAGCATCAATAGACAGTGAAACAGGAGAAAAACACGTGGGAGTGGCGGTTGTAAGAATGGAGGAAGAGGGATATGAGGTCATTGTACAAAAGTGCCTCCCCTCTCATTACTCCGCACAAGCAGCAGAATTGACTGCACTAATTGAGGCGTTGTGCACTGCTAAAGGATGTGCGGTAACGATATATTCAGATTTGGCATACGCCACAACAACAGTACACTCAGAGCTGTCACAATGGTGACAGAGAGGGTTCAGGAGGGCAGATGGGTCGCCAGTGCAACATGCTGCATTACTAAATGAGTTGATAGAAGCACTAGCACAACCATCAGTAGTAGCAGTGGTAAAATGCCAAATCCATACCAATAACACGGACGCAATCACATTGGGAAACGTGGCAGCAGACACTGCAGCAAAAGACGCCACGTATTTCAATGTCCCAAGAGCAATTGAATGCATTATCAAAACACTGAGTACAGACACATTAGAAGAGGGATACAACAATACACCAATATCCCAAATAATAGACCTTCAAAGACGCACACCGGTAGAAGCGCAAGAACTATGGGCCAAGAGAGGGTGCAAACAATCATCAACAGATTTAATATGGAGGCAGGAACTAACAGGGAAAGTGGTGATGCCACTGGAGTTGCTAGAAATAGCGTTCCAGCAACTACACTTCCCAACGCATGTAACTAAACAGCACATTGAAGCAGATATACAGGAACATTGGTTTGTCCGGAACTTACAGGAACATCTGTCAAAATGTACTATAGAGTGCACCACATGTCAAACATACAGCTCAGGAATGACACTGAGGACATTGCGAGGAACATTACCGCGTCCTGTGGGCCCATTCAGGGAGCTCCACATTGATTACGCGGACATGGGAGAAAGATGTAATGAGGCAAGATACTTAATTGTGATAGTTTGCCCCTTCTCACAGTGGGTGGAAGCTGGTCCATGCCTCCACCCAGACGCGAAGTGTGCCACGAAGTTTCTAGTACCAGAGGTGTTCTCAAGGTGGGGCATATGTGATGTAATAAGATCAGATAATGGCACACACTTTGTGAATGACCCCTTCAAGGAAGTAACATCATTACTGGGGGTCAAGCACAAACTGTGTTTGATTTATCACCCGATGGCTAACGGGGTGGTGGAAAAAATAAACAGCCTGCTCAAAAGTAAGTTATCAAAGTTGTGCAACATGCTTAAAAAGAATTGGGTGTATTGCTTGCCCCTAGCACTGTTCCAACTTGGGACACAGCCAAGTAAAGACCATCATTTGTGCCCGCACGAAATAGTGACAGGCAGGCGCATTCATACGCCACTCTCCCCAGTAAGAAGAGCTTCAGATGCTCACAGAGCTGCCACAGTGCTGGGGGAAGAATTCAAGGAATACCTTACCCAGTTAACACGCGCAGTGCGTAGCATAGCACAACAAGTTGGACCAACATTTACTGAAAATGCTGCGACAGACACTTCAATACCAGCCCATGACAGCCCAAAGGGTCAGTTAATGCCAGGAGAGAATGTATATGTACGAAGTTTTGTTCGGAGGTAGAACTTGCCAAGATTTCATGGCCCTTACGAAGTAATATATTGCACACCTACCGCCGTAAAAGTTAAGAGATTGAAATATTGGGTGCATCTGTCAGATGTGAGAAGAGCACGTGATAATGCAATCCCTCAATGCGAACAAACTAACAGCAACGAAGTTGCTAGTGGTTAAGAGAGGCACTATGGAAAAAGCACAAAATGACAAAAAAGAAAAATTGAAAGGCATGGAGTATAACTTAGTTATGACTATCTTTCTCTTTCTCTCTCTTTCTATCAATTTCAAAAAAATTCAATTGACAGGTTGTATCGAAAAATTATGCTTATTATTGAAAGAAAATGATGTGAATTACGAGGAAATATGATACCAATGGAATGCACAGGAAAAATAGAAAAATAGCATTAAGGTGTGCACACCATAGAAAGTATTATTTAGCAATAGTAGATATGTTAACAATAAAATGACAATGTAATGAAAAAAATAATTAAATGTATGCCTGTCACTTAACCATTTTATATCGCCCATCCAGGTGACAAAATGGCCGAAAGGAGTGCACTCACAGATGACAACACAGTTTTAGTTAGTGATAGGGTAGTTAATAAATACTATAATTTAGAGTGCATTGTAAAATAGTCATCAATATTGTTTTCGACTATGTTATTTTTCATGGCATGGTACTATACTGTCAGGGTAATTCATAGAATTTCGCACAAAAGTGGCGCACGCGGCTGGCGCACAGTGTCCCCGTGCGATACACTGCGCCAGCCGCGTGCGAAAAAAATCCATTTCATCGCACAGCGTATTCATGGATTTTAGCCTCCAAAACCAGCCGTGGCGCAGAGTGGCGCAGCGACCCTGCAGCAGCGCCAGTTACGCCCCCAAGAACGCCCTCGCACAAGGAAAAGCCATCAAAATTCCCAATTCATTGCAAATGTCTCCGCTAACCCTGGACCAGTCCACAGGGCTGCCAAACAGCAAACGCCAAGCGGGCAACGTGTATTTCAGTGGTTCGCGGGAAGTTTCACATGCAAATGTCCTGGGTACGTGTACATCAGGGGTGCGCGTGAAGTAATACACGCGAATCAATCAGGGCACATGTATTCCAGGGGTGCGCGGTAAGTATCACACGCAAATTCAGCAGGGTACGTGTATTTCCGGGGTGCGCGGGAAGTATCACACGTGATTCCATCAGGGCACGTGTATTTCAGGGGTGCGCGGGGAGTACTACACGTGAATTGTCCGTGTGGGTCCTCCCAGGTGTTCCCTCTACACCCTCCATGGCCCTTGCAGGCAGCCCACACCACAGGGGACTACCCTGCACCCCGGCTCATGTCCCGCAGGCAGCCCATCCACCATGGGCATGCCCCCCAGCCAACCCACAAGTCACCTTGCACCACTGCCCAACAACGCATGTCTCCAGCACCCCCACCCCCCCAGCACTGTGGGGCACCCTCCACCAGGCCCCCACTCATGTCCAACTCATGTCCCCCTGCACCCCCACCCCCCAGCACTGTGGTGCACCCTCCACCAGGCCCCCACTCCCGTCCCCCTACACCCCCATTCCCCTGCATCCAGGAGCACCCTCCACCAGGCCCCCACTCCTGTCTCCCTGCACCCCCACCCCCCTGCATCCAGGGGCATCCTCCACCAGGCCCCCTCTCCTGTCTCCCTGCACCCCCACCCCCCTGCATCCAGGGGCACCCTCCACCAGGCCCCCACTCATGTCTCCCAGCACCCCCACCCCCCTGCAGTGCAGGGCACCCTCCACCAGGCCCTACTCATGTCCAACTCATGTCCCCCTGCATCCCCACCCCCCCAGCATCCAGGGGCACCCTCCACCAGGCCCCCACTCCTGTCTACCACCCCCCACCTCCCAGCAGTGCGATCCGCCTGGGTACGTGTATTTCAGGGGTGCGCGTGTAGTCTGACAGGCAAATTCATCAGGGTACGTGTATTATGGTTCCGCGTGAACTTCCACACGCGATTGCCCTGGGTACGTGTATTCCGGGGTGCGTGGGAAGTCCCACACGCGATTGCCCTGGGTACGTGTATTCCGGGGTGCGCGGGAAGTCCCACACGCGATTGCCCTGGGTACGTGTATTTGGGGGTGCGCGGGAAGTTCCACACGTGATTGCCCTGTGTATGTGTATTTCGGGGTGCGCGGGAACTTCCACACGCAATTTCAGCAGGGTACGTGTATTCCAAGGTGCGCAGGAAATTCCACACGCGATTGTCCGTGGTGCGTGTATTTCTGGTTGGGCATGAAGTTCCACACACGAATCCAGCAGCTTACGTGTATTCCGGGGGTGCCGTGGAGTCCTACACATGAATTGGCCGTGTGGGTCCTCCCAGCTGTTCACTCTACACCCTCCACGGCCCCTGCAGGCGGTCTACACCACAAGGGACTACCCTGCACATGTCCCGCAGGCAGCCCATCCACCATGGCCATGCCCCCCAGCCAACCCATATGTCACCTTGCACCACTGCCCACCAACGCAAGTCTCCCAGCACCCCCACCCCCCAGCACTGTGGGGCACCCTCCACCAGGCCCCCACTCCTGTCTCCCTGTAGCCCCACCCCCCACCAGTCAGGGGCACCTGCCAGCAGGCCCCCACTCAGGTCCATCACCTGTCTCCCTGCACCCCAACCCCCCAGCAGTGCAGGGCACCCTCCAGCAAGCCCCCACTCCTGTCTCCCTGCACCCCACCCCCCACCACTCAGGGGCACCTGCCAGCAGGCCCCCACTCCTGTCTCCCTGCAACCCCACCCCCCAGCAGTGCAGGGCACCCTCCACCAGGCCCCCACACCTGTCTCCCTGCACCCCCACCCCCCACCACTCAGGGGCACCTGCCAGCAGGCCCCCACTCCTGTCTCCCTGCACCCCTACCCCCCAGCAGTGCAGGGCACCCTCCACCAGGCCCCCACTCCTGTCTCCCTGCACCCCCACCCCCCACCAGTCAGGGGCACCTGCCAGCAGGCCCCCACTCCTGTCTCCCTGCACCCCCACCCCCCAGCAGTGCAGGGCACCCTCCACCAGGCCCCCACTCCTGTCTCCCTGCACCCCCACCCCCCACCAGTCAGGGGCACCTGCCAGCAGGCCCCCACTCCTGTCCCCCTGCACCCCCACCCCCCTGCATCCAGGGGCACCCTCCACCAGGCCCCCACTCCTGTCTCCCTGCACCCCCACCCCCCCACCAGTCAGGGGCATCTGCCAGCAGGCCCCCACTCCTGTCTCCCTGCACCCCCACCCCCCAGCAGTGTAGGGCACCATCCACCAGGCCCCCACTCCTGTCTCCCTGCACCTCCACCCCCCACCAGTCAGGGGCACCTGCCAGCAGGCCCCCACTCAGGTCCAACTCATGTCCACCTGCACCCCCACCCCCCAGCACTGTGGGGCACCCTCCACCAGGCCCCCACTCATGTCCAACTCATGTCCCCCTGAACCCCCAGCCCCCAGCACTGTGGGGCACCCTCCACCAGGCCCCCACTCCTGTCTCCCTGCACCCCCACCCCCCAGCAGTGCAGGGCACCCTCCACCAGGCCCCCACTCCTGTCCCCCTGCACCCCCAACCCATGCATCCAGGGGCACCCTCCACCAGGCCCCCACTCCTGTCTCCCTGCACCCCCACCCCACAGCAGTGCAGGGCACCCTCCACCAGGCCCCCACTCCTGTCTCTCTGCACCCCCACCCCCCAGCAGTGCAGGGCATCCTCCACCAGGCCCCCACTCCTGTCTCCCTGCACCCCCACCCCCCAGCAGTCAGGGGCACCTGCCAGCAGGCCCCCACTCAGCTCCAACCCATGTCTCCCTGCACCCCCACCCCCAGCACTGTGGGGCCCCCTCCACCAGGCCCCCACTCCTGTCTCCCTGCACCCCCCACCCCCCAGCAGTGCAGGGCACCCTCCACCAGGCCCCCACTCCTGTCTCCCTGCACCCCCACCCCCCACCAGTCAGGGGCACCTGCCAGCAGGCCCCCACTCCTGTCTCCCTGCACCCCCACCCCCCAGCAGTGCAGGGCACCCTCCACCAGGCTCCCACTCCTGTCTCCCTGCACCCCCACCCCCCACCAGTCAGGGGCACCTGCCAGCAGGCCCCCACTCATGTCCCCCTGCACCCCCCCAGCAGTCAGGGGCACCTGCCAGCAGGCCCCCACACATGTCCCCCAGCCAACACGTCATCACAATCTAGATCCCTGGCCCTTACGGGCAGCCTCCACATGCCAAACACCCACCCAAGTATTGCATCCACCCACTTAGAAATGCCAATTACATGTTACAACCCCAATGGCAAGTATGTAAATGAACACATCTCCCTCACATACATACAATGGGTGTCAGGGAATGTCAAAACCCATATCATGACATGCATGAAACCAATGAGACGATACTACACATTGAAGTATGATGAAAAAATATGTATTAAAAGCAACATAAATGGAATAAAAAAGAAACAAACGAAAATGTGAATTAAAAACAAAAAGCGGCATGTCCGTAAAATAATGTAAAACCACAAATCATAATCCAAAGGAAAGGTGTCCAAAGTCACAGTTCACAAAAGTAAATGCAATGGAAAATTAAAACCAAAAACCATTGCTCCATGGGTAAAATCAAAATGAAAAAAAAATCCCAACAGTCAACTATATACAGATAAACAATCCAGGGTCCATGATCCCAACAGAAGAAATGAAACCTATCTAATAAGACTATCTAATAAAAAATAACTATATACAAAAATGTGGCCCATTGTCCAAAAGGTCCAAAAAACATAAAAAAGCAAAGGAAACCTAACACTAACTACAGAACTATTTACAAGGGCAGCGGGCTAGTCCGATGGCTCACTTCGGGATGTTACGGGCCAGGGCATCATCAAACTCCTGCTCAATGTCCCAGAGGCGGTCCTCCTCCATGGCCCCAAGGGTCCGCAGGGCCGACGACATGTTCACCTCCAACTCCCTGCGGATTGCCTCGAGGCACTCGGCCCGCCTCAGGGCCCTCCGCATGGAGTTCTCTGCCCTGACCATCGTGAGCCGTGCCTCTTCAGCCCGCTGCCGCTCCGCATCTATGGCGTGGCCCAACTGCTGCCACATGGAAGACACTTCCCATCCTGGGTCCTCCTGCCCTTCGGCCGATGCCTGCCCCTCCGATGTTGAAGGCCCCGAGCCATCATGGCTCCCACCTCGTTGCTGCTGCTGCTGTGCCTCTGCCCGTGCCCTGGCTCCTGCTGCCTGCACATCCTCCACCGGCTGGTGTGCAGTCGTTGATGTGGCCACCCATGCTGGACGTCCGACTCCCGACTGTGGCAGGGATGCCTCCTCCACCAGCCTGGCCGCACCGTCAGAGGCAGCTCCACAGGGCACTCAGGTGACAAATGGGTGGGAAGATGGCACGGAGGACGACTGGCGCATAGGGTGTTCAGTTGAGGAGGGGGTCGGAGCAAGCTGTAGCAAACGGAGGAATCCGGCCTGGGTGACCTGTCCCAGTAGGCCGACGGGGTCAACGAGCCATTCGAGATGACGTGCAGTCTCCTCATGAAAAGACTGCAGGTCACCTCGCATGGCCCGTTGACGCAACGCCACACCAGTCAGGACAGGCTCAACCCGTACCTGGATAGCCACGTCCGCAGGCAGAGGAAGGCCAGTTGTTGTGAGCTCATCCCCTGCCTGAAAACGGGTCTGGACTTAGGCATCCCTGCTGGTGCAAGATGATGCAGTGACAGGATCAGGGACAGGATTGCACACAGGCACCTCCGCGGCAGCCTGTGCTGTCTCCTGTCCCTGGTCCTGCACCACTAGCACCAGTGGAATCCCCACCTCCAGACCCCGTCTCTGTCGCTTGCACGGCCTCCTCCTCCACCAAACCCCCCACCAACCTGGATGATTCCGTGCCATCTTCCCCCGTTGGGCCCTGTGGGGTCCCAGCTGCCCCTTCTGCTGCCGAGGAGTCCAACTCCGACCTCCGCCTCTTGGACCTCCCCCCGGCAGCTGCGGCCTGGGACGCGGCACCGGACTCCTCACTCGCCGACGAGATCACAACCTGGGAGGGGAGCCGGGCCTTGCATCTCCGGCTGGCGGTGCGATCCCCGCAGCTGTGCTCCACAGTACCTTCTCCGCCCTCTTCATCAAATGACGCTGCAGACAGGGAGAAATAAAACACAGGCATCAGGGCACTGTACAAAGGACACATACACACATGACAGTTGTACATGAGTGGCATTGGCAAGCCTCAGACATGGCATCACAATCGCCAACACACATGTCATTTTAACTCGCACACATGAGCCATACCACAGCCATATCGCAACAGCCAGCACCATCCATACACATACAACAGCATGAGCAGGCAAAGGTGAGCCAGACATCACATGCAACACAGGGAGTGCACTACACATGCACACACACCACCACACTTGCATGCATGTGTACACCTCTGCCAACTGTGGCAGTGTTCAGAGTGGCATCCATGTCACATCTGCCAATCAGGCTTCCACATCCCGCTGTCACATGCATCCATGTTGCATCACTGTTGCACCCTTTTCAAATACACACACATGCCCACGTCCGCAGGCAGAGGAAGGCCAGTTGTTGTGAGCTCATCCCCTGCCTGAAAACGGGTCTGGACTTAGGCATCCCTGCTGGTGCAAGATGATGCAGTGACAGGATCAGGGACAGGATTGCACACAGGCACCTCCGCGGCAGCCTGTGCTGTCTCCTGTCCTTGGTCCTGCACCACTAGCACCAGTGGAATCCCCACCTCCAGACCCCGTCTCTGTCGCTTGCACGGCCTCCTCCTCCACCAAACCCCCCACCAACCTGGATGATTCCGTGCCATCTTCCCCCGTTGGGCCCTGTGGGGTCCCAGCTGCCCCTTCTGCTGCCGAGGAGTCCAACTCCGACCTCCGCCTCTTGGACCTCCCCCCGGCAGCTGCGGCCTGGGACGCGGCACCGGACTCCTCACTCGCCGACGAGATCACAACCTGGGAGGGGAGCCGGGCCTTGCATCTCCGGCTGGCGGTGCGATCCCCGCAGCTGTGCTCCACAGCACCTTCTCCGCCCTCTTCATCAAATGACGCTGCAGACAGGGAGAAATAAAACACAGGCATCAGGGCACTGTACAATGGACACATACACACATGACAGTTGTACATGAGTGGCATTGGCAAGCCTCAGACATGGCATCACAATCGCCAACACACATGTCATTTTAACTCGCACACATGAGCCATACCACAGCCATATCGCAACAGCCAGCACCATCCATACACATACAACAGCATGAGCAGGCAAAGGTGAGCCAGACATCACATGCAACACAGGGAGTGCACTACACATGCACACACACCACCACACTTGCATGCATGTGTACACCTCTGCCAACTGTGGCAGTGTTCAGAGTGGCATCCATGTCACATCTGCCAATCAGGCTTCCACATCCCGCTGTCACATGCATCCATGTTGCATCACTGTTGCACCCTTTTCAAATACACACACATGCACATGTACACAGTGCTGATACATGCAGCTGAAAACAACATCCATGTGTGACATCACGAACAAGCCTACTTACATACACATTCATCCAAACATGTGTGCCCACACAACTGCATTTGGCATGCAAGCCTACACACACAAGCACCATCCATGTCTCACACATGACTGCCCTCGCATGTATTAGCCTCACGGCCCTGTACACCCCCCCCATACTTGGCCCCATAAAAACACATGTGCAACCTGCACACTACTGGCACATCACCACACGCACAGCACACAATCATGATGCATGTACACTTACCGCTCGACTCCAGACGGGTCTGCCTCTCAAGGACCTGGACGTGGAGTGCTGGGGATATGCGTTCCAGGACCCTCATCTGATCGTCCGACAAGTGGCCCCGGCGCCCCTTAGCATCCGCTGCCTTCAAGAGGCGCCGGGCCTTGTTGAGGGTCCTGGACCTGAAGTCATCCCAGCGCTTCTTGACATGATGGAATAGTCGGACTGCCACCCCCTCCGCGTTGATGGCAGTCACGATGTCCGTCCAGATCTGAGTCCGTCCTTCCTTGTCGGCACGCAAACTTCCGAAGAGGGCATCATAATGCCC
Organism: Ambystoma mexicanum; assembly: GCF_040938575.1. Classification (NCBI taxonomy): domain Eukaryota; kingdom Metazoa; phylum Chordata; class Amphibia; order Caudata; family Ambystomatidae; genus Ambystoma; species Ambystoma mexicanum. Next base: position 1,375,145,743 of record NC_090932.1, read on the forward strand.
CAGGACTTGCTCCACCAGGACACCAACTTCGGTGGCAGTGAAGCTGGTGCCCCTCTGCCTCTCTGGCCGGGGGTTGTCAGTGGTGCCAGATGTTGCAGTGCCCGACATGACAACCCCAGAGGCAGGAGTGGGTGGGAAACTGGGTCCTGGGGCTGGTCTGTGGAGCGATGGAATCCCAGTCGGGAGTCTTCGGTTCCACCAGGGGTGGTCACAGCAACAGCACCCCTGGCTGATGTGCAGGCAGCAAATGGCAGGGCACGTGGGCAGCAGGCAATCAGGCAGCAGATGGCAGGTGGGAGCGTGCTCAGGGCACTGGGGGGCAGTAATTCGGCCTTCTGGGCAGGAGCGTGGTCTTCAGTGTGCTTACGCATGGCCAGCTTGATACGGAGTGATTTGGCACGTGAAAATCCAGCACGTCTGCGTGTAATTCGAAGAAAGGGCCTTAGCACGTAAGCGCGTCAGCACACGTACGCGAATTCATTGGCCCAAAGGCCACCAGCGCGTTTGCGCGTCTGTGACGTGCGCGCGCGGGCGTTTCCCTGTACACGGGTGAATGTTACACGTCCAATGACTGCACGTCAGAGTGTCAGCTCGTGTAATTGGAGGATGGGGCCTTAGCGCGTACACGTGGAAGTGACGCTGGACGTGTGGGCATCTTTAAAAGGTACGTGTAGAACGCCATTTCCTTGTATGTGCTTTTCGTGGAGAGCGAGTGGGTGAAATCTGTACTGCTTGTCGGTTCACACGCGATTTGCTTCACAGCGTTCCAAGTTCGTACTCCCTGTTACCTCTGACAGCTTTTTCTCTTTTCCTCTTTTTCCTGGGCCTGTTTCCTCAAACAGCGTTCACTTCTCCTGTTGTCCTGTCTCCTCAGACAGCGTACAATTCTTCTTTTGGCGGGGGTGTTGCCAACGTGCACACGCGCGTATTTTTCACGCGCTATTTCCTGGCAGAGTCGCGCACGTATTTGACATCTGTGCTTGCCCCGTGTGTTGCCTACCCCTTCAGAGGTCAGTCTAGGCTGCGTGTGACAAGCATACGTTCATTTTTGTGTTTCTGGGTGCCACAGTGTAGTGCAGGTTTTTTTTTCCACGCACGTGGTCTAGGAGGGGCTGCGTGCACATTATCTCCCTTTTTCGGGGTGCCTGTGCGTTGCGTGACCCGTCATCTTCCCCCAGGGTCACATACAGCCTTGCTAGAGCACTAGGGTACGAATTCCATCTAGTACCCTACCCCTTTGACCCCCAATTGCCCAGGACAATAGTTTACTGCAACTCCCATGCGCACAACAACATCAGTGCCATGGTTGGGAGGCGAGCACGCGGTAAGGGTGGCAAAGGTGGGCGAGCCACAAGAGGTGGCCGTGGTGGATAGGGTAGGGGACGTGGCCAGGACTTGCAGGGTGCCCCTAGCCCCCCCATGTGTGGGTGACCAGTCAAGGACACCCATACCTCCCCCCCCTCGTTGAGGGTAACGTGGCTGACACCATCCCTGCTCAGCCCTTGTTGGACCAGCCCATTGTGGCACCAGTCCTGGCACAGGGTGACTCCATGGATGACTTCCAGGTCATCAGGTCTAGGCCACGTGTGGCGGTGCACGTTGGTGTCACCAGCCCACGTGGATCAGGGGCAGCTATGTCATCTGCTGCCCCGAGTAGGCAGGGTGGGGAGGCTCCATCCACCCCAGCTCTGAGTCTCCCAGCCAGGACAGTGTCGGTCCTACTCCATCCTGCTGACGCTCCCCCAGACTACATCACACTTCAGCTAATGCCTGCACCAAGTCCCATGGTGAGTGTTCATTCCCACACTCCTAGTCCACAGTCCACTGGGGCTCCTGCCCCTAGTGTCCAGAGCGGCGTAGGACACTCAGTATCACCACCACCTTCCAAGCGGAAGAGGAAGAGTGCTCGTCCAGTACAGGCTGATGCCCCAGACACGGCTACACAGTCCGGCCCACCAAGGAAGCCCAGCTTCAATCAGGCCGAACTTGATGCACTTGTGGAGTATGTGTCCGCACATGACAGCGAAATGGTGATTACTGCAGGATGCAAGACCACACCTGCACAACATCAGGCACACTGGCAGACCATTGCGGAACTCATAAGTGCTGGAATGACCTTAAGTGCAGGGCAAAGAAAAAGCTGGCCTCAAGTCATGCCGCAACTCTAGTGACTGGAGGTGAGTCTCCGGCAGAGGACATAGAACTCACTCCACATGAGTATGTTGCTGGTACCTACGTCACAGAGGAACAGATCCAAGGCGTGGGAGACCTGCCAGATTACGAGGCATTGTCTGGTGAGTGCACATGCATGTGTGTCATCCATGTGCATGGTGTGTGTGAGTGCTTCTGATTGAGTGCCAGTTGAGGGGGTGTGTGCCTGAGTGGTTTGGGTCACCCATGTGCTTCATCCAATACATTCTGCGTACCAGGATTTGGGTGTTGCAGTATCCCTTCTGGCAACAGTAGACATTCAGCCCAACCTCACGTCAGTTGCCCTTGAAGTGTCATCTTGCCACAACATAGTTGCATGTTATTCTGTGTTCATTCAGGCTGATTGTCTGCATTCCACCACTTTCACTAGGCATTTCTCAGTCCTATTGTCACATGTGTGACATGGGTAGGGTACATGCCATCTGTGTGATGGCATGTGTCATGTATGTGTATTGGACATGCCAATTACAGGCCAATGTGTGATGGAACTGCTAGGCAGCATGCAGCAAATGTGTTGGTCTTCCATCTTGGTGTCATCAATGTGTGCCATTTGCCTCCCCTTAATACGCAGTGACAGTGCATGCATGGGAGGGTTATAGTCAAGTGGGACATGTGTCAATGAAGTACTGTTTCTGTTGCTTCTTAGCCCTAATTGTGTTCCATGGTGCTAATGCCTGTTCCCATTTCTTTTCTTTCATGTCTTTGCAGGGGATGACGCACTTGATACTGCTGGGGTTGTGGAGATGGTGCAGACCCAGGAGGGGTCTCAGGCCCGACCGGGCACCAGTGAGGGATGTCGTGTGGTGGTGGGTGAGAACCCACACTTGCTGCAGACCGTCATCTCAAGGGGTGTCTCTGGGTGCACCTCCCCCGAACTCTATTCAGGTGTCGATTCGGATGATGAGACCTATGTGCCATTGCAGATAAGTGTTTCTGGGAGGGATTCTGTACTGTCCAACCCACCTGCACCAGGAGTAGAACCCTCAATGGGGATGTCAGTGTTGGTAGGTCCGCCTTTGGTGGTTACGGATGCAGGGTCACACTCCGCTACATCTGATCCTGTTCCTGGGCCAGCAGATCAGAAGGGGAATGCAGTCCTGCAGCCTCAGGCAGTGCCGGCACAGCAAGGCGCAGTTCGCCTTGCCCCAGACAGGTGTGGTGCCCGCTGACGCGGTGGCCGTACGCCACCTGGCAATACCGCATGGGAGCAATCCATATACGGTATGGCAAACCAACAGGCAGCATCAACTGAGATGATGGCTCAGGCCATGGATAGGGTGGCCACTTCCATTGTCCCCCAAGAAAGGCTAATTGAACAACTACAGCAGGCAACAGACTCCATTAGCCAGTCACACAGGGAGGACATGTTGGCGTCCAACAGGGACAGGCGGGCAGCACTGGAGACTCTGCAGGAAGCCATTTCTATTGAGTCCCAGGGCCACAGGGAAGCCCTGAGGGTGGAACTCCGTCAGCTCAGGGCAACTCTGGTTGAGCTTGAGGCTTCAGCTAACACGAGGACAGAACAGCAGCTGGAGCGGCTCACACGTACGCTCTCAGCTGAGATGCAGGCAACTAGGGAGGAGGTCCGGACATCCCGTGAGTTGTTGCATGGGGACCTCTGCACAATTATCCTCCAGAACCAGACCTTCCACACCTGCATGCTTGCTGCCATGGAGGACCAGACTAGGGCTTTGCGTGGGCTGCCTACCATAGTGATATTTCTATGGACCGTGGTCCTGTCCTCTTGGACACAGGGTGAGAAGCTGGTCTGGTGCGGGGTGAAAGTGAGGACAACCAGCACAAATATACAAAAGTGCGAGAGGGGAATTCAATCTCGCATTTTTAAATCTAGGCAGCTGGCAATCAAAACTGCAAAGATTGAGGCATTGGAATAGTCATGTAACTTTATTTTAACACTAATGACTAGAGAGTTCCTTGCAAAAGGGTGGTTGTCCAAGAGGGTGATTACCAAAGTACCGAATAATCGCTAAAAAAATGCACTCTCCCACTTGGTGTGGGATGGGAAAACCAATACTTTTTGGGTTTTCTCTCAATTTCATGCAGTAACCCCTATTGGTCTTGGGGGTATCATAAAATGTTGTGGTGGAGCCACAACAGGTAAGGTCGACCGGTTTCGATGGTTCATAACTGATTACCGACCATCTTCTTCAGGACAAGATCAATCTTCATGTGCTATTGAATAGTGTCTGTCCTCTTAGTAGGGCAGCGATGACAGGCTGCAAAGTGGATCCTGGAGGGGATAGCTGTGCTATCCAGGAGGTCAGTTGAGAGCCGAAAATGAGCTCTCTCCAATGGCGTACCTGGCGTACCTGGGGAAAAACGGGGCGAGCACTGAAAAGCTGCAGCCTGCTCGGTCCCAAGGCTGTAAGTGTGCTCATTTTCGGCTCTCAACTGACCTCCTGGATAGCACAGCTATCCCCTCCAGGATCCACTTTTGCAGCCTGGCAAGTTGATGAATTTTTTCCCCAGCATACCGTTCCCTGTGTACCAGTTATTCCCTACGGTTTGGGAAGGCAGTTGCCATCCTGGCTCTTTGAGCCATAATTTACCCTGTTGTCTTTTTCTGCCTACCATAGTGCCACCACCTCCTGATGCAGCTGCAGAGGGTGAGGAGAGCGACAGCAGCAATTCTCCCACAATAGGGTAGCCGTGCAGGCCATGAGCCCATGGAGGTGTTTTTTTTCCGCAAGATCCATACAGGTGGGTTTTGGTGTGCACCCTGTCCTCGGACCTCCTGGGTGGCCTCCCCTAACCCCCCCCCCCCCCCCACCGGGCCCATTCATGGCCATTTTTGATTTTTGATTTTTTATTTTTTTATTATTTTTTTTTTATTTTTGATTCTTGATTTTTTGGACAGTGTGTTGCCTTGTGTGGCTCCCGTGGGCATACGCTGTATTGTGGCTGGGCACATGCAGGCTTGTCCTGAATTTGGGTCAGATGCTTGGGTTTGTGTGACACACACCCCTCCTGCTTCCTGTTTCCATGGGCTTGCAAAGGGTGTGCCCAAGTGACATTGACTTACACGGTGACGTTGGACTCCCATTTGATGTGTGGGCAGTCTGTAGTCAATACTGTGTATACATTCCTAGTGCATATTGTTGTTGTATTGTACACTGCATGGTGTATTGATATGTGCCTCTGCATCCATCCCATCTTCCTAATTTGCAGGTCCATTTCTCATGTCTTCACAAGGCGGTCTACTTTGGAACTGGAGTCCATGTTGTAAGCAGTGTTCCTACACTTTTGCGTGGCGCTAACACTGTATAGTTGGAAGTGTTCGAAGTGCTGGCATTATCAGGTAGTGAGGCTACCAATTTTTTAAGTCTGTACTGTCATGTTTATGGTAGGTTGGAGGTTGTGTAGGTGATTGGTATTATTGGTAAGTATTTGGTAATGTGTGTTGTTGGTCCAGCATTACTGTGAGCATTTCATGTGTGGCCAGTTTCCATTAGGGACACTGTTGTTGGTGACACTTGGGTCATGTTGTGGGGATTAATTTGTTTGCTCTCACATTGCATGACATGCCATGGTGTGTTGTGTGGCCGTGCCGGGGAGGGGTTGGGTGACATGGCACTGTTCTCATGTTGTATTTTGCAAGTGGGTATTCATTTTTGCTGCATGGAAGTGTGTCTTTTGATGACCCTGCATTGGCGGTGTTTGTGTAGGTAGGGATGCACACATTGTGACACTTCCAGATGAACAATCTCAGGCTGCTATGGTTCTGACAGTTGACTGTCCCTTAATTCATCAGAATTGTCAGACTGAGTCATCATTGATTGTCAGATGGTATGTGCCAGGGCTGTGTGCACTCCACAGGGGTGTGCTTTCTATGTGAAGTAATTAGCCACCAGCTGCGTACGGGCTGCCTCACCCCGTGCCCTTTCCCCTCCCATGCGCAGCAGGCGTGCATGTGGTTGGGTATGTGGGGGCACCACCATGTCCACAGCCAGGCCCCGGCGTGTTGCAACATTGTGCAGGACACATGCTGCCACTATGATCCTGCACACTACTGGGGGAGCGTATAACAGCTGCCCACCAGAACGGTCAAGGGAGCGAAAGCGTGACTTGAGCACTCCGAATGTGCGCTCCACAATGCCCCTTGTTGCAATATGGGCTGTGTTGTATCTTACCTCGGGAGGCGTGATGGGGTTCCGAATTGGCGTCATCATGTGTGTGCTCAGAGGGTAGGCACTGTCCCCTGGGGAGGTGGTGATGAGGATCATTAGTGGGGTATTGGCATTACTCTGTATCTGTCATGCATGCGTGTGCTGTGGCATTTCTACTCACCAAGCAGCCATGCATCGCCATGCCGCCCAGCTTCCATGTCCCGGTTTAGGGTTGACATCCTGTAAATGAAGCTGTCGTGGGTGGACCCTGGATAGTTGGCATATACTGAGGTGATGATTCCCTTGGCATCACATACTACCTGGATGTTGATGGAATGCCAGTGCTTGCGGTTTCTATAGATGTGCTCAGATGCCCTAGGGGGACGTAGAGCCACATGGGTGCAATCAATGGCACCTAGCACTTTGGGGAATTGTGCCACCCTGTAGAAATCCTGGCTGACAGCCTGCCTTTCTGCAGGTGTTCTGGGCAGGTATATGTGCCTGCGGACTGATGGGCGTGCAGTGATGATGGCCAACACCTGGTGTAGGCACCGTGACTGCGTGGCCTGTGACACCCCCCCCACTATGGCACTTGTCCGCTGAAATGATCCGGTAGCCAAGAAGTGCAGTACATTGAGGACCTTCTCCAGGGGGCTGAGTGCTTGGGAGCACAGGGTGGGTGATGTGAGGTCATCCTCCCACTCACTGACCAGGTCGAGTATTATGTGTGGTGGAAACCTGTACCTCCCGTACACCTGGTCATCAGGCGTACCAAATAGGCTGGTTCTGGGTGTGAAGATTCTGGCCCTGACTATCCTTCTCCTCCTCCTGCGGTATCCCACGGCCACTGCTGCTAGGAACGGTATATTCATCCTGGCGTCTGAGCTTGTTTGTTGTTTGCGCACTCTTTTATGCTGCGCGGGACGTCCGCCTGCTTCATGCTGCCGTACGTGTTTCAGGATTGGACCTTTTATTTTTTGGCGCGTTGTAGGTGACCGTGTAAATCTTCCCGCCCACCCCAGGAATACACGTAACACGCTCTCCCAGGCCCAGTCGCGAGTAAATATTCCCGCCCACCCCTGGAATACACGTACCCCACTCTCACAGGACCAGTGGCGTGTGGAACTTCACGCGCACACCGAAATACACGTATCCTGCAAATTCGCATGTGAAACTTCCTGCGCACCCCGAAACACACGTACCCAGGGCAATCGCGTGTGGAGCTTCCCGCGAACCCCGTAATACATGTACCCTGCTGGTATCGCGTGTGGAAGTTCACGCGGACCCATAATACACGTACCCTGATGGAATTGCGTGTGAGACTACCCGCGCACTCCTGGAATACACGTACCCAGGCAAATCGCACGGCTGGGGGGTGGGGGTGCTGGGAGACAGGAGTGGGGGCCTGGTGGAGGGTGCCCTACAGTGCTGGGGGGTGGGGGTGCTGGGAGACATGAGTGGGGGCCTGGTGGAGGGTGCCCCTGGATGCAGGGGGGTGGGGGTGCAGGGAGACAGGAGTGGGGGCCTGGTGGAGGGTGCCCTACAGTGCTGGGGGGTGAGGGTGCTGGGAGACAGGAGTGGGGGCCTGGTGGAGGGTGCCCCTGGATGCAGGGGGTGGGGGTGCAGGGGGACATAAGTGGGGGCCTGGTGGAGGGTGCCCTACAGTGCTGGGGGTGGGGGTGCAGGGAGACATGAGTGGGGGCCTGGTGGAGGGTGCCCTACAGTGCTGGGGGGTGGGGGTACAGGGACACATGAGTGGGGGCCTGGTGGAGGGTGCCCCTGGATGCAGGGGGCTGGGGGTGCAGGGAGACAGGAGTGGGGGCCTGGTGGAGGGTGCCCCTGGATGCAGGGGGGTGGGGGTGCAGGGGGACATGAGTGGGGGCCTGGTGGAGGGTGCCCTGCACTGCTGGGGGGTGGGGGTGCAGGAGGACAGGAGTGGGGGCCTGGTGGAGGGTGCTCTAAAGTGCTGGGGGGTGGGGGTGCTGGGAGACAGGAGTGGGGGCCTGGTGGAGGGTGCCCCTGGATGCAGGGGGGTGGGGGTGCAGGGGGACATGAGTGGGGGCCTGGTGGAGGGTGCCCTGCACTGCTGGGGGGTGGGGGTGTAGGGGGACAGGAGTGGGGGCCTGGTGGAGGGTGCTCTACAGTGCTGGGGGGTGGGGGTGCTGGGAGACAGGAGTGGGGGCCTGGTGGAGGGTGCCCCTGGATGCAGGGGGGGGGGTGCAGGAGGACATGAGTGGGGGCCTGGTGGAGGGTGCCCTACAGTGCTGGGGGGTGGGGGTGCAGGGAGACATGAGTGGGGGCCTGGTGGAGGGTGCCATACAGTGCTGGGGGGTGGGGGTGCAGGGACACATGAGTGGGGGCCTGGTGGAGGGTGCCCCTGGATGCAGGGGGGTGGGGGTGCAGGGAGACAGGAGTGGGGGCCTGGTGGAGGGTGCCCTACAGTGCTGGGGGGTGGGGGTGCTGGGAGACAGGAGTGGGGGCCTGGTGGAGGGTGCCCCTGGATGCAGGGAGGTGGGGGTGCATGGGGACATGAGTGGGGGCTTGGTGGAGGGTGCCCCTGGATGCAGGGTGGTGGGGGTGCAGGGGGACATGAGTGGGGGCCTGGTGGAGGGTGCCCCTGGATGCCGGGTGGTGGAGGTGCAGGGGGACAGGAGTGGGGGCCTGGTGGAGGGTGCCCTACAGTGCTGGGGGGTGGGGGTGCAGGGAGACAGGAGTGGGGGCCTGCTGGAGGGTGCCCTAGAGGGCCACTGTATGGATCATTCACCATAGCTGTATATGGGTGCTTTTTGTTAGCGCACATTTTGGCGCACATTTATTTCAGGCGCAAGGACGCTACCGCCTGCTTTCTTGTGGCGTACTTGTTTGGCCCTGTGCGCGTCTTTGACCGTGCGCTAGTTTGCCCTATTCGATTCCATGAATACGAGTTGTAGGCGAGCGTGTAGGCGTTCCGCGCACTTGCCTCCTGTACTTCCCCCGTGACGCCCATATTTTCATGCATTGTTCCCCATTCTGAGTGTTACGCCCCGTGTTCCGCCTACTTTTGTAATGTGCGCCACGCTATGTGCGATCTCGCAGCGGCCGCGGAGCACGCCGTTGGATGTCCTGTGCGCTGGCGTGCGCCGCGCACTTTTTCAGCGCACATCCAATATTTTTATCGCGCACGGACTTCCATGAATCGATGTGCGCTGGTTTCCCTGCGATTTTCGCAGTTGCACTGCGATTTTTGCACTTTTACTGCGAATCGCACGTTTTGGCACCTCTGCGCCGGAATTTTCGGCGCACATTAATTCCATGAATCGGCCAGCGTGTGTTTCATTGTTGATGACATGAAAAAAGGGGGAATGGGGTAAACCTAATACGAGAAGGATCAATACTTATATGGGCAGGTGTGAAAACCTTTTGGAAACATAATCATCCTGTTATCAATTATTCTGTTAATACAAACCTCACTACGTTGTACATGAATCGCACAGCAACAACCCCCCTCCTTCCACTTGCTGCTATGAGCCCAAGTAATGACAATGAGACTAACTATTACTTTTGGGAGAATGAATCTAAACTAATAAATATTGATGTACAAACAACCACAGAATCTACCTCACAAGGAACTATAATGCACTTTTATGCTGCTGCTAGCCAAGAGACCCCAGAACTACAGGCCGGGTACACTGCAAATGAATTCAATGACACAACATGGGCAGGAGTTTTTCCCATCAATTATCGAAAAGTAAAAACAATGAATAACATGGAAGGGGGGAGGAGGGGATGGAAAAGGGGGGCGGGAGGGAAAATATATGATATCTACGATGGCCTGGGATTAGATAAAATAGAAGACCCCGCCACCCAGACCAGTCAAATAGATGGTACACAGACACGAGTGCTACAGCAAAACAAGCCACGAACGAGAGCTGCTATGTCTGCTCTCTCATACCACATGCATCAGGCACGGCCAAAATACCTGTGCCACAAGAAGTACCCTTGTCAGACGCCCAGTGTTTAATTCATCTTGTATTATGTAGAATTCGGAGCACGTTCCAGGCACACAGGGTTACAATAGAACTGCTGCAGAACGAGAAAACATGCACAAGCAGGCGCCAAGGAGTAATTTGCATTAAAGAACCATTTTTCGTCATAAAAGGAACAAGATTCACAGAAAACAAGTGGCACGACGAAACGATTGAGTGCAAAGCTGAAGCACTTAGGGGACTAACTGAAGAAAACTTTCAATGGGTCAAAGAAACGTGTGCTCCTGTCTGGTCCCAGCACATTGCAAAACTCACCTTGGTCACCGCTCTAGAAAAACCTATCAAGACCCAAAAAGAAATACCACATGAGCTTTGTTTTCACGGAGAAGGGAAGGTACAAATGGGTGCTAACAAACAGTGCACAAAACAATAATTATTCCGGATATGAAAAAAGGTACCGCTGCATTAATGGACATGTACTGGGTCAGTGGCAAACAAGCCTACCTGCATCTACCGGCATCATGGAGAGGTACTTGCACCCTGGCCACCCTGCATTCACCTCTGATGGTAATCCCAGAAAGCCATATCCAAGGAGGAAAAGGGTCGGCTGGCATATTGGCAGCAGGGCAATCGGCTGTAACGCTCACCTGATTCCCGCAGAGGCGCCGGTCTTGACTGGGCGAATACCGTATCTTCAAAGGTGATGTGTAACACACGGTTGGCTCTTTGGGCTGGACCTCTGTGCACTGTATGTCTGACTCGAAGAGTAAGATGTCTGCAGATAGAAAATATGGGATTAATGAACTGGGGTTATTGGGTGTCTCTCTCTTCTTCCCCTTCTCTTCTCCTGTAGAACCCCAAAGGTTAACGCTCTCATCTTAGGTAAGTGAACGCTGAGCTCTCCATCTGCCTCGGGGCAGGGTGCCGTAACCAGTTTCTTCACTGGATAAGGGTGCAGGCCTCTTGACCTCAGAGGACTGCTGTCCGTCGTTTACTGCACGAACGGTAAGTTCCGAGTATTTCAAATGTCTTTAAAAGTCTTTTGTAATGATGTCTCTTGTTTTGCAGGGTTTCGGCGATGGCGGATGACGGGCTGAAGTGAGTTGAGGATGGAACCCGTGTGAGGAATAGAAGCGCCTGGAAGCACGTAAGTAAGCGCTTGCACTAACTGTCCTTTTATCTTGCAGGTACAAGTTCGGAGCTGCTGAAGGGTGCCGGAATACCCACTGGGTTCGGCGTGGGAAGGAGTAATGGCACGTGAGTAATAAAGTTACCCAATGTCTTTAAACGCACTTTCTTTTGTCTTTCAGATGCGGGATGCAGCGCCGAAGGCCTCCGGAGCGTGCGAAGAGTTGGTAAGCTTTTGTCTTTCAGATGCCGGAATGCAGTGCGAAGACCTCCGGAGCACGCGAAGAGTAGGTAAGCCTTTGTCTTTCAGATGCCGGAATGCAGCGCGAGGCGTTGGTGACAGCCGATGGATCAGGTAAGAGAAGCGCTGTCACTGAAGACCGTAATGCTAACCTGTTCTTTCTTGTCTTTATAGGTGTTGCTGAAGACTGGATTCAGGATGGTAAGCCTTTTTCCCCTAGGCCCAGGATCAGATGCAGAAGACACGATGAGCGTTCTGCTGCAGAGGATGCAGAATAACGCAAAGCAAGATTCATCCATCGGGTGTGGTTTAAATAGCCTCCTGTAGTGCTTAGGTGTCTCCTTCCACAGCCACGCCTAGGTAAGAAAAGAGTTCCTGCTTTCCAGAAGAGTTCCAGTGTTCTGAACCTAGGGAGTGGCTCCTGCCCCACCCAACAGGAAAAGTAGTCCCAAACAGAAGAGGATTAGAGGCTCAACTGGCAGGTAAGTAAGCAGCATGGTCTGCTGCAGGTAAGTCCACCCAAGCATTATGAGCCTGGCGCTTCCAGCGCTGGGACTGGGCATATTTATGAGCCTGGTGCCACTGGCGCCAGGACAGGGTCCAAAAGGTCCCAATTGGGACTGGTTGGCACTCGGAACCTGGGTTATGGGTCTGCTTCCAAGGAAGTTGGGTAAGTCCTGACCTTTTGGAAGCAGAGATCATGACATCGGCTGACACATCGGCAGCGCCCCAACTAGCAATAAAAGAACTTCCATCATACGACATCTTGTCGGAAAGTGACCTGAAGGACAGACTCTCCCGCAAAAAGCGGTCATCAAACTACATTCCCAGCGAATCATCCGCTCTTCTCGCTGAGATCCCAGCAAAATACAAACTCTTCAATTCTGCAGAGACATTCTTTGCTTCCCTCCTAACGCCAGGACTCCAGGCGCAAACAAACGTCAAATGGTTACAGATCGTCCGCTGGGAGCTGATCCAACTGGCCAATGACACTGAAGAGGGTTTCAATGTGATCACGGTGGAACTTCGCGCCTTGCACTTAATGACAATGCAGAACCGGTACGTCCTAGACCTTCTTACAGCGATGGACGGCGGTGTTTGCCGAAAAATCGGGAGCTCATGCTGCACATTCGTACCCTCTGAAGATGCAGATAATGGGACTCTCTCCAACGTAATCTCAGCCGTACACAGTCCGGGGGAGAGGATGTTGAAAGAAGGAGGAATAGAGCCAAGCAACTGGTTTGACAATATGTTCAGCTGGATACCATCCTGCTTCAACAACGTGATGAAAAAGTTTGTTCCTGTCATCGTTTTTATTTTGCTATTTTTCTGTGTGTGCCAATGAGGTATCCGATGCTGTGCAAAGTCTATGCCTAACTCAACAATGATGATGGCAACAATGGGCCGACAGACAACGGTGGCTACTATGATAGATGCACAGATGCAAACTGGAGAGCCAAACCCACCAAAGTATCGCATGACAGCTGTAAATCGTCAGAATTGGGGCAGGGTAGATAATCTATATCACACCACCATAAAGGAACCAAGGGAGCTGCAATGATACAGGGAAGTGTGGGTGGAACTGGATGGGGATGGAGGAATATACGTGACATGCACACCAGATGAATATGCAAGAAGGGGAAATAGCTTGATGTAGGGCTTCGATGCCAATAAAAGGAACAACTGCCTGGGATGAAGCGGTTGCGGAAGCGGAGTAATATCGGAATGAGAATAAGAATAATAAATAGTTTGTTACTTTAGATGTAATGAAAGGGGGGAATGTGTGGGAATGAGGGGTCGTTTGGGCCCCCCGCCATACATTCAGTAGAGCTTGGACCACTTGCTCTTGCAATGGTGGGGGACGCCTCCATTGCCCTTATGTTAACATCAGCCTTTTGCTGACATAAGCATAGATGGGGCTGTTGTGAGGGACACTTGGCATCCATTTTGTACACCCTCGACTCCATCTTTTTGGACTAAGCCTCACTGCGATAATACAAAAAGGCTTCTCTCCCCTGTGCGGTGCCGCGCATACCGCGCACATGGCCCCCACCCTTTCTCACTGTGTCTGAAAGCTTTGCAGCTCCATTCTCAAGCTTGAGCCAGAGGCAATTGAAACAAAAACAAATGTAACATCTCGCTCTTCCTCTGAGATCACTGTCCTGTGTGTGAACCGGCCTGAGCCAGGCCTTGTAGCTCATCCATCTCCACACACCTGCCCGTGCCATCTTACCCTCGCTGTTGGAAAATTACTGCCAGTATAATCTCGTGTCCCTGTAAGGTAATCGCTTGATGTACCAGAAACGTGCACCGGCCACGAAGCCCACCCCAGCGTGCCCTTAGCTAAAATCAAACCTCTGTCACAGTATATTGCATCCTGCAACTAACGAACGTCAACATGCCGCCAGTCTCTTTGATGAGTTCAGACCCACCTCGCGACCAATGTTATCATACTGGTCAAGACCCTTAACCTGGTGCCCCATATAAGTCCCAACAAGTAATAGTGTGATTACATGTATGCAATTTATAGAGTTATGATGATTTGCTCAAAGGAACTGTAATAACTTTTCTTCAGTGCATGTTTAATGGTGGTGTATTATGTTAGCTTAGTTAGCGGCCAATTTACCTCACAGCGACCTAACCCTCACCCCGCCTAGACACAGACAGATGGACCTCGTGACACTCACCCTCCCGACAAGCCAGCAGCCAACCATGGAGGAGCACCACCTATATACACCTATACAACGCAAGCTTGTGTCCAATCATAATGAACTTTGCAACATTCATGTCTGACATCATTTATGACGCTTTCTGCCCTTATAATCAATTGTAAGTGTATTGTTTGCCAGAGCGCTCTCGGGCAGCAGAGTTCTCTGGATGCCAATTCTCTATAAAGAAAGACTAAAACTCGCAACCTGTTCTCTTAGTCTCATTCCCCATTGGGGTGTGTCTTTTTTACTGGCATTGCACGTGCTAAGACGGGGATGGGCCTTTACACCGTTACACGTCATAGATGTTTGGAAATAGTGAAGATTCTTCCTAACAATAATTGCCACTCTTCCTCCCCTGCCAGATCCTCTATTTTGCCCAAAGAAGACATAGGGCCTCATTCCAAGATTGGAGGCAGCCATGGCGCTATTAGCTATTAGCGCCATGGCTGCCTCCAATACCGGGTCCGGTCTGGTTGGATGGTGATTTACCGGGTCATTCCGACCCTAGAAGACCTGGTAACTCCCCATTCAACCAGCCATTCCCCATTCTCATTGAGCCCCCATAGGGCTCCATGGGAATGGGGAAAGCGGTAATTATGGGCCTGCTAATAGCAGGCCCGTAATTAGCACCCTGGTCCCTTAGCAGGACCCGTAAAGAACGTGTGGTCCGACCACACGTCCTTTGCGGTTCCCGCTAAGGGACCTTGGAATTGGGCGGTAAGGGATTACCGGCACCGGTCTCCTAAGCAGTGCCCGGTATCCCTTACCGCCCAACTCGGAATGAGGCCCATAATCATTTGGAGCATCCCAAGCAATGTTAGGGCCACTGGTGTCCCACAGCCACGTTTCTCTGAGACACATGATGTCAATTTTTTGGTCTACAATATCATCCCAGACATCCATGGCATGTTTGTCCAGCGACCGAGTATATATATTTATGATTATGTTTGAACTAATATGAATTCATGTAAATACTTAAATCATTGATTTTTATGAACTTTATTGATATGTGTAAAGTTCCTTTAAACTAAAACACATTAATAATAAATAAATGGGCTACCCTTTATGGCGTCTGTACTAATTCCATGACAGACTGAGATTCTACTCATCGGTACACCCACTCCCTCCTTCCCTGCAGCTCTCTGGCCTGCCTCCCTTGGCCCCCTCCCTGCTCCTACCTGAAATGCAAAAAACCTTGGGGTCATCAACGACTCCACACTCTCCTTCTCTCCTCATATTTCTGACGTCGCTAAGAAGTCACACTACCAGCTGCACCTCCTCAGAGGTATTCTTCCCTTCCTCTCCTTCCCCCAGAAGCTCACTGTCTCCCGAGCCCTGGTTCTCTCGAAGCTGGATTACTGTAACAGCCTCTATCTTAATCTGCCTGCCTCCACTCTCCGCAACTCATCCAGAACAGAACTGCGAGACTTGTCCTTGGCCTCAAGCCCAGGGACCGTATCTCTCCAGGACTGAAATCTCTACACTGGCTCCCAGTGGCTGCGAGGATAAAGTTCAAAACCCTCTGCATTGTCCACAAGGCCTTCTGGGGCCTTGGTCCTAAATACCTTCAACTCTCTCTTCCCAAATATCTTCCTTCCCGAGCCCTTCGCTCATCCGCCTCCAACTCCCTCAGAGTCAAGCGCTTCTCGAAGCAACGAGCTGGGGGTAGATCTCTCTCCGCGGCAGGGGCCTCCCTCTGGAACAGCCTTCCTGCCTCCCTGAAACTTGAGGAGAACCATCTCCGGTTCCGGAAGCACCTCAAAACCTTCCTCTTTGCTTCTGCTTTCTCTCTCCCTCTCCCCTGCTGAACATCTAATATACTTCACTGAAACTGCACTGATTCTGCAACTGGACCACTCTTAACGGCCTCGGTCCTGGGCCCAGCCACTCCCCACTTGCACTTATGCCCTGGAACCCCTTTGCACTGCGGGACTGTCTCTGTATCCCTACAGCCCCCCCCCTTTTCCAGCACTTGTTCTGCACTTACCTTGCACTTGCCACCAGCTGGCCCTATTTATTTATTACTTTACGCCACTTACCTTGTACTGCACTTCCCCCCCTCCCCTTCCCCTTGCACTTTTCCCCCTCCCCCACCCCTGCACTTGCGCGATCTGAATGACACCTGGCCTAGTAGGATCGTTGTCTGTCTCCCCTTGTTCCTCCCCTCCCTGCCTCGTGGCGCCTTGAAACACCTGTGTATAGGCGCGTTACAAATGCCATATCATATCATATCATATCATACTGCATATCCTTCGTTGCTAAAAGGTATTGGTTCCGGCAGTGCTTCTGTCTTTTTCTATTCCCCTGGCATGGTCATCCAAAGTAATCGACCATGCACTACGGTTTCAAAGTGTGTTAGAACACTGTGAAAGCAAACATGGTCAGTAAATGTTAGGCACTAAAGGCCAATAATCCATAACAACTCAGTGTAATACATGAAATGACCATCCTCACACTATTCAGAAAGAATGCAACCTCTTTTGTTTGGAATACAAACCATATGCCAAACTACTGTTAAATTAAAGCAACTAATGATTATATTGAACGTGACTTTGCAAAACTAATAAAGCAAAATATGGCCGTTGGTGCCGTTACACCACTTTATACATTAGCTTGAATGATTTTCAAGAAAGGTTCTTACCCTGTTGGTGACAATGCAAGTAGACAATTTCTTCTAAACGAATAGTCATTGCGTAGTCCCAGTAGACACTAAAAGGTATTCAATCAGAATGCTGTTAGGTTTCATTTAGAGTCTTCCACAGTGATTTTTCAGATAAAAGCATAATTAAAAACATACATTTAAAAAAACATTCAGAGAAACCATTGAAAATTGAAGATTACAGCATTTTTGGGTCAAGGACCAAAGATAACTAACAAATATGCCTTTGTTAACAAAACAATCTTTACACATTGTAGACATTTTTGCGACATCAAGTCTATACTTACATAAACATACATTTATATATATATTTTTTTTCCTTCTAACTATGCCTGTGTATTGGGGAACGGGTATGCACATGTCCTGATATATACAGACACTCTTACTCTGAAACCCAGAGTTCCCTTTTCCGCAAGCGCAACACCTTCTAAATTTCTGCAACCCAGCTAGGCTCTCCTCATTTCCCTGAATTGGTGTCTCTGACCTGCCAGGATCAAAATGGAGTGGCAAATGTTGTATACATGTTAGGCTCACCTCCAAATCCTCATGCTATCCGAATTTGTACATATGTTTCAAGGTTTCAAACACTTACATTTTAGGGTGAGTGTTGTGATAAATGAAATCACCAACAAGCCCAGTGTGTACTACACATTCAGTGAATTGATATCACAACCCTTTCATCACAAGACATACTTGTCAAATGTAAAGATCTGTAGTCATTCTTATGTTCCCAAAATGCTTTCTGATTTTTTGCAAAGCAGCTCACAACCATCATTTGTGTTATTTCTTCTCTTCATCTGTCTCAGAGGTATTTTGAAAGAGTACAGTTGGAGTTTAGTGGAATGTTTATATTGGAATAACAATCAGAAAATAAAGCATATGATTATTCTAAGTTTAGAAAAAGTCCTTTGTGCAATAGGACAAGTGTAACCTTTTCATCATGACTGCAATGTATGCTAGAATTGAACATTAAAATGATCATTGTAAGATGTTAAAAATAGACAGTTCACGATGGTAAGTCAATAAAATAATTTCCATTTATAAAAGGCTTTTTTGCTGAAACTACATACTCTTTTGTCTCACAAAATGACCTTCTTTCTTGGAAAGGGTCATGTTCAGTTTAAAATCAATGATCTGTTTCTCCTGTGAGCACCAAAGAAATGTTTAATTTGTTTAATGTTGTGCATTGGCCACTGATTGGTTGCAGTGCTGCTCAGCTCATTTATCTGTTACGGAATCCACAAATAGTAATAATTAACACACACACATGAGAATAACAAACACAGCTGTATGATATATGAAATGATATGGCATTCATAACGCGCCTATCCACAAGTGTTGCAAGGCGCGTTTGTAGATCCTGCAGCATG
Organism: Ambystoma mexicanum; assembly: GCF_040938575.1. Taxonomy (NCBI): domain Eukaryota; kingdom Metazoa; phylum Chordata; class Amphibia; order Caudata; family Ambystomatidae; genus Ambystoma; species Ambystoma mexicanum. The sequence goes on from NC_090932.1 coordinate 1,375,164,155, forward strand.
GTATAGAGTCGGTGTTGTTGAAGAACCTCACTCAAACCTGTTGTGGGCTCACAGATGTTGTTACTATCGGTATGTACCATTAAGTTTTTAAGAAACTGGATGCAGAGTCATCTTACTTAGTGTCTTAAGGTCTTAAGGGTGCTTTAATTAAACACATGTGCCGACAAGTGTTTCGACCCAACAGGGGTCTTTTTCAAGGTGTTTGTTTATAGAACGTGAAGAGTATAAGTGGTATGTGAGCTCTGGCGTGGTGGCTCTGTTTGTTAACAATCTGTATGGCCTGGGACCTTGAAAAACACCCCGTCAGGTTGTTACACATGTCAAGAACCGTTCACCCGCTGCAGGATCCACTACCGTGTTCACTGGATCAGTGCAGTGATCTGCGAATTCTAGTGCTCTACACAATTAATACTTTACCCGCAGCATGATACTCTGGTCCCTTACAAGGTTTGTCAAAAACTCCAGCACCCCTGCAGAGCCTGCGTCCCACTTGTCTCCTCCATACAGACAATGATATGATATGCTATGATATGGCATGTATAACGTGCCTATACACAAGTGTTTCAATGCACCCTCAGTGTGATGGCATCAGACCTGAGGACACACATGATTACAGTGCATGCCTCCAAATACCAGGCAAGTTCTCACCTTGGGCCATGCCTCTATTGTTGCTGGTTTCATCTACATTTAAGCATAAAAAAGACACAAACCCTCTTTCATGGAATCTATGTTTCTTTCACTGGCTGCATAAGATAGGATGGCTCTAGCAAACTCTCCCCACAAGAAAAGAGACACATTTTGAGTGACAGAGAGTGGAGATAGAAGGAGAGACAGAGAGAGGAGTAGGGAGAGAGGAAGAGGGAGAGGAAAAGAGCGAAAGAGTAAGATAGAAAGATAGAGAACATGCTAGATCATGTATTATACTCTGGGTACAGCTATTAGTTAATAACATTTAGGCAACGAGTATGGCTGTGTGAAGAAACAGCATTCCAGATACTTATTCTTCGTCATTTGATGTCATGAATCAAACACCAACAGAGACATGATTGCACCAAAATCGCTTGGGAATTTGTGGATCATTTTATCGACCTGTGAACATGTTCTACAAATAGTCAAGGCTATATGCATAGTAGTCACTGATTTTCTATTTTTCTTTTCACATACCAAAGAAACAAATATTTCAACAAAATGAGGCTTTATTCTATCAAAGTTTAGAAAATTGGTTAAGCAACCACCAGCATGCTTTCCGCTTGAAGCAATCAAATTAAGTGATTGGATTAACAACAAGACCAGTTGAAGAACGACTAAAACAGACACTTCTAAAAGAGCTAAAACGGTAACCATTGTATAGGGGTTTGGTGAGAGGCATAAGGGGTCAGTGAATAGCGCTGTTTTCTTCAATCCTTAAAATGCACTATTAGTCACGGTTGAGTTTTATATCACACTACTCGTAATCAGTAAGTCATGTCCCAAATACATTGTATAGGCCTAACTGTTTTGTTAAGCTAGTATGTTTGTATACAGAGATCCAACTATTGAATAAGCAAAAACACAGAGCATGGGAACAATGTGGATGGTGGCAAATGTGAAAACAAGTTTAAATTAATTAAAATGTGTAGAAACAAATGTATGAAAACACAGTTTTGAAATACAAAAAAAAGTAAAAATTCAGAAAAAGTTCGCAAACCATATAAACAAGAAGTAAAAGAAAACAGAAATATGTCAGAAAAGTTGTCAGGGGGCCTTGTTTTAATATTAAAGTAACATCTTATAAAAGATGGGCAAAAGGACACATTGTTCTGGGAAAGGAGAAATAATGGTCATCAGGGTAAAAGAGGTTAGCAGGGGGTAACATTTTATGTTAGAAAACAATGCACTCCCCCATTCGAGGACTAGCTATGGAAGCTCTGGGAAATTGTGGCATTAGAATGGATCACATACTCCTTACAGCAGGACCATGTAGGTTTTCGAGATGACTGGGGGCTGGTGTGTGGCTTCCATTTGATGATATGCCCGCCAAGGCTGCCATTATTGGACACTAAACAGAGAAAGGAAGTGAGAGATTACCTGGACTAGCGCGCTTCAAAGCTGCCGCTGCGGAGGTAGGTGCGAAGGGGGGGCCTGGTTTGAGGTTACGGTTTGGTTGTGATTTTTTAAAAATAAAAATAAAAATAATTAAGGAAAAAAAGAAAGAAATGCATGCCTACAGCGTGGGGAACATTAACTAGATGTTATGTCCCACTACAGCTGATGGCCGGTTTGGCAGCGGCGGAGAAGTGTCCATTGCATGCTTCCTTTTGTCAGCACATCTGCAGGGCTTCATCGAAGCAGTCTATTTGCTGATAGTACATCGTGATGACCTTCTCAGGAGCTGAATCCCAAACAAGGAAGACTTCAAAGGAAGTGAAGCCTTGGATACCGGCGCGTCCAGCCCTACAGATAAGGGGTGTATCGGCCACTTTTACTCCCTAAAAATAGGCAAATACTCCCAAAAAATAAAAACAGGGAGTAGAACTCCTCCCAACTAAAAATGGGAAACAGACATATACAACCATGTGCCTCTGCTTTCAACCACACAGCACCATGGATATGTTTGGACCAGCAGTGCACGTAGTACCACAGGAAGAAATTGCTATTATTACGATCTGATCGAAAGAAGTAAACCTGTATAATTTAATGTGTATGAATAAGTAGGTGCAAAGAAATAATTATTACAAAAACAGTTCAATTTACCAGTTAAAACATATTTTTACTCGATTATAAAATATTCCCATTGAGAATTGGACTTTCATGTTTACTCCCTAAAAAATCATTTTACTCTAAATTTTTGAGAATTAGGGAATAAAATACTCCCACTTCAAAATATTATCTGGGGCACTGGGCACGTCACTACATCCATAGCCACAGTGCTTTCGTGAGTTTGCTTCTAGAATAACCCTGAACTTTCAGTCCCTATGTTGTACAATTATTCTGTCTCTCTATACGCGCGCCTCTCTGCTAATGCTCTCCCTTTTCTATGTTGCTCCATTCCAGCAAACACATTTGTTATCCTGCTTTCTCTGCTGCTGCCGCCTTTATCAACATTGCCTCCTTGATCCTGTGTTCTACATTGCTGCTTGCTCCAGCCTTCACTGTCCTGTTGTGGCACTCCTGCATCATTTCATATTAGCACTACACTGACACATATGGGATTCTGCCTCCTGAGGGCTTCATTTCTTCGACCCAACTTCACCGCTTTACCAGACTAACGCTGATAGGGTTTTTTTCACCATAGGGTTTCTCTAAGGCCTTTGTTCACCCTGTCTTCACTCAATCAGGAACACAAGGGCTTTGGGGCATTCCTTGATGCCTTCACTCCGTTGTCGATATCTGATCAGGTTAGTGCCATGCCATCCTGGTATAGGCATAACAAAAGAAGCTAGAAGCCATACTAATACAAAGAACACACACTAGTGCATTCTCATTTTTAAGATTTCATTAAAAGAATTCTGTGCTTCAGACTTTCAGTTCTTCGGTGGATCCAAACGAACAAGTGATACAGAAGCAAGGTTTGAAACCTGATTTATTGTTGTCAGTAATGCCTAGAGGTACTGGGGCTATGTCTACAGCTAACACATGTGCTCCTCTCTCTGAACGATCTAAGCAAAAGGTGCTAGGATGGATTAAAGTATACTGCATCAGGTGCCTCCTATCCAACCGAGGCACTGGTTTGCTTCTAAATCCCTGCTCTTAATATAATCTCAAGAGATATATATTGTCCAGCACACTTCTTGGCACAGTCTTAGGGGCATAGCATTTTACCACTTTTCTTGGCACAACACATCCTCAAAGATATATTGCTCACCTCGTTTTTTGACATCACAGTGGAAGGGATATAGCATACGGGTTGCCATTCATGATTCATGGATATAGATCACTTGTTTTAGCTATGGGAGATATAGTGCCCAGGATGATTCTCAAGGACATAGTGCCCAGGTCAATCTTTAGGAACATAGTGTCCAGCTCACTTCCAAGGATATAGTGCCTGCTCTGCCACGTCCCAGTGATATATTGCCTAACACACTTTCTTAGTTACAGATATACTAACCCTTGCAAGCACCAGCATCCTTGTACAGGTTCATCCATTCAGCTCTCTCTCAGAAATCCCAAGTCTCTGGTTTACCTGCCTCTGCAACTTCCATGGGCCCATAGGGTATCTTTAGGCCTCCCTGTCCTCTTGGCTCTCAGCTCTCTCGGTTCTCACAGCTCTCTTGCACCTCACAGCTCGCTTAGCCTTCTCAGATCCCTCAGGTTTCTCAGCTCCCTCAGGCCTCTAAAATGTCTCTGGCATCTGAGAGATCTCTGGCACTCACTTCAATTCATATTTATTTTAAATGGTTATACAGTCATAAAATATTGCATCAAATACACTAAATACATCCTTAAGAGAAAATAAGAAATTATAGCAGCAAGTAGTATGATATTACAACATGCCACCTTAAGATTGATAAATAGGTATGTTTTGGAAATAGGTATGCTTTGGAAATATTCCCAATAATAAATTATGGCTTTTTCAGAGGACATGGGCTAAGTTTGTGCTTAAAGGTTACACGATGACATTAAAAGATACAATAAAGCAGGTTTTTGTAGCCTATACTGACTGTCCTTCCACAATGGAATTAATGTTTTAGCATGCTCAAATTTGTACAATGGCCATAAAAACAGTACAAATAAGTGTTTCAATCTCCTGCATACAGTTGGGACAATGACATTCAAAGATGCATTTCCCTTCCCATTTATCAACAACTGTACCAATATGAAGAAGATTAAATCTGACTCTTGTTATATAAAAACGCCTCCAAAAGGTCAAACACTAAGTTAGAAATGTCTTCGGTAATGATGGATTTGTTATTATCGTCATCATTTCATAATATTCTCTCTGATGAACATTTTTCCAAAAGACATTTCCTGGTATAGTTTATGCCTGTGAATCAATTGAATCAGATAAATTAAAGCATCTAGATGCATTACTTGAATTACATTTTTGTTTAATTAGCGCAATCATGGAATTTTATTTGAACTTTCTAATTCCATAATGTCCACAATAATGTCTCTTGTAAGCTTTGCTGTGGATTTGTTCATAGTACTCACCCTGGCGGGACAGATGCAATTTTACAATAGCAACTCATTCTGCATGAGCAGAAAGTAGTGGGGCGCTTAGTAGTAGGCACTATAATTTCTGATAAAAAGTATTTTCTAATATATGATTTTATTTGAATCTTCAAAGCTACAATTACCAGCTCCATAAAGATCTGATGATATAGCCTTGACGTTATAGATGTTTAGCAAAGTGACTATTGGTTTAATTTTCAGCTGATTAGAAACTCTGCAGCTGCTTGTGCCAATGTGATCCCTTGTTTTTGCATGTGCTCTACCAGATCCCAAGATAATACATTTTCAACACTTTTGCCAAGGCGTTTCTATTTGTATCTCTTCTTTCCCCAACTATTGAGACACAAGAGTTTGCAGCATTCATCTTCAGCTCTCTATTGCTTGCAAAGGTTGAATAGGTGTCAACTAAAACCTGCAATGCTTTAGAGGTTCTTGCTGACAGTGCCACTCTATCAGCATATGATGAAAGAGGGTTCTTACATTTTCCTAAACGTCGAACATATGAGGTGCAGTTCACTATAGAATTCTCCAAAGCACTGACATGTAAATTAAATCAATGAGGGAATGCAATCCTGCTGCAGGCTGTGATTTGTCCTAAATGATCATGAGCACCTTCCATCATGGTTGTATCTTACTGTTACTTTGTTATTTGTTTCTAATATTATCATTTTTTTTAATACCAGGGGGTAGCCCCATATCCATCCACCTTAACAGAACAAAGTTTTTTTTTCTATAAACTGGAACAAACACTGTTGTTGGGTCATTGAAAGCCATGTACAATTTTTCTTTCTTTAAAACTATCATTAAGAGAATTTTAAGTGTGAATGTAAAGCTTGATCTAGCGCTCCAACTGCCTCTCTAAAACCATACTTTGTTTCTGCTTTGATATCATTAGCTTTTATCCATTAATTTAAATGTGTATACAAAATGCCCCCAAAAATCTTGTAGGCACTAACTAAAAGGGATAAAGGACAATGCAATGTTAGAAGGGCCTCTCTCATTTTTTGTAGATGAGTGCAATAATTGCACAATTCCAAATATTCCACAAAATCAATTCCCTTGTAATAGTCTCAAAACATTGCCTAAAAGTGAAACCTACCGATCAGTTTTTGTTTAAAAGAGGTCAGAGTGAATTAAAGCTGGATCCGGGCTCTTATTTGTTTTTCTGATTGTACTGCTGTGTTTACTTCACTTTAGTAAAATCAAACTTAGCATTCATGACATAAGCATTAACTATCTGGCTAATGGAACTCTTTTCAATAGCTTTCTGTTCCAAGCAAAACATTTTAGAAGGTGACTAACCAAATCAGCCACAGGGATGCTGATTACCATGTCATGATTGATATCAGGTCTGTTAGTTTGCTTTCTAGGCACCAATATAATCTAGAATAATTAGTTGCAGTCTCGTTCCATTTGCCTAGAGCTGGCTCCCATGTCCTATTATCTCTAGCAATTTTAGAAGCTCTACTTTAAGTTACTACCAACTGTTTTGCATTGGTGTTTAAGACCTCCCCCGTAGGGCTTTACTGCAATATTTACATTGTGCTTCAAATCACTACCCCGTGCCCTGTTTCTATTACTTCCTTAATCATTGGCCTAGGTCACATTCTCTTTGGCCATAGTTGTTATTGTCTTTGCATCCAGCTTAAAAACAAGACAACTCAAAACCTCTTCATTCACTCTCAATCCTCCTCTACTATCTTTTTTTGATCCAAGTTGTTACATCGGATGAGTTTACAGTCTGAAGTTAATTCTCCTCCTAAATATAGGATGCTTGTCCCAGCTTAATAATTTCTTAAAGCAAGAGTCAGGATAAGAGGGCAAAGGTCACCTTTTCACATAGGTCAACCCTCAAATCTTGTATACAGTGACAACATATAGGCAGTTTGATAAATTAATCAATTAATGATCCTCCTCTATGGTCCTCAAAAGGTCTCTTTTCCAGGATTGTCTGAATTTATCCGCCCACTAACGGTCCTCAGACCATTTTCTAACAAATATATATTAAAACTATTACCCTTTACATAAGGAGGTGTGTTCGTCATATCTGATTGTGGGATTCCCCAGGTGTAGTCTTCCTCTGCATCTAACCATCTTTCCTCAAATCCATTCTCTAGTTTTACATTAAAATTGCCTCCCAATATTAACAACGGAATACTGCTGGTTTTAGTATTCATTAAATCTCTTTGTATTTCATATGCTTACTCAGGAGATTTTACTTCTTGCTACTTGCCACTGAATTATAAAAAAAATAATTATATACAGTCGAGATTGCCGACTTATAATCATTCTTATTATAATTTCTGATGAATCTATGGGACATACATCTCAATCCCATTTTTGATATACATAGACTGACATATAGGTTGCTAAACTCCATTGTCCCCAAATTCCTACCTCTATTTCCAGCAATCACAGCTACTGCAACTAATGTAATGTTTCCTGGAATATAAGAACACATTCTTTGACACAACCTATTCAATCCTCAGATTCATGTTTGGATTTTAAAGAAACTGTAAAGTAAAATTTACTGGACAGAGCATAGATCGGGCATAAGAACAGGAAATATGAAATCACCTCAAATAATACATTTTAGAGAAGCTGGCCCTACTATCTCACAGATGAGATTGGTGATATTAGAAACTTGTAAAATATATTTGAGAGGTGTCAACCTGTATAGACCTCTTCTCCAAGGAGAGGCATGTAGGATAGATACAGTAATACAGTAAATCAGAAGAGATTAAACGAAGACTTAGATTGTAACTATTTTCTGTGAAGCGTGGCCTTACTTGATCCCATAAATAAAACCTTATGAAAATGACTTTTCATATTATCTGCCTATTTTATAGATTTGTCGATTATCTTGATTATTGAATTAGGTCTATGCTATAATCTATTTGATATGAATAATTGGATAATAGAAGAACTAGAACAAGTGAAATGTATAATACATGTCTGTGAGAAACAGAACAACAGCAATAATCGTTGCATGCTATATATGAAAATATATTTTGTAATAAATAAAATTACATACAGTTTAAGGTTTATCATGATATAAAATTAATATTAAGTTTGCTTAATAGACTGATTTGAATGCAGTGAATCTCCATTTTAGACCTTTGTAAGGAACTTACAGTCTAACAGTACAAGTGTGTTGGCATGTAGATTATATTTCAGTACATCTGTACCAGATTTGGTCACTCATGTCTACGGTAATGGTTGTCCAAAGTGTTGGTAATTCATATATCAGCAGTAATGTAATGATGTAAAAGATTTCTTTTAAATGGGTTTTCTATTTTGACTTGGGAAATTATACTTGTTTTTACTAAAGCACACAATTGAGATTTTGCATGTGCCCACATGTTGGGAGTTATAATATCAGTGCAGCAATATTTCATTTAATTATTACCCAACAGAAAAATAAACTTTCTTGTATATCTTGATACAGACTGCATAGCCCCCACCACCTTAACATGGGACAATCATAGTAAGTATCACTTTATCGAATTTAGGCAATAGAGCTTACAAAGTTATTCAGTGCTGGAGGGTTTTTTCTTCCTTACATACATTAATGCTTGGATGAAAATATTTAAAAAAAAACACAGAGCAACAAATAATTACATATTGGTACTCGCCTGTACTGAATGCTACATGTTCTTGACAATTTAAATGGCGCCAACATTTGGATTCAATGTTTCTGCAGCTAAAACATGACTTGATGCTGCATACAAATATTTTGTAAGGTATGAGAGTTGCTCAATACGTTGTAGCCCACAAATGAACTACATACTGGTATTAATAAGTGATATAATCTACTTTTATATGGTTTGTGTTTACATTTGTAGATTGTGATTGCTGTACCGCCCTGCGGTCATCATTACAGTCTAATTCGGTAGAATGTTAGCAATTATAAAAAGGAATGAAGACTACTTTTATTATGGTGAACAATAGGACCCTTTAATGGCTTGTTTGCTCACTTTATTTACACTATAGTACAGGGTATAGTACAGAGTACAGGGATACTCTATTTACTAATGAAGTGACAGAGCTAAGATTAGACAAAAAGTCAGTTCTTAAGACTTTGGTGTAATAAATAAGTGATAAAACTTTGTTTTTATTTTGACATCTGATTTCCAAGAATATATTTTCTCTGGTTACATTTAGGGTGTTGTACCAAAAATATATCATCAATGAATCTTGTTCAAGATTTCATGTATTCTGGATTCTATTTTAGAGATATCTGTTAAATGAAATAGTTTGGCACCATTATGTATTGGGTTCTAACTATGGATTTAAGAGTGAAAATATTACTTTAAATTATTTGTATTTCAGAGATATGATTGAGGGTTTCCTCTTGTATAAGGTCTTTCTCATCCGAAACATCAAGAAACTTGGCTTTAGGATTCCAAATTAGGGTGAGAGTTTGAATATTAACTATTACTTTCATGTATATTCTTTTCAAAGCAATGTAAAAAAGTATTTTTTCCAACCCCATATTATCCTTACAAAATCCAGGTGCACATGGTGGAAACGATTTTTATGATTCAATATTGTTAGATATGAATGAGTTCTAAATTGCCCATTACTTTCATTTTTACATTCTTTAGTTTTGATTTCCCTTATAACGGAGAGAGATTTCCCCAAGTTTTGCTGCAATTTATTTGATATGAAGACTAACGTTTCACTTGCAAGGCCTTCCACGGAATTACAGTGGCATTATGTCAATCATTATTCTCTAGTGTAGACAATGGTATATATCTATTTGAGAGTAAGCGGAGTAGGTCCTTTCCAATTGTTTAATTTGTCTATTTATAACTAGTGTACAGTCCTGTGAACATGGGCAAAAGTGCAGGTTTTCATTGACATAGTAGGACCATTATATATTCTACGCCAACAGCTCACCTCTAGCTGTGACAACAGACGAAGCAATGCAAATTGGCATTGTCTCTATATATCCTAAGGCAACAGCTCCCTCTAGCGGTGACAACAGGCGAAGCTACTACATCAGACCAAAATACAGGGACAAACGTACATCTTGCCTTTTATTATATTGTTAGATGCTCTATTATCCAGACAGAATAAACAGCGTCTGGGAGCAGATGCAAACATACAATTAAGGTTTTTACAGGCATTAAGATGTTAGCAATAGAAAAACTAGAATTTACGTAAAAAGGTGGGTTTTAAGAGCTTTTCCCAATGGGACTATGGAAGCAATATATCCGATCTGAAAAGTAAGAGAATTCCATAAATGAATGCCTGTCACCTCTCGACTTGCAGTGAGACCTAGGAACCAACAAGAAAAATGTTGGTTTTGTGAGAAACCTGAGGGTATTCTCCCAGGTAAGCCTTGGGAAACCCTTATTCAGGTGGCCAGCGGAGGGCTGGTGCTCTCCGATCCCAACCCTGGGGGTGGACGAGAGAGGGAGGATCACCTGGATGAGGGAACCCAAGGTCATGCTCGGGAGATTGCCCCATGTGAGACGCGGTATGACAATGAAGAAAGGGATGAGGAATAACAGGTCCCTGAAGCCTTTGTGGGCAATTTCACCTCAACCTCCCTTCCATTTGATAAACTTCCTTTTAAAGAATCTATTATCCCCTCTGCCTCTGATAAATCCATTACTCTCCCCATTGCCTTCAGACACCATTATTCTTCCAATCCTAATTTTTCTGTTCTCCATCAGAATACTCCCAATCATTCTTCTTTCTGTCCCTCTGATTATTATTTCCCGTATTCCCAACCTGCTCAGGTGCCATACTACAGTTCCCATAATTACCCTTCTTTGTTTCATGATCCCATTGGCTCTGTTTTACATCCCGGTCACCCTTGCTCATTCCACCAACCTTCCCTATGCCGTCCTGGAGGATACTCGAATACTCCAAACCCCTCTTTTTGTAACACGCATACTGTTTTACGCCCAAGATAGCAGACTAATGTTAAATCTGTGACACAGGAATAAAAGGTGGAGCAAGAAAGCACAAGACGAGAAAGGCGAGGAAGCCAAGCACTAAAGACTGTACTACGAGACGGCTAATCCAAGGAGGCAGTTCAAGCGAAGAAGAAAGGCAGCAGGAAACGAGAGGGTGGTGAGGAGAGAAGTGACCTTGCCCTTTTCGTGCTAGGCCTACAGAACCTGCGTGGAAGAAAATGTAAGACTGCGGACAATAGCACAATTGTCCTGCTGCAGATGTCAACGGTACACAGGGAAAGCCTATAGTGATAAGGCGGAGTAGAGGAGCCTCCTGCACCCATGGCACCGGCCTTGACTCCAAAGAAACCGAAAGCCAAGTGGGTCGAGGGGAGAATCGATAAGCACCAGTTGTGTTAAGTGAGAATCGCAAAGTGGCAAGTTTTGAACCAAAAGCTAATGAACTTCAAAGGAACTGTTAAAAGTGTGAGAGGGAGACCATTTGCAGAGGGAAAACGGCAACCCACGTGGGTGCTAACTCGAGAGACTATGGTTGAGCCCCATATTGAGAAACTACAGAAACCATAAGGCCATAGGAAAGCCACCAAAGGATTACAAAGTGGTCATACATGAGGGTCGAGCAAAAGCCCTGTACATTCGAAAGACTTTGATTTGTGAATTGGCATGAAAGCAAGGTAAGTGGATCCTGAAACCTGTGAACTGTATAAAACTGAACATTAAAGGTAAGGAGGGGTCAGCCCAGAAGAGGGGCACATAGGGGTGGGCCACTATCACCCTGCTCGAGAGTCATACTAAATCCAGTGAAGGAAAGCTAAGAATCAAGAGGGGCCAGGCCAGAGCCCGTAGAGTGGGATCCAAGGGTGAAAAGTTGTACCCCAAAGTAGAAGTTAAAAGAGATGGCAAGAGTGAACCCAAAGGAGGGATGGCAGAGATGAAGCTATCACCCAAGTACTAGCAGTCAAGAGAGGTCAGAGCCCGGCAGAAGGAGATCCAGGGCTGAAATCGTCAGCCGAGTACTGCCAGTCATGGGAAGTCCAAGCCCGGCCAAGGGAGATCCAAGGGTGAAGCTTTCATCAAGACTTTAAGTGGAATCTGATACGTGAAGGGTCAGACCAGAAGAGGGGGACACAGGGGTGAAATCGTCACCCACATTGAAACTTTAGAAACAAAATTTCATTTGTTAAGGGAACTTTTGTTTTATTGTTTAAGCACATCAGGTCCCGAAGGCAAGAGACTTTCAGAAGAAATGAGACTTGGCCATCAACAGTCCTGACAACTGCTATTGGAACTGTTGTCTCATGCTGTAGAAGCCCCAGACCATACTGTGCTACAAGATCCAAGTTCCAACCTTATCCTGTGTCTAAAACATGGGAAAGGGAGACCCAGGCTACTGATCATTGACTTATCATTTGAGAACATTTCTTTCTTTCTTGAAACTTACTCCCATACCCTTTGTATTTATTGTAAGGAATTGGCAATAGTTTTTCTAAGTATAGGCCTTATTATTTGGCTTGACGCCGCTAGGACTTCCTTATTTTTATTTGATAGTCGGCATGTGTCCCCATCTTAGATTTAGATTTATATTAGGCATTTTTCCGACCCACATACCATTTCCATTGTTCAATAAACACCCTTGAACTGGGATCACTTGTGTATGTCTTACTTGTGTCACCATGAGTTTCTCACAGTTGGCAGACCGAAGAATGCATGTGAGATGATACAATTGGATGTTTTCTGACAGATATGATGGCACCAGGCTGTGAACACAGTTGAAGACTAGACAGAGGGGGTCATTACGAGTTTGAAGGTAGCCATGGTGCTATTAGCGCCATGGCTGCCGCCAATCTCGTGTCCGGGTCCGGGTTCTTTGAATGGGGACTTCCTGGGTCATTCCAACCTTGGAGGACCCGGTAAGTCCCCATTCAAAATACCCATCCCCATTCGAGCCCCCATATGGGCTCAATTGGAATGGAGAGGGAACTAATAACGGGCCTGTTAATAACGGGCCCGTTATTAGCTCCCTGGTCCCTTAGAGCCGCTACGGGCGGTTGGTAAAACCAGCCGTCCTTAGCGGGTCCCGCTAAGGGACCTCATAATGCGGCGGTAAGGGTTTAATAGCACTGGCATCCTTACCGGCGCCGTTAACCCCTTACCGCCGCACTCGTAATGAGGCCGAGAGTATCTTGAAATTAATTATATGTCTGGAAGCCAGTGAAGAGAATTTCGGAACAAAGAGATGGAAAAAAATGTAGGGCACACGAAAAATAAGATGAACGGCAGCATTTTGGGCCACTTGAAAATTGGCATTCTGTAATCCCTGCCAAAAGTGCACTGGCATAAATAATCTAGTTAAGAGTTTAAAAAGTGCACCAAAACAGCAGGGTGATCCGATGTAGATATAAAGAGAAGGGTGTGACGTAGCAGGTCTGAAAAAGACAATTTACCCCACCTGCTGTTCACACCCCAAATTGGACTGCCAAAAGCAAATCAGATTTTTTACCCTGCTAGGAAATGTAGAAGGAATGGCGAAAAGACCTGGGGGGGCGAGGAGTTTACGATGGATGAAGCTCCAAATAGATGTTTAGGTCAGAGTAAGATTACCACCTTTTTTGGGGCGTTTCACGTGAGCCTATACATAATCATCCAATCTCTGACTTTGTTCAAGCACTGAAAAAACAAAAATTATCCATGGAATTGGTAGGATGGATATACATGCTATCAGCAAACTAGTGATATTGAAGATCTTATTTGGTCAAAATTGGCCTAAGTGATTGAATATAGATACTGAAAAGTGGCAACAAGGAAGAACTAGGGGGCACACCGCAAGGTATTCAAATATCTTCATGGGGGAGATGCTGAGAGCAGCTTTCCAGAAACTAGCAAAAACTTGGTTTGCCACTCCACCAATAATGGATAAACAGGGCAAAAGTATGCTGAAATCAACAGTATCGACGACCAATAAGGCATGATCAGTAGTGTATGGTGGCCCTCAACGTCATTGCTCAACATATCATCCCAGACAGTAATCAATGATTGGAAGGAGTTCAAAATCTGAACTTTTTCTGTATGTTTCTGTATTTGGATGGTCACCACCTTCTATACTATTTTGGCTACCCATGGCAGTGCAGCAATAAGGCGGTCATTATTTAGAACACCAAGATCAAGCAAGATTCTTTTTAATAGAGGACTATGCGTAGACACTTCAAAAAAGATCCATGAGAGAGGGAGGGATTTATAAAAGTAGTAATAGTATTGAATTAAGAGTTAAGCATGGCCGATCGCAGCACTTGCAGGGAGTACATTGAATCCACAATTTGTGAGTTTTAATGCACGGGAGAATTCATTTGGAAGACACATGGGAAAAATCAAAATTTAATGGGACCTAACTCAGAAGTGCATGATTTTCCTGGATAGGGGATGATGTGAATGACATCTTGGGGCTTTTTAATTTTGGCTGCACAAACATAAACATCATTTGCCAGATTCTTGGAAGGCACAGCAAAAGAGATTAAATTAGATGGAATTAACGCATTTTTTATTACACCCCAAAAATCTTTGGGTTTATTAGGGGCAGGATTCGTGTTTCTAGACAAAAGGAGGTTTTGAGGGGTGGGGGTGCCATGATACAATGGGAGTTAAAATTAGATTTAAAGGCAGCCAATTAAAAGGTTGCTTTGGAAATATCTAAATCAATTTGAACTTGAATTTCGGTACACACTCTCTTATAATAGTCAGTAAACCACAAACCCACAGCCATCCAATTAGGAGATTAACACTCAGCAGATACGAATCAGTGGTTAGCACATAAGAATAATCGGGAGATTGGTCAAGCATAAAAGGCACCACAGTGATGTGTATCTAATGTGTTTCGAGGATTAGGTTCAGAGAAATGGAGTTCAATGTTAAACTCAATCTGTTTGCGGCATAATCAGATGATTGCATGGTAAACATGCTTTTATATAAGCAATCAATGGCTATTCATTTGAAGTGGGCTCAAAGGTCACCGATCCACGGTTGCCCATGCATGAAATAAGGCGTTTTCTGCATGTCCGGATAACCTTTTCCAAATACATACTGGGTGGGGGTTATCAGTTAATTAATGGTGGGCTCAAAGGGTCCCAGAACCTGCAGTCACTGATCTAAAAGAAATGTTCAAGTCGGTAGTGGTGCTTGACCACTATGTGAATTGACCTCTTGGTTTTACCCTCATATAACTTGCCTCTAATACCATCCAGCATGGTGGAATCCTCATTTGGTCCTCTCCTCACTCGGTGCAAACCAAAACATTGCCATTCACAAGTGCTTCCACTGGGAGATGTTAAGACATGTAGTGCAAGTGTAATGATATAGCCCCCGCAGAGCTCCCATCCCAGCCTGTCAGCAAAGTGGTCAGTACGCAAACAGCACCCTTCACAGGGGAAGGCACCTCAGCTACCTCAGGCATCTCAACCCTCTCAAGCCCCTCGGTTCTCTTTGAGCGTGTGCGTGGTCACCTGCATTTCCACTCACCAGGCTTTGCTCTGCTGTTTCTGACAAAGATGGGTTGATGATGTGGGGGGGGGGTTGAATTCTTGTGCCTCCTTTCTACCCTCCTTCCTGTGAATTTCATTTTGTATTTCCATTGT
Organism: Ambystoma mexicanum; assembly: GCF_040938575.1. NCBI lineage: Eukaryota > Metazoa > Chordata > Amphibia > Caudata > Ambystomatidae > Ambystoma > Ambystoma mexicanum. Next base: position 1,375,179,861 of record NC_090932.1, read on the forward strand.
ACAAGTAAGGTCAGCTAAAGTGTTTCTTTGCAAGTCCTACATGTAAACGAGGCCCAGATTGGTGGATTATTTCTAAAATTAGGTTTCCCTGCTCAATGAGGGACAGATGTCTTTCTCCTTGCAAGTGCTACTAGTGAAGGTAGAGCTTGCAGGCATGTGGCTCTTTCACATCGACTGGGTATTAGGGGTTCTTGACGCTTGTCTCAAGTGCACACAGAATGTGGTCTCAATAAACTGGAAAGGAGGTTGCCTTGCTCTTGGAGGGTCATGTCTCTCATTCCCAGGCAAGATGTGAGTAGGTTCCAGTGGAAAGGAAAGAGCGTTGCAGATTTTGTGCATCCCTACCATCACTGACCCCCATGTGCAGAAGGGGAGACTCTGGGACGTGGCCAGGACACTGATTTTGTCACTGTTTTCAAAGAACAATAATGATGTCAACTGTAAGCATTTCAAGATGTATTTATTTAATTATTGAAGTTTAATACGGTGCCAGCTCTGATCACAGTCGCTTCATAGCACTTCCAAAGCAAAGGGGAAGGGGTATTTAGAAGCATTCTGATAATTTCAGTGCAAGAGAAGGGAGCATGGGGAAGTGCATTAGTAAAGAGCAAGTGCAAAGGGGAAGGGCAAAGAGGAGGGCAAAATATATTTTTTAACCAAGTGAGTACAAGAAAGGAAATGTCTGAAGGCCCACTGCAAGTTCCTTAAAGGAAGCAAGGAGAAACAGGGTAGTCAAAATGGAACCCACCTAAAAGGGAAATAATAAATCAGTTAAAGTGGTACTCGGGAATCCATTGACAGTGAGTGTGCCTCATCCAAGGCAAACGAACTTCCTGAAGAAGAACGTTTTCCGTTTTCTTGAGAACCTAAAATTATAATTCTCTGATCTGATGGCAACTGGAAGCTTATTTAAAACACTGCCCCAGCCACTTCCGAAGTTGCCTCCATGCCTCCTCCTACACCCCAACACGCACACTTACTTCTTGAAGGAAACAAGCGGATTTCAAGAGCCTGGATGGGTGCATTTCTTTAGCTGAAGCCTGGGGTGGGTTGATCCCAGATTCCAGTATAATCTATGGATGAAGCAGAGCTTTGAAGTTTGCGTGTGCTTCAGAGGGGGGGGCAATGCAATGAGATCAGAGCAGGTGTGATATGGTCACTGGGGTTCAAGCAAAGGACTAGCCTGGCTGCTTTGTTCTGGGTAGTCTGGAGCTGCAAAGACAGGCTTTTAGGGAGGCCTAAGCTTTTGCAATAGCCAACGTGTGATAGTACTATGGCAGACGTCAGTTGAAGATTTCTTCTTTAATTAGTGAAGAAAGGAGGGCTGACTGTCGAAGAGTATTCCCAAGTTCTTTGCCGAGAACAAAAGGGCTGCAGCGGGGTGGAGCGAGCAAGGGAGGCCCAGAGAAAGGAAAGGAAAGCGGGATTAAAGGAACGCAAGCAGATGCTCTCGTTTTATAATGCATTAAACTAATCCACCTTCAGATCTGCAATGGTATGATCCATAATGGGCAGTTAGACTCTCATTAAGGAGGACTGGATTTTTTAAATTGTTTTAGTTAGGCACAGCATGACTGTATATTCCATTCATATGTTTCCCACTGAAGTGTCACCTTAACGATTCGGCCCAGGAGTTCTGTCGTGGAGGCGTGTGAGCTCTTATATTTAACCTGACCACAGTCAGATACATTGTAAAGATATGATATATTAAGCTTCAGGTTGTGCACTTGTAAGGAGGGTGTAAAGCACCAATTTACCGTGAACAGTGCAGGTGTGCACTATACACACAACTAATAACACAACATAACAGAGATGCATTCGCATATTACTGAAATCCCACAACATTCACAAGGAGTTCACAAAGAAGTTTGATACAAAGGTCAAATAACTGGAGACAGGGCTGCCCACACAGGCTTCTCTGCACAAAATCGACTTTTCTACCAGTTGTAATAGCCCAAACACCAAAGACTCCAAGGGGATACTTGACAGAAGACTTGGTGGTTTGTGGTATGAAAGACAGCACGAGGGTTCAAAAGCAACAGAAGAAAAACTACGTGCGTCTGCATTCAGTGTTCCTATATCTAGGACAAGGGATTCAGTAGTTGGGCGTGGACACTTGCAGTGGAAGTTGAATAACGTGCTTTTCATATAGCCTATAACGTGTTTGCTACATACACCAGTCTTCCATTTTTTGTTAATTAATATTTTAGCCATACCCCCTTTAATAATATTCATTTTACCAACCCGAAAAGGCAGAGTTGGCCCTGTGGTGATTCGACCCATTGCACAAAACAACAAGAATGTTACTCCATGGTGCATTTAAATCAAATTCACTGTCCCTAAGCAATGCCTTGTTTAAAAAAAGAAAGGCCCTTTTTAAGTACTTTTGTCCAAAAGAGCAATACTGATAACTGTGTGGCATTTGGAATGCATGGCTTAATTCTGAGTAGATCGCTTCATTAATGGTGCAATGCATGCCTTCATTGAATCCTCTGAAATGCTGGCCTCACTGAAGGAGCGTGTGGTCAGCACAGGTTAGGCCATTCCGTAATCCCGTGTGATGGGTGTAGCCTATTCAGGATTCATTTGGGACAAAACTGCATTTATAGCGAAATGATCTGGTTGCTCTTTGTTTAAAAATTAAATGCGCAGTATTGTTATAATGCAACATTAAGACGGTTATACATGTTTCCAGGAACGAATTAAGACACAGAAAAGTCGATTACAAAATCTCCATCCACTGTCAAATCATGAAAGTGTGCACAATAGGGTGACTTTGCCACAACTTGTGTCCCACGATCGTGCAGATATGTCCATGCATGTACAACAAGGAGTCACAACACAATCTGTGAGCCTACACACCCACACTTGGGTGCACACAAGAATATGGATTTTTTTGCATTTGTTAAACCTTTTGAACATGGGCACAGCATTGCAGAACAGATGGAGCAAGATTGTAATCCAGTAGAGAAGTCAATAACACTTGACAGTTCACAGAGCTGTACAAACAAGCCTTGGCAAAGCCAACAGTTTTGCTTTTTGTGTAGGCTTGATATAGGCATTTTGCAGGCACTGCCATTATGGCACAATCTAGCCAAAAGATGGCAAGAGCTGGCAAATGGTGTTAGTGGCCGTGTATGTTATGGCAATGCCTGGGAAATGTCTAATCCATATTAGAGCCAACATTGCTTGCTTGGCCAATGCTTGTTTTTAGTAGAAAATCTGTGAAAGGAATCAAATGTTACTTCTAAATCAAATGGCTGAAGACACACCTATTTCAAACTTTTTATTACACCAGGAGCTGGTTTACAGCTGCAATGAAGCCATTACCTTTCTGAATAATCCTTGGGTTTATCAAATTATTCCGTTGCCAGCAAAAGGGAATCATAGGGGGTGTTTTTTGGGTGAAGAGGTGCAGGGTGGGAGGGTTGCCCAGAACAATTGCCAGAGGTTTAAGATGAATTCCAAACCTTCCAGCCATCGCCTCTATGTTTTGTACTTACCATTAGTGGGACGGTTAGGCCCAGACCGGGTGCCATGCTTGTTGGGCCTAGAGACTGAAGCTACTCCTCACTGATGAGGCCCAATGAGGCTGAAACATGTTTGGGGATGCTTGTGGTCTCCTGCAAAAAGGATGTGACCTAACAGTTTCGGATGTACTGCCCCTTTTGGAGTGGGACCAAGCCTGATTTGCATATGGTCTTTCCCATTTCTGTAATGGTTAGGCAGGTGAAGAATGATGGTCTGAATGGTTACCCAGAGCAATTGCCAGAGGTTTAAGATTCATTCTAAACCTTCCAACCATCACCTCTCTGTTTTGCACTGTTCATCATAAAGACCACAAAGCAGTGGATAAAACATTGCATCACGTCACATACAGATGTCTTCCATTAAACAAGTAACCAGTAGAGCTGGATGTTTACATTTTAAATAAATAAAATGATAAAAAGAATACACATGTACAATGTGTAACATTGGCATGGGTGTCATTTCTGAATGCTTGAAGTCATTTTGCATGTGATCATTTCTTGAAGAAAAAACCTTGCAAAATGCGCTACATTTCTACCAGATGTGCTGTACATCATTACAGCGTGTATGATTGTTTTGATCAGTCGAGCGTTTTCTATGGAAATGGGAGTTTTCTGATTTTGACTGATAGCGTATGTAATTGCTTTGCATTATGTTTTTGAAAGGCACCATTTAATTTGCTGTTATGAAAAAAGCCCTGGGCCACTTTCCACAGAACTCAAATGGTCAAAGGCTGGAGGGCTCCTACCAACTCAGACTCATATATATAGCAGATGAGTCAGTGCTGTGACATCAGGGAACACCTTTGGAGTCGCACCTGTCAGAGGCGTCAAGCACAGTAACATCACCGCATATAGAGCACATCAATTTTCTGCAGAAGCAGGCGCCGCTATTGCATATTCCGATGCGATTTCGCTCGACTAACAAGTAATTACAGGACGACAACGTCTTGAACATCCCATGTCAGTGAAAAATAAATCTTTCTCGAGAATGACAGTGGAAAGTAGAGACACATCATCAGCCTCAAAGTAGCATTCAGCATATTCTACTATGCCTGGGGCAGTAGAGGCTTTAGCGGAGATTAGGGAAACACACTCATGCCTGCCCTTTTAATCGCTTAAAAGGAAATTATACAACATAGGGGATTATGTCAGTTTATGGCCCTTGATCCACGTGTCAGTTCGCAGGCATAGCAAATTCTAACATGTTATTTCTCTCTCTCTCTCTCTCTCTCTCTGTATATATATATTCAGTGAAAAAACTTTTTTAAAGAGACGTTTTGGTTAAGTTGCACTAATAAAAACAGATGACATTCAGTGGAAAAACATTGTTAAAGGGACGTTATGCTTACAAGTAATATAGAAACCCCCCCATTTATTTGCCAGGTATGATAAGCTAAGCAACCATAACTTGCCCACCATCGTGCACTGCTAAGACTAACACCCAGGACATCAAAGATGACATCACAAATGTCCTGGGTGTTAGTCTTAGCGGTGCACAGTGGTGGCACGACTTATGGTTGCATAGGTTACCATAACAGGCACATTTCTAGGGTTTTTAGGTTTTACTTGTAACCATAAAATCCCTTTAACAACGTTTTTTCACTGAATTTCATAGGTTTTTATTGGTGTAACTTAATCATAAGGTCCCTTTAACAAAGTTTTTATGTGAATTTCAATAGGTTTTTATGAATGAAAATGTTTCATGATGTTACATCACTGTATAAAAGTTATTAATAATTCCTCTTTTTAACATAAATCAAAGAACTGTAAACCTCCTTTAAGAAACATACTGAGGTGTGTCCGTAGAAGCAGTGCATGCTGGGGATGCAAGTCATGGTTGAATTGCCAAGGGCATGTGGCTCGACCAAGACCCTAGCCCCACCAAACAACCCCTGTTATCTACTGCTGCTACCCTGCATCCTAGTTCAGTGTCCACTATACCCTCATAATGTGACTAATGGCCAGTGCAGATGGCTTGCAGCCATGGCCGGTCTCCACAATCCATGGGGCATAGGCTTCGGCCATGCTACATTCACAAATAGGCAAATCAGAGTAGACATTTGTCCTTGCTGAGGGCCAAGCCCACTGCCCAGGCACCAAAGTTATATCACTATTTTTGTACATACCTTTTTCACACTTTCAAAAAAGTAAAACACAGCATGCTTACTGGTCCTTGCTGATGCTCCTCGCGCAGGTTTGCTGCAATCCCGTCCAGCACTTCAGGCTGTAGCCGCAAGCAGAATATTTTTTCCCATTCAAACCTAGGGCTTCGGCCATGCCGCATTCCCCAATAGGCAAATCAGAGTAGACATTTGTCCTTGCCGAGGGCCAGGTCCACTGCCCTGGCAGCAAAGTTATATCACTATTTTTTTGTACTTACGTTTTCAAACTTTCAAAAAAGTGAAACAAAGGTCAGATTTGAAAAAGCATGCTTGCAAGTCCTTGCTGATGCTCCTAGCGATTGTTTGCTGCAATCCTGTCCAGCATTTTGGGCTGTAGCCACAAACAGATTTTCTTTCTCATTCATACCTATCCCAAGTTCGAAAAACTTTACCACCATAGCCGGTCCATGGTGGCCATGCCCACTTTAACCCTATTGTCGGTCCCTCGTGGTCATGGCCAGATTGTCCGGGTCATATGACCCAGACAATCTGGCCACTGCCCATGGCCACAGGCTATACCTCAGTCACCAAAGGTATATCACTATTTTTGTACCTACATTATGACACTTAATCTGGGTCTGTAAACTTTTGTGCAGATTCGTCAAACGGCACCAAATGTATAAGCCTTTCAAATATTTTGGGATCCCCCTCTAATTTTGCCTCCTCTTGGCACACAGCACCAAACTTTGCATAACCATTCAGGGTCAGGTCTTAAATGATATTGCAGAATTACATGCAGGGCCATTGAGTGGCGCCAAAGTTATAATCCATCCAAAATCTTTTCACCGACCCTGTAATGCAGAAATATGCATGGATGTCCCCGAACATCTGAGATGTTCACGAACATCACAGGAAGGTACCAAAACATGTTCGCGGACATGGGAGAAGAAAAATCACCTGATTTTTTGCATTTTATGGCTACATCCCATCCCATCCCGCCAACCTCCCCAGAGATAGTTTAATTTGTTTGACAAGTGCAATGTTGTGTTATTAAATATGTTTTTACTGCTATGTCCGTGGACTACGGGCGCGGTTTGCGAAATCAACATGGCATCCGTTTCAAAGGTTTTGACGCAGATCATGTTTTTAACCAACCAAGCAGTGGGTGCGTGCGATGCCCGCTAATGTCACGCTGCTCTCTGATTGGTCCGGAGGTGTCTGGGACCGCGAATCAGGAAGTGAGTCCATGGACCGGACCAAGATATCACTATTTTATTCGTACCTACTTTTTGGCCATTTAAAAAAATATACTGGACCGATTTACACCAAATTTACAAAAGCCCGCTTTTGGGACCAAGCTACCGTTCCTGGCGCAAATTTGGTGAAAATCCATCCAGAGTTTTGGGGCTGTAGGCACAAGCACATTTTTTTTCCATTGCGTCTATGAGGATTTCCATACATTTTGGGACCCCCTATAACTTTGCCCCCCCCTTGACAAAACTGCATCAAACCTTGCAGAAGAATTCCGAGGGGGGTATATACTTGTTTTGTAAAATTTGGTGAGGATTTATTGGGGACAGTGGCAACGTTATAAGTGCTCTTTCTATAAGTTGAGCAACTTAACCATAACTACAGGGCTGCTACCACAGGCCCAGTAATATATATATATTTATTTGCATAAGGCGGAACTGCTCCCAACTGGAAACTTATGATAGGGAATGCAGAAATATGGCACTAAAGTTTCAACAAAGAGGCTATCCAAAGAGAGTGCTGGAAAGAGCATATATCAAAGCACGGGAAAAGGACCGCTCTATTTTACTGATGCCCAAAGTTCAAATTGAGACAGGCACGGAAGAAACAGACACAAGACTCATCTTGACATTCAGCAAAGCCTCAAAGAACATACGCCACATAATGCATAAACATTGGCATGTACTTAAGCAAGATGAGCATCTGGAGAATACTTTGGGTAGTAAGATTAATATCACTTTTAGGCGCTCCACTTCCCTTAAGGATAGCTTGGTATCCAGCTACATGAGTCCCAAAGCACAAGCAGGCCCAGGAAGGCTAAGCGCCAACTCAGATGTTTTCCAGAAATGCACAAAATGCAAGGCGTGTAAGTTTGCTAAAAATACTAAAAATTATCTCCATCCTGTACTACACAGTAATGTGATTATTAAATCTAGGATAACATGTGAAACAGAGTATGTTGTGTATGTACTCACTTGCCCATGTGACAAATGGTACATGAGGAGTACCATCGGAAAATTGAAACTTAGGATATTACAACATATAAGAGCCATAAAAAAATATTGACCCCACATATCCTATGGCTCTACATTTCCAGGAAAAACATGGAGGCAAACTTGAAGGCTTGGCGTACTTTGGTATACATACTATCCTGAAGACAGTAAGGGGAGGTAACCGGGAACCTCTCCTTAGACAAATGGAAACCAAATATATCCTAGACCTGGAGACCAAGAAACCCAAAGGCCATAATCTGGACAAAGAATTATATACTTTCCTAGGCACCTAAGCAGTCTGAGATGAAATTAGAGCATCAAGTGCATGGATTTTAAAGAAGACCTCAGACTCTAACATTCTTCTATTTGGGGTATCCCAAATCTCCTCTAGTACGAACTCTTCAGATAGCTATGTTATCATTATAATTGTATAGCTTGTTCTGATAATCCATATGTGAATGATTTGTTGCAAGATGGATTTTATGTGAAGTGGTTACAGGTATTTGTTTTTCACCAGCATTTAAGACAGAGAGTCTATCAATTCAATATTGTACTCTTGAAAATGGAATTTAATGAATTTTAGACTCTTTTCTATCTTTTTGCTTTTCTATTTTAATACTTCTCTCTTTTTATAGGGTGAGCAATATTTTTGTTGAAAATATTTATGAACACAGGAAAACTAATAATCGCATGTACGTTATCCTTCCAGTCGCATCTTTTTTAGGCTGGCAATACTCTTTAGATGATTTTAATAATTAAGGTTTTATGACGGTGGTTTCTTTACTTATGCTTATCAATTATATTTCATGTAGAAAGCAGTGATTAATATGATTATCGAAGTTTAGAAATGAAAAGCACTAAGCACTTTATGTATCCCCATACAAGGGACACTGACGTTAGGCTGCTAATTGCATATTGCACTTTATCAACAGTATGTTGTACTTTTTGGCTGCTAATTGCACAGTGCACTTTAACAACACTATGTTGTATACTGCAAATTTGCACAGTTAATAAACATAAAAATAGGCATTTGCACTTTAAAAGCATATTTCTAACATATGTATTAAAACATATTCCTGCCTTTAGCACTTTGCGCCTTATTCCGAACACCGTATTACCTTGTCAGCATTTGGCCTGATGACCAATATATGCTATATGCCTAAACAGTAAGATCTAGTCTTCACAGTAAGCTACAGCCTGCTATTGTGGTGAATTGTGTACCCAACAGTTAAGTCTTTAACTTATTTGAAAGGAGCACAGCAATGCAATATTCTCAGAAGTAACTGCCTCTAGCTACGTGAAAAGGGAAACTCAGTCAAACGGCATGTAATGTGTCTTGCTTTTCAACCTTTTACACTAGTAATGTGATTGTACAAAATTAGTGAGCTGAAATATTTATCAATGTCAATACTTGTTATGGAAATGTGCATGATTGCAATCCCTGTACACTGTTGAAAAATGACAAAAAGAAATAATGTCTTTTTACTTCAAATGCGCCTTTTGATAATAATATTACTGTTTACTTACTGTGATTAACCATGCTGTTTACACCTTTCAAACATGGCGGATTTTATATCCTTGACTGCCTGGATGTACATGCCACACTCATTCATAAGTCCTTCCTCAAGGTTTACACCCTCAACGTGAACAAGCAGTGTGTTCGCCGCGAAACGTGTTGTTGTTTTCGTGCAATCTTTCCTGTCCTGGACATAATTTATTAAAGAATTATTTTTTGCTTGACTAATTTTGGTTTCCTGCCTCTATGTTTGGCGAAGATAACTGGCTCCAAACCACTTCCTGGAGTGCACTCCACTCTTCTTGTACCGCGGTACAAGGACTTCATATATATGATTAGGTCTATATTAACAACAACAATCCAATACATGAGTACATTCTTTAATATATTAAGTAGTTCATGATAGGTCTCCCAATCATCCCTGACATCTTGTTACCAACAATATAAACACAACTCCTTGTAGGGACTTTTCATCAAAATTACATTTTATCAATGACATTTGTGATGTCATCTTTGATGTCCTGGGTGTTAGTCTTAGCAGTGTACGGTGGTGGCGCGAGTTATGGTTGCTTAGCTTACCATAACTGGGAATTTCAGGGGTTTTTCAGTTTTACTTGGAACCATAAAGTCTCTGTAACAAAGTTTTTTTTCACAGAATTTCATAGGGTTTTAGTAGCGCATCTTAACCATAACGTCCCTTTAACAACGTTTTTTCACTGAATATAGATATATAGATAATGTAAATTTGATTAATGTTTACTCGGATGCCCTTAGTTTATATACATATAACATAGAACATACTGAACCCCCTACCTGCGCTAGTGGGTCTGATATCCACGCACCATGCGCCTGTTCGCGGACGGACTCAGACAACATCAACACTATCCAAAAACTCAGGGGGTATCTTACCTTGTTATAGCATCCAAAAAAACACTAAACATGTTAAAAAAAACAGCACGTAAATAAATTACATTCAATAATAAATAAAAAGTGAAACTGTGTATGTAAGACACTAACAGTCCAATTACATAGCATATGCAACATAGTGGAATATACCAAAACACAATAAATATGCCTCCAGCAGAATTACCTCACAGAAATTGCACAGCAAAAATCAACAGGACACCTACACAGCAGTAACAGCAAAACGTAGCAAGAAACTAGTGAGTACACTACATTTATTGTATATATTTATAAACTTTCTATATTAGATACACTAAAACTAATTTATTTATTTTTTACACAGAAATGTCTAGTACTTTGGAATGGCTGGAAGAACATTTTCCTCGAATGAGTGAAGACAGTGATACTAATGGTAGACACTACACTTCTCTATATAAGCCAATTAATAACCATTCCTTTATGTGTACTTGACACATTCTTTTTAACAGACCATACAGACATTAAACGTAATATACCAAAAGAGACGTTAGAAGATCTTCTGCAACGAATAGAAATAAAAATGGATCTGTTAATGAAAAATGTCATTCTTTTAAAAAACTTTGTGTAGGACCATATAAGAGGAAAAAATAAATATCACTGTCCCACATGTACATGTACCCCCTCTCCATGTCTCACCCAACTATCCCCAAAAACTCCCCAGCAAGAAAAACGTTACGATGAGACTTCACTCCCTTCCTCCCCTACCATCCATTATGTCCAAACCCCTAATTCCCCTGTATTTGTATCCGTTTCTGCTTCCCCTTATTTCATAATTTTTATACTTTTAGACAATAATAAAATATTAAGTGTGTTGTTAGTATACGCCTCTGTGTCTAATTTTTTTTTAAAAAAAAGCAATTAGGGTGGCCACGGACAGCGCACCTGTCCGGGATGTCCTCAATTAACTAAAATGGGGGTGTCCTAAGGACACTATACCTGTTTGTATCGTTGGCAATCAAAATGGATGTGTCCTTAGGACACACAAGATGTCCGCCTCTCCGCAATTAACCAAAATGGGGGTGTCCTAAGGACACTTTACCTGTTCGCACTGTCCTCAATCAAAATGGAAGTGTCCTTAGGACACATAAGATGTCTGCCTGTCCGTAATTAACCAAAATGGGAGTGTCCTAAGGACACTATACCTGTTCGAATTGGCCATAGTCAAAATGGGGGTGTCCGCAGAACACTAAAGACGTCCGCATGTTCGTAGCTATGCAAAATAAAGTGTCCTAAGAACATTCCCCCTGTTCGCATTGTCCGTAACCAGAATGAATATGTCCGTAGAACGCATAGCCCGTCCGCCTGTCGCACATTTATTTTGTTCGGGGATCTGAACACTGTCCATAGAACACCTGCGCACACGCGTAGCACACCCTTGCCCCTACGAACATCGAGCATGTGCGCAACTGTCCGCCGCACGTGTGTCGCACTTTTAATTAGTTTGGGGACTGGAAAACTGTCCGTAGAACACCTGCACGCATGCGTAGACCCCACCCGCGCATTTGATGTCCTACGAACAGCTGTCCCATTCGCCAACGTGTCCTTGAAGTCATCATGTGACCGCACCCACACTAAGGGTAACAAACACTGTCCGGGCCCCCGGACTCCTAAAAAGTGTTTTTTTCAGCAATCCAAGGTATTTTCCTGGGAAAGTTCACATTTGCAAAAGTCCCACACTATATCCCTGGTGATCTACCTACTTTTTGGAATTTTTTTGAGCCCTTTCTTAGTGTTTGAAGTGTCCTGGGACAGTGTGGGTGTCCGCGTAGCGCACTCCAGCACCCCTATAAAAGGCCAGCCGCCACACCCCAGAGCTGCTCCTTATTCTGTTTTTGGGCTTCCAGAACAGAGACTGCTCCTTGTTGCATTGGATTGCTCTTCTCTTTGAAACAGCTGTCCTGATGGCATCCATGGCTGCTGCTGGTGCTACTGCTGTCTCAGCAGCAACCCCAACCCCTCCACCACCAAGACCTCCCCGAGGGCCTGCAGAGGGGAACAGGCATCAGGATACAGAGGAGAGTGATGAAGAGAATGATGTAGTGGAAGTCGCTACTACTAGTTCTCACAGTGAATATTGGGTGTGGAGGTTATTTACCACTATTGATGGAGTACCAAAAGCATGTGCACACAAGGTGACCTGCAATCAGTGCAATATGGTGCTGAGTCATGGGAAACCGGGTTTGTACAGCTATGGTACTACCTCAATGAAGCAACACCAAAATCCGTTCCACGGTGGTGCTTTTCGTAAGGTTGTACCTTGCGATAAACGTATTAGCTTGAGTTCCTCTGCAGCATACTCTGTTTCCACTCCTGCCACCACAAAAGATACTACTGTGGGGCAGCGCATCCCTCCAGCTGCCTCGCAGGCCATACATGATGCTGTTGATCCTTACCTTTTGAGGGTCACAGTATTGTGCATGTACTGCAACGCAGTACTCTGCAGGGGGGAGAACCTTCAAAGTGCTTTAGAAACTGTGGTCAAGGAGCATGAGAAGAACTGCTACCTACCTGAATAAGGCCCACCCTACATCTTCCTCTCCCCACCTGCCATTTTCTATCCCCGTGGTTGGTGTCCCTTCCTTACCCTCCTTTCCCTTCCTTTCCTTGTGTGTCGGGTTTAAAAAACCAAATAAAATATATAAAACAACAAAACCCACCAAAAAAAGGCTCTTTTCGGGGCCGCCTTTCTCAGTTCAAAAAGAGAAGTGTCAATGAAATGCGCAGGGCCCTGTGCATTTTCAGGAGTCCGCGGACTGTCAGCGGACATCTAAAATCTGTGCGGTTCTTGTCCTGTCACAACCATTGCACTTTTCTCTGGGAGGAAGTGGTGGCTCTGAAAAGAGCCTTTTTGTGGGTTATTTTGTGTTTCAAAAACTTCAAATGGTCAACACCTACTGCAAAATGGATTGCTGTAATTCCAAAAAAGGTTGCAATGCATTTTGCATATTTAGCAGAAAAATCTGATTGCTGGCATAAGTAAGATGTAGTCCATCTCTGCGAAAAATGTGTGTACTACGAAACACAATGTTTTCATTGTGAAAAGAAGACATACCAACATCTTTCAAAAAGGCACAGAGAGCCTTGTTAACATTGCGCCTTGCTTTCTCCAGTTGTGGACCAAATGAAGAAGAACGCAGCCACATTTGTCTCTGCGCAATACGGGGAAAAAATTACTGTGGAGTTTGGATACATGTCCATGACTTTCCCAAGTCCTTCTTTCAATGCAAATTGCAAATAGATTCCAGACACATGTCCTAAACTGTTCCCTCCACAATGAATAGTAATAATGTCTGGATGACGCTGTGTCACCAAAGTAGCAAAAAGAGGTACCAAATCCAGCCACTTCATTCCAAGCACTCCATGCCAGTGCACTTCCACATGAGGGAATCCAAGATGTACAGCCACTCTGCAGCGATCTGCATGCACCTCCAACCAATTTATCCACAAATTTTCCAAAATCCAGACAATCTGCTTTCTTAAACACACAGACATAGCTATCTCCTCTCCTCTCAGGAGAAAGACTTTCTGACAAACTCTCTGCGCACACATCACACCCAGTAAACCCTATTGACCAATCCCTTGCTGTGTTACGTCTCATTTGCATCCCTCTCAACCTCAAAAATCCTGTATGCAATACACACTGTCCGCGGACAACCGCAGTGTCCGCAGACAAATCTAAAAATCTGAGCGTGGGGAATGGAAATTTAAATAGTGTGCCCCATTTCCCCTTTGAGGTTGGCACTGAAAAGAGCCTTTTTTTGCAGATGCTTCCGAAACACCTTTTATTTTGTGTTTTGTTTTCTTATTTTCCTCCACAAATCTTCACATTAGCTTCTTCAAAGCAATCCTTATATTCAAAACCAGCATGGAATTTCCCATAAAAGATAAAGACATGATGCATCTTATTTACAGTAATCAACATTACCAGAGTCAATGTTATCATTGTTGCTAAAGAACATGCCAGCTCTAGTCATAAAAGCAAACATGCTTTGGTTGATTGAGCACCTACCAACATTTTGCTGAGGACAAAAAACAGAACTACTGTCCCATACTGCCCTTGGTACCAAAGCAGAAAAAATAACCTTGGCATTTGGAAGCACTTTAATGACTGCCTGAACCAAGGTTTGCAGATCTTACAACAAAGTAGGGGCACTGACATAGCCCAAATGCAAAGCAACACAGTGCAGAGCAACCACATGTGGACTATTATAACTAGCCATGTTCTGACAAACTTCTAGCATTGCCTACAAATTAAAACCAGCCACAGTGCATCACACCACCTCCACTCCTTCTGTGTCAAAATGGTTAGCCACACTCCTAGATTTAGCATACTGCTCCAAACCATTCACAAACATATCTCCAAGCACCACTACCCTGACTTTCTCCACCTCCACCATCTTCACTACACAGACCTCTCTCAATATGAAGCAGAACCTCAACACCTGATTGGCTAATCCTCAAAATATACTCCCATTTCATGCTCGGAAGCCCCGTATGTGGCATGTTCTGTCTGTGAACAGCCGCGCTGTCGCGGAGCGTGTAAGTAACACTGCAGAAGCCCTAGTACCGTTTCCACTTCACTCTCTGCACCATTTCCTCATTGGCTACTGTTAAGCAGTCACACAAACATCCACCAATCACATGCAAGACCTCTACATCTAACTCCATCATCACAATTCAGCTCTTTAGATGTACTGTTGATCACTCCGAGTACAATGGCGCTGTGACTGCAAAGCACCTACAGCAACTACTAGTAACCTCTCCAACGTTTCTACTTGCAGATGCATGCACATCCACATGCATGAACACAAAGTACAGGTGTGAATATTGTTTGCACAGTACATCATACATAGCAACATTCCGACCCACCTGGGAGGGGCATTTCCTCCGAAAAATCAGGCGACAATGTTTGTGTCATAAGCATGCATTGGGCAAAGATGTATTTTCGGCGAGAGTCTGTGAAAAATAATATTTTTCACAGAAAAATCAGGAGTCTCCTGCCAAGATCGAGAGGAGTGGCATGTATGGTACATGTACATCTCTTGTATAAATACATATAAACAGAGTAACGGCCCCTTACCCTGTGTAACCTGTAAAACAAGCTTACTGTCATTTCTCCCATCTGCTATGATCAAGTGTCACTTGCAAAGTTGTCTGCTCTCCAATTTTTTATTTGCCCATATTATTAACTGCAATGTGCAAACTGTTATTTTCTTCATTCATTCTATCATTTCTGTAACCACTGCCATGTGTTTAACCACATTTCAACCATGATAGCATTTAATGCATTATAGTGCATTAGATGTACATACAATTTCCTTTCTATGCATTCTGCATATTTCGCAAACATTCTATCATTTCAACTTCCTTTACAAATTACTATATTAGTAATCAGACGCAACACACACAGCTATCTAACAAATTGTAATTTCATGTTAAAAGATGGGAGAAATAACAGTGTAAGTATGGAAAAAGGCTTTCTAGTGTGTTATAAAATGACACGCAGCCAGGATGAGAACATGCATCTTTATTTATGCACACAGATAGCCAATATCATTTAAAAAGCTTGCAGCTGAAACAACACCACTCCCTCTACAACTGTTCTTCCAATCTACACAGCTCTCTCATTCCAGCTGGTTGCCCATTCCGTTCTAGATTACACAACAGCATTCAACTATGCACAGGTGCAGTCATATCTATCACATCATCTACAATTATGTACAGTGTTATAAAGCAAGACATACAACAGCTCCCCCTTCCCTTCAGTCTGCAACACAAGCACCACATCCTTCCTTGTAACCCTTACTGTATTTCAGACTCTCCCATCTCCAAGCACCACAGAATCACCCAGTACTTTAGTAATCACCTACTGAGTGATAAGCTGCTGACCACATCAAATCCTTCTGATTTATTTCCCACACGTTCACAAATACATACATTGCACACTTTTCCATGCAATTCCTGTCATTTACCTTGTAAAAATAGCAAACAAAGCATAAGATTATTTCTTCTATCTCCTAACATGCAATAACACCGCCTTACGAAGCCAAGTGTGCTCTGTGCGTTTACTATTGTACTCATTAAAGCACATTCAACTAACAGATTCTAAATAAAATATAAAGAATGCACATAGGCAAAGAAAAGTGCATGTACATGCTATGCAGAGTTATTGGAAAGCACTACTACTGCAAAAACAAAGAAATCCATGTCTACATTAACAACAGTGCTATTAACACACATATTTACTAACTTCTTTCTTTCACAATTGCAGTGAACACCACTTTCCTGAAAAGCTGCAACGTCTGAAGTACGAACGAGAACTCAGAAGAAACCTACACTTTCCATCCAAAAATGTAAGTGCAATACTGCCATAATAGTCCAACTGTTACACAAACACTGTAGAATTCCAGTATTCTAGAACAAACAATTGTATTAACCCTGCAACATTAGACTAAGTATTAGTTCTTCCCCTCACCAGCTCCATACTTTCTATTGCAATCTGAACACCAGTATAGTAAGACACAAATACAAGAATAGCCTTCCCAACCTGATGCAGCAGCCCATTGCACAATCACACACCTCTATATAAATCCTTACCATCATATTCAGACACTCATGCACAAAGCACACATACACTGCACAATATCCCAACCCACACTTTCTTTTTTTCTCCAACAGACCCCAAAAAATGCCTACCAAAAAGCAACTCCGTAGAAAGCAACGCAAAAGTAAACGAAATCAAACTAAAACTCTCCAAAATAAACATCCACCACTAGCAAAATGTGAACAAAAAGTTCAAACAAAACAGCTAATACAGTCATTAAGGGAAACAAAACAAGCTTCCAGTATAGAAATGTTGCCTCCTCTTTCAAAATGTAAAACGAAACAAAGTGATTAACAAGACTGCAGTTACCACTAGTGCTAACACTGCACCTATAAATCTTGATGTAGCCGCAAGTAAGCATACCAAAAGCATTCTTTTCCAAAAATGTTCCGCCACAGAGTCCTTCAGAACCTTATTAAAAGAGGAGAGAAATCATGCACAACCCTTAAAACCTACAGTAGAAAATTAATCCAAAAAGGAAATTATTTATTTTAGTTTTAAACAGAATGAAACCACTAACAAAACTAAGTACTAAACTACAAAAAAGATTTCTCAATAAGCGGAATATCAACAAAGATAACTTCACAAACATCTGTGAAGGTGAATGGATTCACACCACGAGCACAGAACCATATTTCAATGAAGAAGCAAACAAACTAAAGCAAATAAGCCCAATTGCCATACATAGCAGTGGACGAGGGTATGAAACACTTAATAATACCATTATGGAACAAGAAACGCTGCTCACACAAATATCCCCAGAAAACTCAGAATCACCTGTCCATTCCACTGAACCAATACGTTCAGTCTACAAATGGCCGTGCACATCAATGTGTAACATTGACAAACAATCTTTCAAATCTTTATGCCAGTTCCTCAATCAGTATGTGAAAGGCAAAGACACATTCAAAATGACACTACTACAAAATATGGACCCCTGTCCAGTGCGCAAATACACAGGACTACAAGGACATTCATTATCCTGCATTTCTGGACCTATTTGCAAAAGCAACTTCCACCATATCAAAATGATATCAACACACCATACAACTATATGAAATCTGGTCCATAAACTGTACTATGCCAAAAGTCCTGCTTTAGCACTAGCCAACTTTAATAACAATCTTCTACATGGTACAGCCAAACAACTACTCGAAGAAATAGAGCATATCCAGAGAAAATATTTTGGAATTGAAAGCCACTTACAAAATGCAATAGATTTACAACAGACTACCAACAACTGTCCAGATGGCAACCTTCTATTACACACATACAAAAAAGAAATACTAAAGTTTAAAAGTACATCTGCTGAAGTACCCAACCATTTGTGTGTATGTTGCTGCAGGACTTTTTATAAAAATAGCAAAAAAAACTGCCGTAAACATAACGTACTAAATAGAACACAATGAAGATTCCAAATGGTTCCAATTAGCTCTCTATCTTATAGCAGAAAACAAATACGAAATTACTGACCCCTTAATACTTTGCAGTTACTGCACTGCAAAACTTGGCAACAGCCAAACACCTTCACGTGCTATCACAAATGACTTGGAATTACTCCTATTACCAAAACCCCTGCAACAACTCAACTTATATGAGAGCATCATAATTCAAACAGTGCACCCATTTCAAGCAATAATACACCTTCAACCAAAAACAGCAAAACTACCTCCCTCTGAATTAGTGAAAGGCATTCGAAGTGCAACGTCCAATAGCTCAATCATTAATTATCTCAGTAAATGGCGTATCTACAAAAGACAAAAATATCTGGCAACAACTTGTGGGCTTACATAAAGTTAGACAAGCCCTGCAATATCTAAAAGACAACAATGAATACTACAGAGAAATTAATATTGAAGAAAACCTGAGAGAAACCACTGAGATAATTCAAGAGTCATCAGAAACTGGTCAATTTCAACTTCTAGATCCTGCTACAGAATCCAATATTTTAGACCATTATACAATTCACCCATTACACTCTAAAGACACCATAGATGATGCACTGGAAACGTACCAAATGCGAAAAGCCAAAAGATCTCCAATCAGCATATGGGAAAAAAGTATGGAGCACGTGCCTTCCCTCTACTCTTTCCTACTGGAAAAGGAGGAAGGAACAATGATAGACCACACAAATAACAGCATCAGAATACCGCTCTTTACAAATGTATTCTGAAGACCCCAGATTCCGACAAAACGTGGAAAACATATTCCACCTTCTCTTTGAAAGTGAACTAGCAACTCTATGCTATGGAGTTGCACACACATTGAAATCAGGTACCCATTTTCAAAAAATGTCAGCTACGGAATTACTACAAAAAGTGTAAGAAAAAGATGAGATTTTACAGTCAAGCACTACAAATGTTTTATCAAACATGCATGGTAAAAAAGAATACTGGTTCCGACATCACAGAGATGTACGCTGTATGATAAGAAACCTTGGCCCACCGACTTGGTTTGTGACATTAAGTTGTGCAGAACATGCATGGGAAGATTTACACGATTTCCTACGCATAGCAAACAAAAACAAAACAAACATAGATGTAAAAATACCAGGAGAACTCTGCTCTCTAGATCCTGCGAATGTTTCAAGATATTTCCATCATCGCTTCATTGCTATACTACACTTCATTTGTAATAAAACTGTTCCTCCCCTCGGAGAAGTTCAACACTTCGTTTGGAGAAAAGAATACCAAGCCAGAGGAGCACCACACATCCACATGCTTTTGTGGATTAAAGATGCGCCTAAATTTGGTCTGGATAGTGATGCCATTGTTTTGCAGTTCATCCAAAAATATGTCACTTGTGAAATGCCTTCACAAACAACACATAGGGCCTCATTACGCGGTAGGAGGTAACCATGGCGCCATTAGCGCCATGGCTACCCCCTTACCGCATTCTGGGTCCGTGTTTCCGGAATAGGGACTTACCGGGTCATTCCGACCTTGGAAGACCCGGTAAGTCCCCATTCTGGGACCCATTCCCCATTCCCATTCGAGCCCCCATAGGGCTCAATGGGAATGGGGATGGAGCTAATAACGGGCCCGCTACGAGCGGGCCCGTTATTAGCTCCGAAGTCCCTTAACGGGTCCCTTCCATAACACCTGGTAAAACCAGGCGTTGAGGAAGGGACCCGCTAAGGGACCTCGGAATAGGGTGGTAAGGGATTACCGGCATCGGTGCCTTACCGGTGCCGGTAATCCCTTACCGCCTACCGCATAATGAGGCTCTATAGTGACATTCATGCACACATTTTACAATTTCAAAGACACAAATGTGGGAAATATTGTCATCGCCAATATAAAAACAAAGGGAAATACTACACAAAATGCTGCTTTGGTTCCCCTAAACCAGTTTCAACAACAGGTCAAGTAAACAACTTTATGTCTTCAGTTAGACATAGTTTCAAAGGTAAATCACCTAAGAACATATATTACATAAAAAGAACAGAAGAATCAAAATACATCAATGATTACAATGCAATCATTGCCCTCCTATGGAATGCAAAAATAGATGTGCAGTGCATTGCAGACAATTCCACTGCAGTTGCATGATATGTCACAGCCTACTTAACCAAAGCAGAGAAAACAGAGATTCAGGACCTCTGGGATGACATATCATCTGACAAAACACTACCACAGAGATTGTACAGTTTAGGCATAAAAATGCTCTCTCATAGAGAACGTGGCTGCTATGAAGCTGCAGACCGTTTAACCGGTACTGCCTTGTATGGAAAATCTGACAATATAGTATGGCTAAGTCTTGGTCCTGCTAAATCTAGAAAAATAATTCTCAAATCATATGAGGACATAGAAACAATAGCCAAAAAAAAATGATCCCAACAGCCAAGACATTTTGAAAAACAATTTACTAGACACATACTACCCAAACAGGAGTACTACTTTGGAAACCATGTGTCTCTACCACGTAGCCCAAAACTTCACATACAAAAATAATATTAAAGCAGATGAAAAGAAAGGTAGATACAGAGTAGCAAATTGTGACAGCAGCTTAGAGAAACTTACCAAACGCATCTTAATTAATCATATCACATTGTCATTAAAAGCTCCTCAACATAAAGAACTGTATTACATGTCCCTGCTACAACTTTTTAAACCATGTAGAAAAGAAGAAGAGTTACTGGATACATATGACTCCTATGAAGACGCTTTCAAAGCAAATGAAAGCACTATAACAGACATAGGGCCTCATTACACGGAAGGCGGTAATCCAGGGTGCTATTAGCACCCTGGACCATGCCGGTAAATTACCGGCACCGCCTTGGCGGAAAGGGGATTTACCGCCCCATTCCAAGGTTGGAGGGGCGGTAAATCCCCCTTCCGCCATTGCCCTTCCCCATTCCCATTTCTGCCCCATAGGGCTCTATGGGAATGGGGAAGGCGCTAATTACGGCACCGCAATTTTGCGGTGCCGTAATTAGCTCCGAGGTCCCTTAGCGGGTTGGTACTTAACGCCTGCAAGAAGCAGGCGTTAATTCCTCCAACCCGCAAAGGGACCTCGTAGTACGGCGGTAAGGGTTAACGGTCACCGTTGCCATTAACGGTGACCGTTAACCCTTACCGCCGTCCGTGTAATGAGGCCCATAAACTTTACACAGTACCAAACAATGTTGCACAATGAATAGAAACACGAAGAAGAACTCCAGGCCCAACTAGATGTGAACACTCCTGACAGTAGTTAACCTTCTGTAACAGGAAGTCAAGAACAACTTGGACAACCACTAACAGCAAATGAGGCAGAATTAGCCATGACAGAAGTAGAAAACACCATGTGTCATTATGAGCAATCTACAGAAGACTTTGCTGTACTGAAATCACAACTAAACACTGAGCAGCGCAGCCTTTTCCAAGAAGTAACAAAACACATTGAATATGGTGTGCAACATGAAAATAAAAACTGTACCTGCCAAGATTACAAACCTATACTGATATACATGAGTGGTCAAGCTGGTTCAGGCAAAACATTCTTAATCAAAATCATCAGCAAGTTACTCCAACAATTGACAAAGAACAAACGGTCAGTTGTTGTAACTGCTCCACAGGTTTAGCTGCCTACAACATAGGCAGTGTCACTTTACACCGATTACTACTCCTTCCAGTAGAACACCAAAACAAATTAGACTATTACAAACTTTCTACAGAAGCCGCAATGGAGCTACGCAGATTTTTCAAACAAATGAAAATGCTGCTAATAGATGAGGTGAGCATGGTCTCCAACCTAATGTTGGCTTTAATTCACCTCAGACTACAAGAGGTCCTCAAAACAGACTACAAAGAGCTCTTTGGAGGAAAACACATTATTGTTTTCAGAGATCTTCTTCAATTAACACCAGTAAAAGCTGAACCTATTTTTAAACCCTTAGGGCACAAACTGTGCCATAAAACTCTTGGCAGCATAGGAAATAGCAACCTTTGGCAACATTTCCAATACAGATAATTAACTGAAAATATGCGGCAGTCTGCAGACCTGACAGACGCCAACATGCTAAAAAGTATTAGAGTTGGTGTACAAGCTCAAGAAGCACAAACTATATTAAAAACCAGGCACATACATGCACTCTATGGCCATAACTCATGTACTACTAATGTCATGGAACAATTAGCACACAAAAATGTCAATTGTATGTCCTTGATGCCAATTCTTGCAAGCTGTTCAAAATTTAATGAAACAATGTTAAAAAAAGAAATGCAACCAATAGCTCAAATTGCTTCCAGGTTGAAGACCACAGCCGCTGCAGCAAGCGGCATAGCGAGGAAAGCTCTTGGTGGCCACTGCAAGGGAGGAAAAGCTTGTGGATCTAGGAGGATATGGCAAGAAGAACTGGCAAAGCTGCAGAGAGCAGTCGCGCCTAACCGGTGAGTGTAATGCAGGAAACAGTTTGTCCAGAGCACCCCACTAATGCTCACATGTGTTCTGAGAATGCCAGACAAACTGATATAAGTAAACTATGAATGCTGAATGATCTAACAGTACTTGGACACAGTCCTGAATATCAAATTGAACATAATTGAATACCAAGCAAGTAATGAACACTTGAAAGGAAATATTAAGTGAATATTGAATACCTTTTTTATTTATGATTTTTATTCATAAAAAGTATGCTTCCAATACATATGAATATTACACATCATATAACTTTCAAGGATAAAAAAGATTAAAATACAAATTAATATATTAAGTAATAAAAACTACCATAAAATCATCATAATAACCTTAAACAAACATAGTCTTATCATATTAGTGGCGGCAGTTACATCTTATATCTATTGGAAATGTAATCAATTGACACACACAATACCAACAAGACAAATCCATTACGACACAACACAACACAACACAACACACACAAATAAATATATATTAAAAATAATACAAAATAAATAAATCACTCATATACATTATAGAAAGGGCTCCATAATGAGAGATATAAGTCTTCACAATCTTTATTAAATAGTAGTACTTTCTCATATTTTGATAATATCTGCATCTCCATTATTCAGTCTTCTGTAGTAGGCTTTTTCCTAGTTTTCCAAACTCTCAGAATTAACTTCCCAGCAACCACCAAAGCCTTATCAATCTATCCGCCATATTCTTTTGCAATTGAGCACCTCCCATTACATATCAAGAGGACCATATGGCAGCTGACCTAGGGAGAGTACTATTTAAAACCATGTCTATTCTATCCAAAACCTCCTTCCAAAAAGTATGCACACGTGAACAACTACAAAGTAAGTGTAACAGTATTCCTGTGTTATTACCACAGCCCCAACACACATCATTGTCTATCAGTTTAAGTTTAAACATTCTTGTTGGGCTCCAATAAAGTCGTCCAACAGTTGTTTGTCTTATCAATCTCAAACATGTTTCCATCTTTGCCCTTGGACCAACTTTTAGTAAATCTTCCTCTGTTATTTCCAAGTTTATGTCATTTGACCAGGGCTCTCTCAAATTTATCCAGGATTCCACATGATCAGATTCAATAGGCATAACATATATATAGGTAGAGACCCCATGTTCCAGCCCATCAAATAGTTTACAAATGTCTGACCTAGGTTCTAACGCTTTATCAAGCATACCAATTCTCTGGTTCAACAGAAACCATAACTCTATATAACGGCTCAACTGTCTTCTTCCCAGACCAAATCTACTGTGAAGATCTTCAAAATCCAGTACTCCACCTTCCTTTACAATATTGCTCACGCTCACGATACCACTTTTCATCGAAGTATACTAATGTAGACTTCTATATTGTGTTTGAAGTGCCAGATTATGCCAAATTGAGGCATCATAATTTAACCGCACAGGTTGTTCATTCTCTTTGGACCATGTTACCAAGGCCTTCTTAATATCCACTATTGTTTGTAGTCTTATATTTTCCCCTGTTAGATTTTCCATTGTATATAAACTGTCCGGAGCATAGGGTTTGCAAACATCCCTTTCCAGTTTTAACCATATTGGACTCATTGTATCTTCACTATTAAAATAATGTGATGCTTTCTTCAGGAGGAAACCTCTATATTTAAAAAGGTCTGTGTATCCAAAACCCCCTTCCTGGACTTTGCGTAACAAAATATACCTGGGTATTCGTGGAAGTTTACCAGTCCCCCACAACAAAGTTATGGAAATCTCAATCAATTTTCTGCAAAACTTTCTTTGGGATTGGCAGAGGGAGCGATTGTATTACATATAGCACTTTTGGCAATAGGACCATTTTTATTGCATTTATCCTTGCCCACACATTCAAAGTTAACCTTTCCCATTTTCTTATATTATTTAAAACTTTCACTATTATTCTATCTACATTAAATTGAACAATTGTTTTAAGATGCCTAATAATATGTATCCCTAAGTACTTCACTACATCCGGAGACCATCTACAATTCCATGATGCCCTTATCACATGCAGACGAACGAGGGAAATTGTCTATTTTATTCCAATTACTTTTATGCCCCGACAGTTTCCCAACATCGATTTCAGAATCTGGCCACACTCTAGCGGGTTTGAAAGAATTATCGTTATACCACCCGCATACGCCAGTATTTTCAATTCATTGGCCCTCATTACGACCCAGGCGTTGGACCATGGTGCTAATAGCACCATGGTCCATGCCGGTAACTTACCGACTCCGCCATGGCGGTATGGGGAATTACCGCCCCATTCCGAGGTTGGCGGGGCGGTAATTCCCCATGCCGCCATGGCCCTTCCCCATTCCCATTTTTGCCCCATAGCGCTCAATGGGACTGGGGAAGGCGCTAATTATGGCACCGTAAATTACAGTGCCGTAATTAGCTCCTAGGTCCCTTTGCGGGTTGGTTTTTTAACGCCTGCTAAAAGCAGGCGTTAAAGTGCCACCCGCAAAAGGACCTTGTAATCAGGCGTTAAGGGTTTAACGGCGCCGCCACCTTTTACGGCGCCGTTAACCCCTTAACGCCTGTGTTGTAATGAGGGCCATTATCTCCTATTCGGATTCCATGTACTCTTCCACGCTGTCTAATGTAAGCTGCCAGCGGTTCTGAGGCTAAGTTAAATAGAAATTACGATAACGGGCACCCTTGCCTTGCACCCTTTGATAATTGAAATGAGTTTGATATTAGACCATTAACTTGTCCTTTTGCTGATATTTCCCAGTGTAAACAATTTACTACCTTCATCAAAACGGGACAGAACCACATTTTCTGAAATGTATATTCCAAAAATGTCCAGTTGATTCTATCAAATGCCTTCTCCGCAACAAAAAAGGCTAGCACTGAATCTAACACTTTAATATTTTGTATTTCCAACACATCCAAAATCGTACTAATATTATCATAACCAAACCTACCTGATGTATTGAATACAGAACTGAATGAAAACATTATGGGCAAAACTATGATCTGATGAAAGATGAATATGAAATTGTCTCTTTTGAAAATAACATACGAAATAACAAAGCAAGTATGGAAGTTTGCGAACAAGCATAACAGAAAGGTGGGGAAGAAATAATACCACTACCCAGTGAACTTTGTGCATGAATACAGTGCAACAAGGCCAAAAACTGGCAGAGGATATATGACACATTGTGGCAAAGCCAAGAGGCTAACCAGCAGAAGCTAAAAAGAGTGTGAACTTTCATATAAGGCCAAAGGTCCTACAAGGGTGAAACTAAGTGAGTGTGAATCTGTACACACGGGGAAATATAAAAGAACCTGTGTGGGTTGAAGATCCTAAGGTTCCTTGTTGCGCGACCTGTGATGGGTGGACCATATGGTCTAACAACAGTGCCTAGACCAGGGAACCCTCAATTCTGAAAGATAAAGACAATGTGAAACAAATCAAGAAGGAGCACTTTAAGCAAACTGTTCATAAAATCCAGGAGTGCCAAGTTGACCAGGAGTTGTATTGAACATTGGAAGTTTGAAACCAAGTACAAGTTAATACTTTGGAGTCTGGGGAAGGGAACCCTGAGGCTTTATGAACTGCCATGCTGTCTTGAGGATGGAGCCATCACAACCCTTTTCTTTAGAACTGTGTTGGCTTGAACTTGGGGATGGGAGCCTGACGGATTTGTGGCACTTCCTTGAACTTGGGGAAGGGCAGGCGAAAAGGAAGCTAAGAGCTGGAAGAAGCACAGAACTTTGTTTGATCACAGTTTCTTTTATTATTGACTTTCCTACACATTGTTTAGCTTAGTTGTGAGGACAAGGATAGGTTTTAGACACAGACAGACAATTCTTTTAAAAAAACAACTGAGAGCAAAATATAGTCCCCAACTTTGTGCACATGCCCACATGGACTCCAAGCGAGAGCCCCAATTCCCTGATGTTTTCACCCACCCTCTCCCCTCCCCCCAAGCCCCTTAACTCGGGGCAGGGGATCGCGAGTCAAGGGGATGATTGTCCATAGTAAACCTCTTTGGGCAGCTCCGACCGAGCTGAGGTTGGTCGGTGGCAGGCCAACTCCCCTAATTCAAAGGCAATGAGCTCTTATGCTTAAGCAGGTTTTGGGCCCGGTCGAGAGCCCGTGTGGTCTTTAGGTCGCATCATCCGTGTTGACAAACGCCTCCATGAACTGTAGACATTCCCATTCTATCTTTACACTAGAGCCCTGTAGCGCTGCCGTAAGTCTTTCCATGAAATAGATGTATTTGGCCACTGCCACCCATTCTCTTCTCGTGGGCAGAGCGGCTCTCTTCCAGGTTCTGGCCCTGGCGGCTCTGCTGCCAATAGTAGTGAGTGCGTAAGGTCCGGGAGTTTTTCCCAATGTTCATCTCTTTGTTGCAACCCAATATATTTTTAGGATTGGTTCTTGTGGGTAAACCCCCTCTCCCGCCTCCCTATGCCAGCTGAGAACTTCTGACCAATAGGCTTGAACTTTTTTACATGTCCACTACATGTGCCAAAAATTGGCTTTTTCCCCAAAACCATGCCAACACCCCTGGACAACGTCCGGGAACATCTTAGAGAGCTTGATAGGGTCATAGTGCCACCTATGGAGGAGTTTGATGGCATGCGTCTTATATTGGCAGGAGATCGATGTTTTAAATGCCCTGCTACAGAGTCGCCCCCAGAGGCCATCCCCGATTCCACAGTCCAGGTCCCTCTCCCATTTTCTTCTAAGGCTTTTCGTTGTTCCCTCCCGGGGGGCCAGAAGTTCTCCATAGAGGAGGGAGATGAGCCCTTTCATTTCTATGTGAGTATCTAGGCTTTTTTTGACCGGGGTAAGCTTTCTTTGAAAGCATAGTTTTAATTTCGATTTCATTAGGACTCCCTTGAGACGTAGATACAGAAGGGGAGAGAGCGTGCCAATGCCCAGTGCCTCCTCAAGCTTCTGGATGCTTATGAAGGTGTCCTCCCTCACCAGTTGGCCGACCCTACAGAGTCCAGCATCGAACCAGGACTGGTAGTGGTCATGGCCCGCAATTTCTTCTAACACTGGCGTAGACCAAATGTGACTCAGTGGGGAGGGCCATGTGGTCACCTTCCCTTTGTTGCCCTTTCCTGCTTGCGCTTTCCACATTGTGCCTAGTATTGGGTGGCCTCTTATTCTTTTTGGGAGTTTTTTCCAAGGAACCCATAGCCATTCCCCCACTGTGATCGGCTGCAGGTGAAAGTTTTCGAGGTAGACCCATTGTTTGTCGGGGTCCTCTCTAAGGTGGGGGGCCAGCGCCCTGAGTTGGGCTGCTCTGTGGTAGGTCTGCAGATCTGGGAGGGAGACCCCTCCTCTTTCTTTGGGGAGGGTGCGGGACTCATATCCTATTCTAGGTTTCTGGCCTTGCCATATGAATTTCAATATACGTTTTTTAGCCTTTATGAGGTAGTTTTCTGGACCCTCCAGGTGGAGCATCTGAAACACGTATAACACCCTAGGGAGGAGATTCATTTTTACAGCGTTTATCCTTCCCATCCAAGATATTTGTCCCTTTCCCCAGCCCTCCATGTCCCTGAATAGGGTGTCAAACAATGGGGGCTAGTTTGCCTGACCCAAATCCTCATTTGGTTTTACAATCTTAATCTCCAGGTATTTTATCCCCTCGGTGCAGATCTGGAGGCCCAGGGGAGCGAGCTCCAACAGGTCTCTGTCTGTGTCTGGTGCAAAGGGGAAAATCACAGATTTGCCTATATTTACCCTGAAGCCTGCAAAGCTACCAAACTGTTCAATCACCTGCAGGACGGCAGGGACTGACCTGGCGGGCTCCCGCAGGTGCAGCAGAACATCGTCTGCGTAGAGGCCAAGCTTAAAAGTATGGTCTCCCACTTCGATACCCCATACCCCCGGGGCACCCCAGAGGTATTCTGCGAGAATCTCCATGGTCATGGCAGATAGGAGCGGGGAGAGGGGGCAGCCCTGCCTAGTCCCTCTCTGGAGGTTAAAATTATGTGACAGGCACCCATTCACCGTGACTCTGGCTGATGGGGTAGTGTATAGGGCCTTGATGGCTTGCCGGATTCCCAATGGCCACCAGGACCGGGTTACTCCCCCCTCGGTGCCGCCTCCCTCATGAGGTGCAGAGTTTTCCGAAGGGTGTCTGCCCCCTGCCTCCCCTGTATGAAGCCCACCTGGTCGGAATGGATAAGCCCCGGCATATGACCGTCCAGTCTCGTAGTGATGATCCTAGTGAATAACTTGGTGTCCACATTCAGGAGCGAGATTGGTCTGAAGGACCGGAAGTCTGCCGGGTCTTTCCCTTCCTTAGGGATTACCATGATTATGGCTTTGCCAAAAGATGGGGGTGCTCTCCCTGTCGTCATAATGTTGGAAAACAGTCCTGCAAGGAACCCCGCTAGTTGGCCCGCAAAGGCTTTGTAGAAGCCTGTGGTTAACCCATCCTCCCCTGGGGCCCTGTCCAACTTCAGACCCTATATTGCCCTCAGTACCTCCTCCTCTGTAATCGGGGCGACCAGGGCGGATGCCTCTGGAATTCCAAGGATGGGGAGGGTGCCCCCATTAAGGTATGCTTCCAGTGTTTCCCTCTCTACCTCCCCTTCTCTCCCGTATAGGGTCTCGTAGAAGCCTGCACATTTCTCTGCTATGCCTGTCGGGTCAGACCTTTCCCCATCATCCCCACTTGAAATTCTCGCCATCCATCTATCCGCCCGCTGGCCTCGGAGTTTAGCTGCCAGCATGGCGTCGGCCTTGTCACCTTTTTCATATTATCTTTGGCGCAGGTGTTGAAGTGCTGCTACAATTTGGCCCATCTCCAATTCCCTCAGTTCTTGTTTCTTCTCTCTCGCATTGCCCAGATCCCTCTCCCTTTCTTCCTCCCCGTTACCCTCAGACCTCTCGAGTTGAATTATCTCAGACCTCAATCTGTGAGCCAGGAGGGTCCTTACCCTCTTTTTAGATGCCCCTTCACTAATCATCTTACCCCTCCAGGTGGCCTTCGCCGCCTCCCACACTGATTAATTTCTCCAGTATCATTCAGCTCGAAGTATTCACTGATTGCCATTATCATCTCCTCCTTAAACACTGCGTCCCTAAGTAGGAAGTCATTACATCTCCATAGGGAGTCCCTGGGTTTCAGGCTGGATATGCTGATGTCTGCCCAGACCAGGTCATGGTCAGACCAGGTGACCGGGCGGACCTCATAGCCATCTATTCTGCTCATGTACTGGTGTCCAGTGAGTACATAGTCTATTCTCGTCCTAGTGCCATGGAATGGGCTAGTAGAAGGTATATCCTTTTCTAATTGGGTCTAGCTCCCTCCATATGTCTACCAACCCATGCTCTCACATTAGGTCCCGAAACCCCCCCATCCTTTCTTCCCCCTATGCTGCCTGGCGGGATGGGCTTCCCATTGTGGTCCATCTCCCTATCTGCCCACATGTTGAAGTCCCCCCCCCCCAGGAGTAGGAGCCCCTCCGCTTTGGCCATCACCTCTCTCAGGGCTTCTTGGATGAACTCCTTCTGACCCACATTGGGGCAGTAGGTGGTAGCTAGGGTGACCCTGTAGTTATGCAAATTGCCTGTTATCACCACGGCTCTCCCGTCTTCCCTTCCCCAGCATGTTACCTCCGTAAGCTTTTGGTTCCTTTGCAATATGAATCCGACACCCCCTCTCTTTGTTTGGCCGGATACCCAGAAGTTCTGACCCACATCTGCACCTGGGATGGTCCTCTCCTCTCCTTTAACAGTTCTGGTTTCTTGTACAGAGGACATCTACTCCAGAGTTCTTTATTTCCCTCCCGAGGAGAGAGCGCTTTGTTGGGGAATTAAGTCCCTTAACGTTGAGAGAGCCCATCCGGAGCGCCTCGACCCGGCCCTTCCTCTCATAGTCTGCCATCAGCTCTTTGCCTTATGCTCGTCTTCTTCCCGGTCTTGTGGGAGCTGCTCTATCTCTTATTGAAGCCAGATCCCTGCTGAGTCCAAACACCCCTAACCCCTTTGTCTTCTTTTTTGTGGACCAGGGGCCCTGCGGTTCCCTCCTGGTTTCTTGCGAAGCCTGTGTACCCTCGACGTTTCCCTCCACCGGGGCATCTCCCTTGAGCACCTGGAGCACTTGTGAGGCCTCCTTGCCACTAGTCACTCTATAGTCTACACCAGCCCGTTCAAAGGAGAGGGCAAATGGGAAGGACCATCTGTATCTTATGTCCTGGCTGGTGAGCCACTGAGTAAGCAGACGCCAGTCTCTTCTGCGGGTGAGCGCGAGGGTGGAAAGATCCTGGTAGATCCTGATCGTGTCCCCTTCGAAGATGAAGCTCCCCAGCCTTTTTACCTTCTCTAGGACCTCCATTTTCTCTCAATAGCGGAGAAACCACACCACGATGGTCCCGGGGCCTCCCCCTCTGCCGCCTCCGCCTCGATGAGCTCTTTCTATCTGGACCTCCTTGCCCCCTTCTATTGTGAAGAGTTGGTTTATCAGGCCTCGAACCTTCCTCCCCACGTCCGCCGCTGTTTCCACTCTCTGTTGGGTAACGCCCATAATGCGTAGGTTGTTTCGGCGTTCCCTATTTTCAAGATCATCCATTTTCAGGGTTATATCCTCTTCCCTCACTTCCAGGTCCGTAAACCTCGCCTCATATTTCATGTCCAACAGGTCTGTCTGGAGGTGATTATTTTCCATTCCCTCCATTCTGTCTTCAAGGGTGTCCACTCTTCCTCTGAGATCAACTTTTGAGGCTTTTATATCCGTGCGGATAGCTTTTATCTTCTGAAGAATGTCTTTAAGGTCATCTTTTGTTATTGCTGCCGTGGGGGGGTCGCCACCCGAGGGCATGATGGCTCTGTGAACTTCGCTCGGGGCTATGCGGAAGCGTTGGAGTGGGAGGATTGCCCCGGTAGGTGTAGCCCGCTCCAGGATCTAGGTCTTTAGGTGCACCTTAGGGGGGTGCCGCTATCTGGGTTCACCTAGGTGGGTTCCAGAGGTCACTTCAGCCGTCCCAGCCCCTCTTTGTGCGGGGGGTACCGTCTTCCTTTTTGTGAGCCTTCCTGCCCCCTATAGGGAGCTCCTGCACCAGGAGCTAGGGCCTCTCCTTCCTGGTGAATTCCAACTATCCAATCCGGGGGAAGCATGGGGCCCTCCTGCCAGTAAGCTCCCTGCTCGAGTTGCAGAGCGGCACCTCAGCCCGGCCGTGTCCGCACGAAAATGTCCTCCGTAGCAAAACCGTGTGCGCCAGGATGCCGTCTCCCACGTCCCACTTTGAGGTCTGCTCCGTGGGTGCGGTGGCTGGCTTCCGTGGTTCGGGCCTCTCAGCAGTCCCTTGGGGGGCCCGTGGCTCCGCAGCGTGGTTTGCCTCCTTGGTCCTGGGCGCTCCCTGCACTCGGCTGCAGGGATCTCCTCGATGGCATTCACCGGGAGTTTCGCTCCGGGTCTGTGTGGGGCTGGGTACCTGGGTCCTCTCGCTTGATGGGTCAGGTTATTCAAGAGCGAGTCCCCCTCGGCTCAGTTCCATACTCCCGGCCGGGGATTGGGAAAGCTCACTGGGCCCTGTGGAGCTAGGCGGAGTGTGAGCTTTACGCGTCCATCATGCTCTGCACCCCTGGCGGTCTCCCACAGACAGACTTTTAAGTTGAACTTTTTGACTGAGACTTTCGTTAGTTTCGTTCTGATAGAGAAATCCCACTTTAGCATATGGCAAGTTAGGCCTCTAACCATCCTGATATTTGAGTTAATAAATCATTTTATTTTGAACTTTGAATCCATTGTCTTTGTCTTGCTTCATGATGCCTTCACAGGGGGACCGTGGAAGAAAGAGCAGGACACTTGTTCAGGGCCTGAGAGGACTGGAAAGAGTTTTTGATTTTTTTACGTTTTTGGATTATCTGGGGAATACCGCAGGCATAGGTAGTTCATTTATGATATATGTGTAGTTTGGTACCATTATCGGGGGAACATCGGGAGAATCCCACGGGAATCAGAAGAGAGTGAAAGAAATTAAGGACATTTTACACCTACAGTGATCACATCTAGTAGGCCGTGGGAATGTGTCTTTGTGCCACTGGCCATGGCCAAAGGCTATGGCTAGTGGGCCCCAAAGAAACCTATTGGTGCAACATGTACAGTATTCACGGCTGAAGGCCATGGCTAGTGGGCCGCAAAGAAACCTATTGGTGCAACATGTACAGTGGGCACGGCCGAAGGCCAGGGTTAGTGAGCCCCAAGAAACCTATTCATACAAAAGGCCTAAGGCCATTGCTAGTGGGCTCTAAAGAAACCTATTGATGCAACATTTACAGTGGCCGCAGCAGAAGGCCGAGCCGACTTGTCATGGCCAGAGGCCATGGCTGGTGGGCCCCAAAGAAACACATTGGTGCAACAAGTACAGTGGCCAAGGACAAAGGCTATGGCTACTGGGCCCAAAAGAAACTATAGTATAACAAAATCCTTGACTTCCCAGAAAAAAATGTTATTTAAGAGAGGGTTAAAGTGATCAGATTTAACTTGAACAAAACATAGCAACAAAAGCTTTGAAATTCAGTGAGAAAACCTTAGTTAAGAGAGAGTTATGGTGATCAGAGTTATGCTGACCACATTTACCTGCATGACCAGAACTGTCTGCTCCAGTCTCGAAAAGGTACTCAGTCCCTTTTCTATTTGCTATGGGGGACGCTGTCTTTATTTTTACTCAAGGTTGGGCTCATGCAGAAGCATGCATGAATCAGGATCAAGGAAGGAGTACGTTTCTTACCTGTAACTCCTGTTCTCCAGCATTGGTATCTTTATAGATTCACATGCTGTGAAAATTCCCCGTCGTCAGGTTGGGAATCCTCGGTTACCGTTTTATTCCCCTTGCCCTAGGCAAGAAGAACCTACATTTTGTATCCTAGCACCCTTGTTATGGGCATTTTTGGTCCCTACCAATGGGACCTCGAGTAGCTCTAGACTAGAGCCTCCTCTTCCTCTTCCCCTCAGATTCTAACACCGTGGAACCAGATGTCCCTGGAGAGTGAGATGTTTTACCTGACAGGGCGGAAGGGGGGTGCATGTGAATCTATGAAAGATACCAATGCTGGAGAACAGGAGTTACAGGTAAGAAACGTATTCCTTCTCCAGCATTAGATATTTTATAGATTTGGCATGCTGCTTCTCTAGGCAGTAGTGCCTTGTGAACGTATGCAGCACTGACAAGGTGGCCCCTTGGCAGATGTTTGTGATCGGGACCCTGACCACCATGCAACTGAAACCGCTGTAGCTCTTTTAGAATGTGCATGTGGAGAAGCCTGGAGGGACTTCCCCGCTGACTTGTGACAGAAGAGAATTGCAGACGAGATCCATCTTGCTATGCTTTGCTTGGCTAGAGCATTGCCTTTATTCGTCAGGCCATACACTACCAAAAGCTGTGTTGAGCTACTGAAGGACTGCGTCCTGTCAATGTAGTATTTCAGCACTTGCTTGAGGTCAAGCAAATGCAAAGCCAACTCTGATGGTGATGAGGGTTTGCTAAAGAAAACTGTGCAGGATATCGTGGAAGAAGCCTTTGAGGAAATCATTTAACGAGTCTTCTTCCATAGAGGGAGACACCCTTCTCCCGTCTGGTGCATCTCGAGCTGGCCACCAAGTGCATTTTAATGGAGTTGTGGGCCAGGACCTGTTTGGCCAGGCCTAGCAGGAATGGCAATATTTGCTCTGGAGTTACCCGGAACAGGTCGAGCCATTCTTGATGTTGTTAAGCAAACCCCATTTAAGCAAACTGCCATGCGAAGTTTCACATTGCCCCAGACATTTAAATTAACACACACACACACCGCAGCAAGTGAGGGAAGACAACCTAACAGCCAAGTGTTCCACCAACCATGTGCCAAATAGTGTCACACTCAAATGCACATGCAAACCACCCTGTTCTCTCATACAGACACACATACATAGGCAGCTACAACCACACACACACCCGCACACACACCACCACACATTATTATTGATGATATATATCATACACACACACACACACCCTTGAATGTTATCTCCCTTGCTCAATGAAGGAAGTGGCATTCTGGTGTTCCTTGGTAACACCTCACTCTATTTGTATTAGTATACAGGTCTCACGCACATGAGTGACAGACATAAGCCAGCTTTACGCCTAGTGCAAGTATTGTTAGAAACCACATACATGCCCATCATTTAGTTGTGATATTCGAGAGCCCCTGCCATAGAGGCCTTCTATATCCATATTAGCCTCACTCATGCAGGGAGTACTATGCCTATATTGCTATGCCCCGAAAAAACATGTGCATACAACAGAAGACACAGACTCACAACTGCCCACCAATGTGAGCAAACCCAGGGGGGAATTGTTTCCAGCAGGTATTATGTATGGCCAATGTGGTTTATTTACTTGACTGGGCTGACAAATCAGGCACCCTATTTTGAACAACTTTGCTTGAAAGAACGAATACATCTTCATGTACATTATAACAATAAAGCAACTTTGAAAAATTATTTGGTTTTAAATGTATTCATTCAAATGCTCAAATGTATGTAAACATGTAATGCCTGCAACCAATGACTGAAGCAACACATGTACATAACAAATGGAATACACAAGAATTAAAAAACACATACAATATGTACAAAAGTCCAAGAGGACAAAAAATAAAGATTAAAATAACAATAATAGCATCCCTGCAAACAGTAACGGATGTCGGGAAGCAATGTGAGCAGGCAGCTCAGCCTCACAGCTGCACCAGCTGCTCGGAGGTTGAATTGCTGACATAGGGTTGGACAGAACAAGAGTGTTTGTGTGTGTGTAGAGGTTCATATCTGTAGTCAAGGCCCTGGTGGTCTGCCCACCTTGATGACGTCAATATCCTCCCGGCAGGTCTCTAATCCACTACTGTGGCCCCTCTGAAAGCTGTCCAGCGCGCTGAACCACACGCTGAACCACGCCTCATCGCAGGACTGAAGAAATTCAAACACATTTCCCCCACTCTCGAGAAACAACATTAGTTGCATTTAAAAACTTCCATCACCTTCACAGAAGCCTGCATTACCTGCAAAGATGTAATGTCCAAGACGCCATCATACTTAGCTGACAACAGGCTGCAATGACCTACCACTGTACACACTGCTTATATAAGACTAGAAAAGTGTCTGGGCTCTTCTTTGTGACTCAGTACTTCTTTTGTGGGGTGAGAAAAGATGAAACGATCAGTGTGGCTGGCGGCAGAGGTGAGAGCAATTATGGAGTATGGGCCTATTGTGAATTGATGCCTTTATCTTGAGCTCTGTTACTCTCCTACTCTTCCAATAGAATATGACTTACACTTCCTTTAAAGAGCACACCCAGAAACAATGCAGGAAAAGCATAAACTAATGCAGCACAAAGTGGTTGAAAATGCAATTTAACAAATTTATATAAGAGAGAGTAAACAATAGGAAGTTTGAATTAAATGATGGCTCATTAAATAAATAGAAAAGCTGCAGTTCTCTTATATTACTGATTTAAAATATTAGTTTAAAACAAGTACACTGCAGGGTACAAACAGACAACACACAATAATTGCATTAATAGATTTGTAATAGAAAATTAGTCACCTTTTCTCAAAATCTAAGTCCCCCACTGAGCCATTCATCAATTGGTTTGGGGTCCATTTCAATGTCATGGTATCAGCAGTTTGATGAAGGGATAGATATCCTGGAATAGCTTCCATGTCATCTCTCTTGAAAATATAAAAAATAAAGTATATTGGAATCTTTTTAACAATGTTGAAATGAGCTATAGTGATGAAGTGTGAGAATCCGTTAACACTACTCAATATTTGTGTTTACAGACATGCTTTTAAGATTACCATATACAGACCATCACAGAATATGAATGTGTTTAATTCATAATTCTGTAGGAGGAAAAATGAATCATAGTGCCACACAGCAGTGACTGTGGTCCTAATTAGGTTTAGTTAAAATAAGCATACAAAGTGATTAAATATTGCACACTGGTCTCTCATGAAATGCTGATTAAAAATGATTTACCTGAAACTACAGTTCTCCAGTGTTGATATATTTCAGACATTTTCCTAAATTGTTAGATTGCCTCTACCGGGCGAGAACTCAACAGGGTCTACAATCACACTTAAGCCCTCTGTGCCCTACTAAAGGAGCATTTTCTATATGCATACCTTTGTGGCCCTTCCAACAAGGACAGTCCAGCACCGACATGGCAGGCAATTCTCCTCTGAACACAAGTACCACTAGCAACTCAGAGAGCTCTTTCTGGCTGCAAGGGTGTCGACATTGGGACGCGGCTGAGGCACATCACCTCTCCCTAGCAAAGACAGCAAGGAGTCCATGTCTGGATTACCCTTACTCATTTAGCTATAATTCAAGTATTCCATAGTTCACAAGTCATTTGCAATTTTATTAGACTTCAATTTGCCATCCAATTCCAGACAAATTGACCTGTTTGTTTTCAGCCACTAATTGAATGCAACCATAAGATCTGCCTTCTACAGCCATATCATATTTCTAAGCATGGCTGATGTTCTAGAAGACCTTAGCACACCTGCAAACCTGGCTGCACCGTAGATGAACCTAGAAAATATATCAATGCTAGTGGTACACTGTTATAGGTGCAGTAAGCAACTTATCTTTCTTCAGCAATTAAGATGTTTGACAGAATAAAGTACCAGTTAGTAAGAACTGGGTGCTGGATTGTCTCTGAATCATCAACTGAAGAGGTTTTTGTCCCCTGTATTTCCGACTTGTAGACTTGTGGTTTATCTCTTGTATTAACACCCATTGCAGTAGTATGATAAGATTAAAAATACAGCACTTTTGGATATTTCTTGTAGCAGCATGTTTACAAGAGTTGTCAGTGTAGGTGATTTCCCGCTAGCGGAGAGGACTGTCGCCCTACCACTGAGGGTTCTCTTTAAGAGAAAGGTACTCAATGCAAGTCACAATACATTTACAAAGTCTTGCTTGTAAAGTACGTTATCTTGTGAGTAACTCGGGTGCAATGCCACTTGCTTAACCACCATGAGGGAGGATGGCAGAAGCTCTAGTGGGCAGAGGTGCCTCCTGCTCTGTTATGTTACCTGTAGAGGTGATACAAGGGAGAACATCCACGGCTCTCTATCCCTCTTTGGAGGAGACCACAGATGTCAAGTCCCCTGAGGATGGTACAAGATCCCTGTTGTAGTAGTGGGGCTAGCACAAGGTAACCCCAATAGTAAAAAAGAGGGCGATCACAGCCATGCACTCGGGCGGTGTGGGGTGGAGAGGGGTTGTGTGAGCATCACAAGCTAACACTCTTATATTCACAATACTAACATATGCATATTGCAAATGTTGTCCTTAGACCTATCAGTGAAGTCAAAGCGCATATTGGGCCCTAGTGGGTTCTTTGAACCATAGCCCTTTAAGTGACCACCTGAAAGGAAAGAGGAGAGTGGACCACAACAGGGCTCAGTCACAAACTGTTGACAGAATTGTCCCCAAAGTTTGAAAGTATCCGAAGAGTAACCGGGGAGCCAACATCGAGCCAGGCAGCTGCCAGCCTTAGACAACCTCACTCCAAGAAAGGCCATCTAAAGTTTAAATTGTAACGAATAATGCAAAAGTGATAGATCTGGGGTGGAGAAAGATGCCACAACTGAGGGAAGGTACAGATAAAGATGGAGAGGGTGTGGAACTGTTTACTGTTAAATCATTATTTATTGCTTTTTTCTTTGTTCGAGTAACAAACAGAAGCTAACGTCCATTTCCCATTTAGCTTTACATCGGTGAACAGTTTACATGGTCCCTTTAATACAGGCCTTAACATTGACATTCACAGAAAGGATCCTGGCATAATAAGATCTCAATACATTATTTAGGGAGGAGCAAATGCATCAGCTCATCTTTTTGTTACACATCATAAACCCATCTCAACTCACCCCCAGTTTGTGATGCGCTTCCCACCATTACTCCCACACCTCTGGTCCACTAGTAGAGGATCAGGAACCTGGGGGGTTGACTCAGACATCCCCTGGCGTTCCCGCCCCTGCAGGATGTACAGTTTATATGGACCCGAGATATCTTAGGGTTTTTTGTGGCCCATGGCAGCACCCTGCAAAACTCTATTTCTCTATCATACCATATAGCTATATCTCGTAGCCAGATTGTCAACAAAGGCCTGGAGCCACGCATCCACATTTTGACCATACATCACCTGGTGAGTACCATTATCAGTCCCCAAAACCTCAGTGTTCCCCTAGAAATATTACCCCTCCATCCCAAAAACCCAACCCCTGGGGCAGGATCAATTTTCTTCTATGATTCCAGATGCCTCCTCAAACACCTGAACCCAAGACTCAGCCTCAGGAGGACATTCTCAACTCACGTGCAGGAATTCAGACCTTGGTGCTCCACAACGCAAGCAGATATCTTGTGTGTCAGGGTAGATCTTATGCAGACACGTGGGTTTATATTAGGCCTGGTGGACATTAGTGAAGTGTTTTAGCTTTAGCCTGTGACACAGGGAAACAGACGTAGTCAGTTCTAGGATGTTCTTCCATTGGTCTTGGGGTATTACCTCACCTAATTACTCCTCCCATCTTGCGTTGGTTAAGGTCAGGTGCTCCTCAGTTTTGGTGAATGTATACATTGTGGATACTAGACTTACCTTCACCTCTTCGAGTTACTAGTTCCCTCAACATGGCAAAGACCTCTGGTTCCTTAGGGAACGATGAGAACATGTTCGTTATTTCTCTGAGCGTACAGTACAGAAATATACATGATTGAGTTCCCTCCCAACTCTTTAAATTGCTGCAACAAAAGCAATTTCCCCTCTCAGAAAACATCTCCAAATTTGTACAGCCCTAGTTCCCCCATTCAAACCGTAAATGTCTTTTCACCAGGAAGAGGAATTTCCTGCACATGTTGTAGGGGAATCCGCAGGGAATATATTTCCGTTAGGTTCTGGGCTCTTGGCAGTCTTGCTAAAGCCCACTGTGTGCATTTAACTGCATTAATCTCTCCCAGCATGCTTTGATTCCCTGATATAACAATGGAGTACAAGAGGGAAGGAGCCGCAATCGCTCTCTCTAAACTAACATACGGTCCCAGAACTGAAATCGCATACAAGTGGGATAGGTATTGCGCTTGTGCCACTAAATAGTATCTGTAGCAGTCTGGCACGCCTAGGCCCCGCCCCCCCATCTCCAGTGATCTGGTTAATATTTCCCACCTTACCTATGCCACTTTATCTGCCCAAACAAATCAAGAGCACAGAGTCTTTAGCTTACGAATAAGCTGCCTGGTAGTATAACAGGAATATTTAAAAACAAAGAGAAATGTAGGCACTATTCTCATTTTAAGTAGGGACACTCTGCCCATTAAGGACAATGGAAGATGCCTCAATTTCTCCCGTGTTTTACTAGTGTGAGCAATTACTGGGTCATAGATTAGTTCTATCAACAATTCTTTACTCCTACCTACCTTCACTACGAGGTATTTCATATGGTCTTGCCTCCATGTGAAACCTGATAGGCCAGGCCACGGGATCGTGCCCTCTCAATGGAAAAAGTTCTGACTTGGACCAATTTATTCTCAGCCCAGAGTAACTGCCATATTCCTGTATTTCTCGTATTATTGGACTTAAGTTCTCTTCCGGGTTCTTCACAAACATCATAATGTCATCTGTATACAGCGATACGACTAACCTGTAATTATAAATGCGCAACCCCATTCTCTATATGGGCACGTCTCAGCATCTCTGCCAGTGATCCACTGCAAGTGGTGAGAGTGGGTACCACTTTCGGTGCCCGGCTTCAGCAGAAAACTGCCTGAAACTCTACCGTTCGTGCATTCTTTCGCTGTACAAAAAACAATCCCTGCGACTGTAAGTTTGGCAAAACAGATTTGATTTCTTTTTAACATGGATGGACTTCAGACCCCTAGTCCTTTAAGATTAGACGGTCGACCTCTGGTCCTTTAAACCAGTGGAGGGCAACCAGTGGAGGGCAACCTGCAGCCCCACAGAGGTTCAGCCTACAACTTCCCTTAGCCATTCACACAAGCAAAATACACATAACATTTTTTTAAAAAGCCTTCTTACCTGTTGAACCAACTTCATTTTGTCGCTACTGCCTACCCTCGGCTCCTCCATACT
The DNA here is from genome assembly GCF_040938575.1 of Ambystoma mexicanum. Lineage (NCBI taxonomy): Eukaryota > Metazoa > Chordata > Amphibia > Caudata > Ambystomatidae > Ambystoma > Ambystoma mexicanum. Next base: position 1,375,220,819 of record NC_090932.1, read on the forward strand.
GCTCACAAACAGGAAGCTGGGAGAGCTTCCTGGTCCCTGTACATGAGCCGCGAGGAAACCAGAGGAAAAGGGGTTGGAGGTGAGCGTGGCATGTGACACGTGCCACATGTCATGGTCAGCTCCAACCCCAACTGGGTGCTTCCTTCTCACACTGCAAGCCCCAGCCTTCACCCTGATGGGTGATGAATGGGCTGGGGCACCCGCAGACCTGGTGTGGCAGGGACCCTAGCACCGCAGAGCCTGTGGGGGCCCCCACAATGCCAGTGCCCAAGAGCTTTTGGAGATCCCAGGGACCCTTACCTTGACCCAGGTTTAAGAAAGAAATGCGTGCATTGCAGTGGTGAAGATGCCCCTGCTCCTCAGCTTCCTATATGTGATGGCAGCTCTCCCAATACAGATCCCGGGGTCAGCGATTAAAAACCTGCAGAAGGAGGTCCTGGCCTTCATTTAGAAAGGGAAGAGACCAAGGGTCCCAAGAAGGGTCCTATTCTGACCGCATGTACTCGAGGTACTGGGGGTACCTGCTTTTGACAGATATTTATGAGTGGCACAGGTAGCACCAATGCTTCAATGGGCTCCAAGGGAGAACCAGAATATATGGGCAACCTTGGAAAGGGAGGCTACTAAGATTCCCCTGGAGAACTTGGGCTTCCTGCCCCCAAGACAAAGGGGGACAGGGGTTACGCTGTTGGAGTCGACAAAGGCTACCCATTGGTATTGGGATAAAGCACTACGGGGGAGGAAGATAAAAGTGAGTGGCGGCCCACTCACACCAATGGTTTACAATCCAGACTTTACACCTGGAATCCAGCCCAATTTCTGGCTACATTGGGGAGAGGGGCAACCTGGAGTATTAGGGGACTTCTATACGGAAGGGATACCATTGACTTTTGAAGTGTGCAAGGAAAAGTTTAAGATACCCGAAAGCGAGCGCTTTCGTTAAACCCAAATTAGACACTGGATCACAAACACAAAAGTAAAAGAAGGGGCTAATAGAACCCCAATAGGGCTGGAACTCACGGTAAAGGAAGGGGCTGCAGAGAAAGGGGTGTCAAGGCTGTACCGATTGATCGATGGGTCAGATCCAGAAGAGACACTATAGTACATGCTGAAATGGGAGCGGG